>NC_045441.1:70172899-70226309 GCF_002776525.5 Piliocolobus tephrosceles | reverse complement strand
GCCCGGCTAGTTTTTTGTATTTTTAGTAGAGACGGGGTTTCACCGTGTTAGCCGGGATGGTCTTGATCTCCAGACCTCGTGATCCGCCCGTCTCGGCCTCCCAAAGTGCTGGGATTACAGGCTTGAGCCACCGCGCCCGGCCTATCTTATTCACTTATTAAACTTACGTTGAGTGCCTACTATATACTGTTCATGATGCTGAGTGCTCAGGATAAGGAGATTAACTCACTGGTGTCTTCCTTCAACACTTTTCATCTAGTGGGAAGGTACAGAAATATTACAAAGGTTTTTGATAAGCCCTGCAATAGACACTTGTATATGACTTAGGTTATGGATATATAGTGGTGCAACTTACCAAGGAATATAACATCATTTTTGGAAATATTGAGTCTAGGATAGCTGTGGAATATCCTCAATTAGAGATACTCTGAAGGCAGGCAGAAACATCACTTGAGCTCATGAGAGAGGTTTAGGCTGGGGGTACAATTTAAACATAAATAGCATATAAGTGAGAGTTAATACAATGGAAATTCATGAACATGTCTGTAAAGAATGTGTAAAATGGAAAGTGTAAGAAGAGAAGAGGCTGAACGCCCAAACCCTAGAGAGAACATGAACAAATGAGGACCAGGCTAGGAGGGAAGAGTCAGTAAAGAAAAGTTAGAACAAGTCAGAAATGTAAGCACTTATATTAAGGCTCAACCAGAGAAGCAGAACTCCTAGGATATATACATATATAATAAGAGATTTATTATAAGCAATTGACATTATGCAATTGTGGGAGAAATGTTTCCTTTACAGCCTGCAGTCATTAGAGGACACAGTCAAAAAGGGAAGCAGCACATAAAACAGAGGAGCAAAAACACATCAGAACCTGTGGGGATAGTGGAACCCATGAGGACACAAGACCCCATTGGTCTCTTGTTACTTTCAAACTCCCAACCTCAATGATGTGGGTGTCCTTCAGTGGAAGCTACAGCTCTTTGTTACAGAGCTAAATACAAACCAAATCCAGAAGTATAGAAATTAAAAGCGGAATTTGGCAAGAACAGGAGTCCTAAGAAGTGTCAAAGGATTTCATGCATTCCAGACATACTCCTTTGTAACCCCAGTAAGTTGTATACCCCAAATTTTCCTTAATAATGAGGATCAGTCACCCAAGTTCATGGAATAACCTCTTATTTGCCTGTTGATTGACTGACTTGAGGACCCCAAAGTGACCAGTCTCAACTTCTAGTGTAGCAGAATCATTACCATATCTCCTAATAAAAGGATTTCTTCCTTAAAACTAAGATTCCTAGACCAGCAAAGCCCAAAGCTGCTAGGTTGGGAATTTCACCCGTGAATCACTAGGAGTAATAGTAAGAAGTGCACTGCCATATATACTCCTTGATTCTCCTGCTATTTTCATTTAAAGTAGCAGCATATATTGCTCATGAATTTAGAGTATACACCATATACTAGAAGATATTATTGCAGCTCTCCAAGGTGTTGCTCTCAACTGGCACTGTAACTGAGCCTTCACAAGGTCATTCCACCTATTCTATTAGGTCAATTGTTCCAGAGTGATGGAGCATGTAATAAGACCAGTGAATGAGTATAAGTCCATCACCATATTACATTTGCTACAAATTGAGTTTGTTAGAAGCAATACTATGTAGAATATTATTATAGTAAAGCATTTTATAAGTCCATGGATGCATTGCAGGCAAGGAAGGCAAGTTCATGCCCACAGTGTCTATGCCACTGACAACAAAACATTTTCCCTTCCATGATTATTCACATCCTCCTCCACTGCAACAGCTCTTTGATGAGCATCCATTTGGAATACAAATATCTTCACATGCTGTGCCAACTCAGAAACATCTATCCATATATCTCTTTCTCAGATCTTGTTACCAATTTTCCAGTTATATTCCTTCCAAATCCCTGGTCATCCAATGGAAATATTAGCCACACCCACAAGTAAATGTAGAGCCATATCTCCAGCCATACTTCCTTCCAAACATAATGAATATCAAGGAGAACTGCTAAAAGTTCCACCTTCTGGGATGATTGTCTTTTACTACTGTCTTTCAGAGCCAATCCAGAGTGGGACTATAGTGCTACAGTTGTCTACTTTGGGGTATTGATAACATTTCATATAAAACCATCTGTAAACCAAGTTCACATATTGGTTCTTCAATTAAAAGGGAATGGAGAACATGCCATGGAATCATGCGTATATGTTGAGAGGGGAGGAGGCACTATTGCAGGAATCTGGACCATAGGAATTTGTGACACTTGCTCCTGAAACTTACTTACACCTTCAGGACCTGCTCAAATCCTGGTTTCTTCTATTTCCAACTGGTGATGTAATGTGGCTGTTCATGTACAATCTTATGGCTTTGTTTGTCAGAAAAGACCCAGTTCATGATGAATGGTAACTTGCTTCAAGCACCAACAGATATGCTGTGTTATGTATCTCAGCCAAAGAGCAATTTGCATGGAAGCCTAGACTTCTTGCAGATCATTTTTATGTTCTGGGTCCCACCCAAAACTAGCAGCTTTTCAGGTTGCTCAGTAAATGGGTAAGAGTAGCACACTCAATGAAGTAAATGTTGCCTCCCAAATCCAAAGAAGCCTAAATGGCATTATGCCCCTTCATGGTTAAGAGAAGCCAGATGCAGTAACTTCTCTTTCACTTTAAAAAGGACATATTGGGCCAGGCACAGTGGCTCATGCCTGCAATCCCAGCACTTTGGGAGGCTGAGGCAGGTGGATCACTTGAGGTCAGGAGTTAGAGACCAGCCTGGTCAACATGGTGAAACCTTGTCTCTACTAAAATTACAAAAATTAGTCAGGTGTGGTGGCACCTATAATCCCAGTTACTCAGGAGACTGAGACAGGAGAATCACTTGAACCTGGGAGGTGGAGGTTGCAGTGAGCCAGGATCATGACAATGCACTGCAGCCTGGGTGACAGAGTGAGACTCCATCTCAAAAATAAATAAATAAAAATAAAAAGGACATACTGACATGGCCCAGTGACACAGGTCAGGGTTGCTGGTCTTGTCTAAGGTGTTATCTGAGCTGGTCGTCTCATGACCAAGAGAATTAAGGAACATGGACACAAAGGGTGAGGCTGGAGCAAAAGTTTAATAAGCAAAAGAAGAAAGCTCTCCACAGCAGAGAGGGGAGCCCAAGTGGGTTGCTGCTTTTACAGTCAAATTCAAAAGCTTTTAAAAGAAACTCCTCTTCTCTGTGTAGCTGTTTGAGTAACCTCTCTTATCTGAAAAGCTATCTGCACAACTCCTCCTTATCTATATAGTTGTGGATATGACTCTAGGCAAGCACAAAGTGCTGCTTCACTTGTTTGTATAACTGCTGGTTTGTTTTAGGTAAGTGCCCCCCTCCCTGTGCGAGTTCCCATTGGAGCCCATGGTATATATGCCTGAGAAGGGGAGAAAACTTTTCCTGGGAACCTGCTAATCACACAAGAAACAAAAGGCCTCAGTGTTGGACCTCGTCTGTGCTGCCTGCTTATCTGTGCAGATGCATTTTAAGTTTTCCTCAGGCTGCTCTATTTTTGCCTGTAGCTTTGATTTTTCAGGCAGGCTGCTTCTCCAAGGACCACCCTTAACTGATTTTTCCTTTTCTTCTCCCTCACCAGACCAATGGGACCCTGGACATTTCATTGAGATGGCAGAAACCTGATTATTTGGCAGATTTGCTTCCCACCACCTGTCCTAATGTATTTCACCAACATGTCTAGAGTAGTTGTTAACTTCTTTCTTAGTAGGTCCAATTAACATCATAAAGGCATACCTAAGACTGGGCAATTTACAAAACAAAGAGGTTTAATGGACTTACAGTTCCACATGGCTGGGGAGGCCTCACAATCACGGTGGAAGGCAAGGAGGAGCAAGTCATGTCTTACATGGATGGCAGCAGGCAAAGAGAGAGAACTTGTGCAGGGAAACTCCCTCTTATAAAACCATCAGATCTTGCAAGACTTATTTACTATTATAAGAACACCATGGGAAAGACCTGCCCCCATGGTTCAATTACCTTCCACCAGGTCGCTCCCACAACATGTGGGAATTCAAGATGAGATTTGGGTGGAGACACAGCCAAATATATCAATGATGTCATCCATGTAACTGGACAGCATGATTTTCTGTGGAATAAAGACACAATGAAGACTCTGCAAGAGAGCCTGACCGGCACAGCCCTGAGACAGTCAAGGTGTGTTACTAACCAACAGAAAGCAAAGTACTTTTGATGGTCCTTAATGACAGCTATAGATAAAAGCCTTTGTCAGTGCAATTATTAAACAGCAGAAGCCAGGGTATGTGTTGACTTTCTCCAGCAACGAAACCACATCTAGAATTGCAGCTGCAGGGCCAGGCGCAATGGCTCATGCCTGTAATCCCAGCACTTTGGGAGGCTGACATGGGTAGATCACCTGGAGTTAGGAGTTTGAGACCAGCCTGACCAAGATGGTGAAACCCTGTCTCCATTAAAAATACAAAAATTAGCTGGGCTTTGTGATGGGTGCCTGTAATCCCAGTTACTTGGGAAGTTGAGGCAGAATAATTGCTTGAACCTGGGAGGTGGAGGCTGCGGTGAGCTGAGATCGCACCATTGCACTCCAGCCTAGATGACAGAGCAAGATGTTGTCTCAAAATTTAAAAAAAAGAATTTCAGCTGCAATGAAAATTGTCACCTGATTAAGTTTGCAGTAATTAACTGTTATTCTCCAAGATCCATGTTTCTTTTCCACAGCCCCAGTAAGAAAGTTCAATGTGGTCGACCTAAGAATTGCCTCCCTGTGTCTTTTAAATTAATGATGGCAGCATTAATCCTTTACGTCTTCTAGTCGTAAAACTTTCTGATTATACATCAAGATTTTAGTAGGTTTACAATCTATTTTTGTTCTGGAAACTCCACAATCAACTAGCCAATGCTGTACATTTTGCAGCTACTATTCTTATTACTGCTTCGGCTCTGCGGCCTAATCCAATAACCATGCCTACCTTGTATTTAGTCATTTATGTGTCACCACGTGGTCCCTACCACCATCTGATCTCATCGAAAGGAGTGATTCCTCCACGGAATTCAGAGAGCCTAGTCCAGGGCTTCTCTCACAAATCATATTTCTCAAAACTTTGAGTGCTCTCTGGACCCTCATGGGGGAAATATTCAGTGGATGGGCAAGCAAGTCTTAACATGATAAATCCACTTTATCATTCTAATGTTCCTGAGTCTTTGGGTTTGTTTGTTTGTTTTTGAAGATTGAGGGGGTACAAGTGCAGTTTTGTTATGTAATAGCGAAGTTTGGGCTTCTAGTGTACCCATCACCCAAATAGTGAACACTGTACTCAATAGGTAGTTTTTTAACCTTCATACACCTCCCCCACCTTTACCTTCCCATCCTTCTGAGTCTCCACAGTCTATTATTTCACTCTCTATGTCCATGTATACACTTATTTAGCTCCCACTTATAAGTGAAAGCATGTGATATTTGGCTTTCTGAGTTATTTCACTTAAGATAGTGGCCTCTAGTTCCAGCCATGTTACTGCAAAATATTAATGCCTGAGTTTATTATTTTTTAGGGCTGAGTGGAATTCTGTATCTTTGCTCTTATGAATAGTGCTGCAATAAACATGTAAGTGCAGGTATCTTTTTTTTTTTTTTGAGATGGAGTTTCACTCTTGTCGCCCAGGCTAGAGTGCAATAGCATGATCTCAGCTGGCTGCAAGCTCCACCTCTTGGGTTCCAGTCATTCTCCTGCCTCAGCATCCCGAGGAGCTGGGATTACAGGCGCCTGCCACCATGCCTGGCTAATTTTTGTATTTTTAGTACAGATAGGGTTTCACTATGTTGGCCAGGTTGGTCTCGAACTCCTGACCTCAGGTGATTGCCCACCTTGGCCTCTCATGAACCACCACTCCCGGCTGCAGGTATCATTTTCATGTAATGATTTCTTTTCCGTTGGGTAAATACCTCATAGTGAGACTACTAGATTGAATTGTAATTCTGTTTAGTTCTTTAAGAAATCTCCATACTGTTTTCCATACAGGTTATACTGATTTATATTCCCACTAACAGTGTATAAGTGTTCCCTTTTCTCCTCTTTGCCAGTGTGTGTTATTTTTTTACTTTCTAATAATAGCCATTCTGACTGGTGTAAGATGATATCTCATCGTGGTTTTAATTTGCATTTCTTTGATGATTAGTGGTGTTGAGTATTTTTTCCTATGCTTGTTAGCCATTTGTATGTCTTCTTTTGAAAAACTCTGTTCATGTTTATTGCCCACTTTTTTTTTTTCTTTTTTTTTTTGAGATGGAGTCTCGCTCTGTCACCCAGGCTGGAGTGCAGTGGTGTGATCTCTGCTCACTGAAAGCTCCACCTCTCGGGTTCATGCCATTCTCCTGCCTCAGCCTCCCAAGCAGCTGGAACCACAGGCGCCCGCCACCATGCCCGGCTAATTTTTTTTGGATTTTTAGTAGACACAGGGTTTCACCGTGTTAGCCAGGATGGTCTCCATCTCCTGACCTCGTGATCCACCTGCCTCAGCCTCCCAAAGTGCTGGGATTACAGGTGTGAGCCACCACGCCTGGCCTATTGCCCACTTTTTAATGGGACTGTTTCTTTTGTTGTTGAGTTGTTGAGTTCCTTGTAGATTCTAGTTAATATTCCTGAGTCATTTGATACCATCCCTTCTGTGGCACCAGGAAAGTTTTGGCAATTCGACTCCCTTAAGTGTAGTCTACCTTTTGGCCCGGGTTTTAGTTAATCAACAAATAAACTGTTACAGTCACTCCCAACCCCTCAGACAAACACACTAAATCTGGAATTTCTGCTAGTGAAGCCATGTTAATAAATTGAGTTTAATCCAACTTTATATTCCCTCCACCCTGATACCACACTCTTAAGATCCATCCCCACACAGGTTCACCAGTATCTGTCTATGTAAATTGACAAAATCTGCCAATTCTTTTGGTGTGTATTGTTCCTCCTAAGTTTGTGTCTCACATATTGGAGTCTACTTTCACCTGAGTCTGATTATAGATTTAGAAGCAATGAGAGGTGTTAAGGGTAGATTACAAGGAACAGTAGTCCCTTGTAAAGCAACTACCTCAGGGGAGGCTACTACAGTTCTTCAGGCAGGGGTAGACTGACAACTTGCCCAGAATTTCAGGCTGAAAATTATCACCTTCATCAGAATCTACTCATATGTCCCCATCCCAATTTTCAGGAATGTCTTAATTTTATTAGGTTGGTGCAAAAGTAATGGCAGTTTTTGCCATTAAAAGTAAACTCTAGGCTGGGTGTGGTGGCTCGCGCCTGTAATCCTAGCACTTTGGGAGGCCAAGGCAGGTGGACCACCTGTGGTCAGGAGTTTGAGACCAGCTAGTCAACATGGTGAAACCCAGTCTCTACTAAAAATACAAAAAAAATTCACCGGGCATAGTGGCGGGTGCCTGTAATCCCAGCTTCTTGGGAGACTGAGTCAGGAGAATTGCTTGAACCCGGGAGGCAGAGGTTGCAGTGAGCAGAGATCATACCATTGCACTCCAGCCTGGGTGACAAGAGTGAAACTCCATCTTAAAAAAAAAAAAAAGAAGTAAACTCTACAGGACTGGAAATTTAATTTACAATGTTTCAGCTATCCATAGAGTTTAGATTTTGGTTTGGTTAGATTTTGAGTTTGTTTTTCTATAATATAATTCCTATGGCTATAAGATATAAAGATTTCTTTTAGAAAAGTCTAAGAAGATTTCAGGTCATTTATAGGGCCTTTGAGCCCACTATTTCTTACTTCTGAGTGCTGGAGAACACTTATAAGCAACTCCATTATAGCCTTTTATCCCCTAAAATGTTCTATGACAGCAAATAGTTGGTCATTCAATTAAGGCTAAGGAAGACAAGTTACAATAAGGTAAGTGTAATAAAAAAATAAAGCTACAGATAAATCTTAATAGAAACTGAGTGTCTGGGCTTGGTGGTGCATGCCTGTAGCCCAGTTACTCAGGAGGCTGAGGTGGAAGGGTTGTCTAAGCCCAGGAATTCAAATCCAGCCTGGGCAATATAGCAAGACCCCGTCTTAAAAAAAACAAACAGATAAATAAGTAAATGAGTCAAATTAACTCATCTATTAAAAAAAAAATCTAAGGATGGTATAATAAAAGGTATAGAATAAATTTTTAAAAATTATGATGCATCTAATGACATTTTTATAAAATAACACTTTTGTAAGAAAATACACATAAACATAGTTGGCCCATGGTGAAGTTAAATAAATTAAATCAATAATGGAAGAAATTAAGAACACTCAAATAATAATGTTTAAGAGTATTTGTCAAAATGGTTTCATAAGCAAAATGTATCTTCAAGGTATAGATAATTCCTATGCTATTAAATCTATCTCAAAACCTTGAAAAAGTAACTTTCCAAATTCACATTACAAGGATCATAACAAAACTTGACAAGAATAAACAATCTATGTTTTCTTTAACCTCAACCAGATTAGTTGCAGCAGTTTTATCAAATAAATATCAGATGTCTCAAAATGTGAGGCCCTGTGAAATACTGTGAGTTAAAATTACTTGATTTTCCGTCTGGGAAGTGAGGAGTGCCTCTGCCCAGCCCCCGCACCGTCCGGGAAGTGGGGAGCGCCTCTGCCTGGAAGTGGGGAGCGCCTCTGCCTGGCCGCGGGAACGTCAGGGAAGTGGGGAGCGCCTCTGTCCGGCCCCTGCACCGTCCGGGAAGCGAAGAGCGCCTCGGGCCGGCGCCCCACCATCTGGGAAGTGCGGAGCGACTCTGCCCGGCAGCCGCACTATCAGGAAGCGAGGAGCGCCTCTGCCTGGCCACCGCACAGCCTGGGAATTGCTGAGCGCCTGGGCCCGGCTGCTGGGTGCTGTGCAACCCTCTAGGTGTGAAGTGGCAGCTTTGTGTGTGATCTTTCTGCCCTCCCCAAGTTTGCATTTTCGACAGTAAAGTTTACTTTTAAATTAAAAGATTTAATTTGAGGAAGATTTAAAAAATTACTTGATTTTAGAACTGTGCACAGATTTTCACTTTAAGAATTGACAGACTAGGTTATTCAAATGGTTCAGACCATGGTTTTTTGTTCAAAGACATTGGAAAGTGTAATTAGTTGAACACTGTCCTTCCAAAATTCATGAACACCTAGAACCTCAGGATGTGAACTTATTTGGAAACAGGGTCTTTGCACACATAATTAATCTGGTAAGTTCATACCGGATTGGGGTGGGCCCTGAATGAAACGACTTGGTATCCTTATAAGAAGAGGGAGGGACACACAGACACACGCAGAGAAAGCCAAATGAAGACAGAGGCAGAGACTGGAGTTATGCTACCACAAGCCCGGGGAACACCAGAAGCCACTAGGAACTGGAAGATACAAAGAAGGATTCCCCTCTAGAGCCTTTGGAGGGAGTGTGGTCCTGTTCACGGCTTTGTTTCAGATTTCTGACTTCCAGAACAGCGGGAAAATAAATTCCTGTTGTTTTAAGCCATCCAGTTTGTAATAATTTTTATGGCAATCCTAGGAAACAAATGTAGATTTCGGTATCAGAAGTGAATAGCTGCTGTAACAGATACCTAAAAATGAGTTGGTAGAAATATAAATGTTAACGTGCTTCTGGGAAGGTCTCAGAAATAAATGAAGATGTTGTTGGAGGCAAATTTGAAAATAGGCTTAGAGTCAAGATAATGACTACCTTTAGGTAAGCAAGAGGGGCTCAAGAGAGGCTTCTTTGGTGTTGATGTGGATGGTGTTTATAAGGGTGTTTACTTCATGAAGATTTTTTGATCGATACATTTACTTATTTGTTTTTCATTTTTTTCTCTGTTATATTTTCCAAAAAAATTTTAAAAACTGTTGTGTAGGTTTAGAACAATGTTAATGAGTTTGCTTATGATTTGTCAGTTAGAGATCTGATTGATTTAAAAGAGCAGAAGGTATCACTGTGCATTTTTGTTTGTTTGAAAGCTTCTCCACCTTTTGAGTTGATGACATGAAACCTCCTGTTCCTAACTAACCTTATTTGTCTGTCTAACATATAATATTGTAAGCTTTACGACGTTGCTCTACTGATGCTGTCTTTGCCCATCTGTTTTGCTTTCTTGGGACTTGCCCCTTGTGAAAAACAGCTCGTAAGCCTGCCATTCATATGCACTGAAACATGAGTAAACACCTCAGCTTGTCTAAGAGATCTGTCTAATAAACAGCTATTGTAGCAAAAATTGAAGTACTCACTTCCCATTTTTGTCTTTTCTCCATGCGGAACAAATACTGATGCCATCTCATGGTATTGTGTTTATTTAAAAACAAGTTATATTAAAACATGGATGAGCCATGGAAACATGCTAAGTGAAATAAACCAGACACATAAGACCACTTATTTTTTGTTCCATTTAAATGAAATGTCTAGATAGGTAAATTCCTCAAGACAGAAAGTAGATTGGTGATTACCAAGGTCTATGTGTGGGGGAAATGAGGAGAAACAGCGAATGGATTTGGTGTTTCTTTTGAGGTTGATGTAAGTGTTCTGGAATTAGATAGTGGTGATGGTTGTACAACTTTTTTTTATATACTAAAAATCACTGAATTGTACACCATGAAAGGGTAAATTTTATGGTATGTGAATTATATCTCAGTAAAGCTGTTATAAAAACTCAGCCCTGAGCCAAGCACCTTAAAAAAAAAAGCTCATCTTGTTGCTATGTCTAGAGAGATGACTGACGGGCTAGGGCATAAAGGTAGAATGAAAATTTCATTTTCATGGTACTCTTTTGTGCATTAAGAATTTTTATACCATGTATACATATTATCTATAAAAATTAATTAGCTTAAAACATTTTTCAATATTATCCATTTGCTAAATATGTGGAAAGTGTTTACTCATACAATACCAAAGTCAATCCATGCTACCTAAATATTGAAGAAAATTCTGTAGTCAGTATTTTAACATAATTTGAAAAAGAGTTATCAACGAACTCTTTATTAGAAAATAATGAAATGATTTTAGAAGTTGCCAGCCATCCAGAGTTGCAGTTGAGAATTCTGATTCCTATTCCTTTTCTATTTCCTAAATATCCTGACTTTTCTTTCTGGGAGTACTTATGATTTTCCTGAAGTTCAGAAATTTCAGCACATTGTTTTCTTGCTTTATCAATGCTGTTTTCTCTTGGATATCTCTGAAAATATAAACTACAGCAAGATAAAATGAGCCATTCTCCATAACAAAGGATTTATGATCTCTTTAAGTGATCGTAAATGATAGCTGTTTGGCCAGCTGCTTACTTCTGTAGTTTTGTTTTATTTTCTAGAGACGGGGTCTCATTTTGTCACGCAGACTGGAGTGCAATGGTACCATTGCAGCTCACTGTGGCCTCAAACTCCTGGGCTCAAGTGACCTTCTCACCTCAGTCTCCCTAGTAGCTTGGACTTCAGGTGTGCATCACTATGCCCTGCTAATTAAATTTTTTTTTCTTTCTTTGTAGAGGCGAGGTCTCACTATGTTGCCCAGGGTTGCTGCTCATACTTGTGGATTGCCAGGTTAGCTCCGCAAGGTAAGAAGGAAATTCCTCTGGACAACGTAGGAGTCTTTTTAAAATGTGTATCAGTCAAAGTACAGCATAGTAGAAACCAAAACCACTCTGTTTTTGATCAGAAAAGATTTAGTAGATGGAGTTAGATATAAACTCAGTAGGAGGCCTGGAAAAGAAGTTATGGAGCTGCTTCCTGAATTTTGGCTCTAAGGCTACACAACTATATTTGCAACCCAGATGTCAGAAAGCTGATGCTGTTACTGTTTTTGTGGCTGCCCAAACCATAACCATCTAACAGCCACAACACTCATATCTAGACACTGGAACAAGTCAACTGGTCACTCCATATTGAAACTCATGCCTATTGGAGTTTGTTTGTCCACATTTACACCTGCAGAAAGTTTGCTATTACCTCCCTCCTACCTTCTAAATATCACAGGATCCCTTGGGTTTTGCCTCACCAGGTGGAAACCTCTATGGCCAGCGGCGAGGCAACTTAGCTTGAGTTTTGTTCATGCCTGCTGGGCTCATTCTGCCCATTCATCCTGGCAGGCTGCACTCAGCTCATGCTACTGGCTCAGATCCAATGCCCACTGAGGGTGAGCCAGGCAGAATGGTGAGAGGTATGTGAGTGAGTGAGTGAGTGTGGAGTCTGGCCACTGTGCATAGCCAGGCACACCAACTGCTGCATGTGGGGTGGGCGGTTCCAGGTGCTGGCACAGGCACCGGCTCTGTGCGAGGCTGTAGCTGGACCAGGAGTACTGCAAGTGGCTTATGCTGTGGGCACCAGCATCTGGACGATGGGAACGCAATGGTGCCCCAAAACTTGGAGATGCCAGCAATATCAGAGCCCCAAGGGTTGGGGAGGGCATGTTACATATCTCTCGTTCTCACCATCCATAGCACAGCAAGCCAGCCAGAAAAGTGGTGTTTCAGCCATTCAGTTAGTTCTGAGTTCTTGTCCCACATCCAGGAAGAATGAGGTTATGTAGACAACTGGAGGGTGAGCAAGGCAGAGAAGAACTTTATTTTATTTTTTTTAATTTTTATTTCTTAATATATGTAGAGAATTTATTTGGGCCAAGCTTGCAGATTGCAATGCAGGAGCACAGATTCAAGTTGGCCTGAATATACTTCAACAAGCAGTAGTTACAAGTGGATTTTTAAAAAATTATTATTATACTTAAGGTTCTAGGGTACATGTGCACAATGTGCACATGTGCCATGTTGGTTTGCTGCACCTATCAACTCATCATTTACATTAGGTATTTCTCCCAACACTGTCCCTCCCCCAGGCCCCCATCTCCCAACAGGCCCTGGTGTGAGATGTTCCCTACCCTGTGTCCATGTGTTCTCCTTGTTCAACTCCCACTTACGACTGAGAACATATGGTGTTTGGTTTTCCGTCCTTGTGATAGTTTGTTGAGAATGATGTTTTCCAGCTTCATCCATGTCCCTGCAAAAGACATGAACACATCCTTTTTTTATGACTGCACAGTATTCCATGGTGTATATGTGCCACATTTTCTTTTTCCGGTCTATTATTGATGGACATTTGGGTTGGTTTCAAGTCTTTGCTATTGTGAATAGTGCCGTAGTAAACACACTTGAGCATGTGTCTTTATAGAATGATTTATAAACCTTTGGGTATATATCCAGTAATGGGATTGCTGGGTCAAATGGTATTTCTAGTTCTAGATGCTTGAGGAATTGCCACACTGTCTTCGACAAGGGTTGAACTAATTTCCACTCCCACCCAACAGTATAAGAGCGTTCCTATTTCTCCACATCCTCTCCAGCATCTGTTGTTTCCTCACTTTTTTAATGATTGCCATTGTAACTGGCGTGAGGTGGTATCTCCTTGTGGTTTTGATTTGCATTTCTCTGATGGCCAGTGATGATGAGCATTTTTTCATGTGTCTGTTGGCTGCATAAATGTCTTCTTTGGAGAAGTGTCTGTTCATATCCTTTACCCACTTTTTGACGGGGTTGTTTGTTTTTTTCTTGTAAATTTGTTTAAGTTCTTTGTAGATTCTGGACATTAGCCCTTTGTCAGATGGAAAGATTGAGAAATTTTCTCCCATTTTGTAGGTTGCCTGTTCACTCTGATGATAGTTTCTTTTGCTGTGCAGAAGTTCTTTAGCTTAATTATATCCCATTTGTCAATTTTGGCTTTTGTTGCCATTGCTTTTGGTGTTTTAGTCAAGAAGTCTTTGCTCATGCCTGAGTCATGAATGGTATTGCCCAGGTTTTCTTCTAAGGTTTTTATGGTTTTAGGTGTTATATTTAAGTCTTTAATCCATCTTGAGTTATTTTTTGTGTAAGTGTAAGGATAGGGTCCAGTGTCAGCTTTCCACATATGGCTAGCCAGTTTTCCCAGCAACATTTATTAAATAGGGAATCCTTTTCCCATTGCTTGTTTTTGTCACGTTTGTCAAAGGTGTTATTTCTGAGGCCTCTGTTCTGTTCCACTGGTCTATATATCTGTTTGGGTACCAGTACCATGCTGTTTTGGTTACTGTAGGCTTGTAGTATAGTTGGAAGTCAGGTAACATGATGCCTCCAGCTTTGTTCTTTTGGCTTAGGATTGTCTTGGCTATGTGGGCTCTTTTTTGGTTCCATATGAAATTTAAAGTAGTTTTTTTTCAATTGTGTGAAGAAAATCAGTGGCAGCTTTATGGGGATAGCATTGAATCTATAAATTACTTTGGGTAGTATGGCCATTGTCATGATATTGATTCTTCCTATCCATGAGCATGGAATGTTCTTCCATTTGTTTGTGTCCTCTTTTATTTTGTTGAGCAGTGGTTTATAGTTCTCCATGAAGAGGTCCTTCACATACTTTGTAAGTTGGATTCCTAGGTATTTTATTCTCTTTGTAGTAATTGTGAATGAGAGTTCACTTGTGATTTGGATCTCTGTTTTTCTGTTCTTGGTGTATAGGAATGCTTGTCATTTTTGCATCTTGATTTTGTATCTTGACACTTTGCTGAAGTTGCTTGTCAGCTTAAGGAGATTTGGGGCTGAGACGATGAGGTTTTCTAAATACACAATCATGTCATCTGCAAACAGGGGCAATTTGACTTCCTCTTTTCCTAATTGAATACCCTTTATTGTGTTCTCTTGCCTGATTGCCCTGGACAGAACTTTTAATACTATGTTGAACAGGAGAGGTGAGAGAAGGCATCCTTGTTTGTGCAGCTTTTCAAAGGGAATGTTTCTGGCTTTTGCCCATTCAGTATGATATTAGCTGCGGGTTTGTCATAAATGGCTTTTATTATTTTAAGATATGTTCCATCAATACCTAGTTTATTGAGCATTTTTAGCATGAAAAGCTGTTGAATTTTGTCAAAGGCCTTTTCTGCGTCTCTTGAGATAACCATGTGGTTTTTGTTGCTGGTTCTGTTTATGTGATGGATTATGTTTATTGATTTTTGTATGTTGAACCAGCCTTGCATCCCAGGGATGAATCCAACTTCATCGTGGTGGATAAGCTTTTTCATGTGCTGCTGGATTCAGTTTGCCAGTATATTATTGAGGATTTTTGCATCAATGTTCATTTTGGATACTGGCCTGAAATTCTCTTTTTTTGTTGTATCTCAGCCAAGCTTTGGTATCAGGATGATGCTGGCTTCATAAAATAAGTTAAGGAGGATTCCTTCTTTTTCTATTGATTGGAATGGTTTCAGAAGGAATGGCACCAGCTCCTCTTTGTACCTCTGGTAGAATTTGGCTGTGAATCTGTCTGGTGCTGGACTTTTTTTGGTTGGTAGTTTATTAATTATTGCATCAATTTCAGAACCTATTATTGGTCTATTCAGAGATTCAACTTCTAACTTCTTCCTGGTGTAGTCTTGGGAGGGTGTATGTGTCCAGGAATTTATCCATTTCTTCTAGATTTTCTAGTTTATTTGCACAGAGGTGTTTATAGTATTCTCTAATGGTAGTTTGTATTTCTGTGGGATCAGTGGTGATATCCTGCTTATAATTTTTTATTTCATCTATTTGATTCTTTCCTCTTTTCTTTATTAGTCTTGCTATCAATCAATCTATTTATTTTGTTGATCTTTTAAAAAAAATCTCCTGGATTCATTTATTTTTTTCTTGAAGAGTTTTTTATGTCTCTATCTCCTTGAGTTCTGCTCTGATCTTAGTTATTTCTTGTCTTCTGCTAGCTTATGAGTTTGTTTGCTCTTGCTTCTCTAGTTCTTTTAATTGTGATGTTAGAGTGTCAGTTTTAGATCTTTCCTGCTTTCTCTTATGGGCATTTAGGGCTACAAATTTCCCTCTACACACTGATTTAAATGTGTCCCAGAAATTCTGGTATGTTGTGTCTTTGTTCTCATTGGTTTCAAAGAACAACTTTATTTCTGCCTTCATTTCATTATTTATCCAGCAGTCATTCAGGAGCAGGTTGTTCAGTCTCCATGTAGTTGTTTTGAGTGAGTTTCTTAATCCTGAGTTCTAATTTGATTGCACTGTGGTCTGACAGACAGTTTGTTGTGATTTCTGTTCTTTTACATTTGCTGAGGATGGTTTACTTCCAATTATGTGGTCAATTTTAGAATAAGTGCAATGTGGTGCTGAGAAGAATGGATATTCTGTTGATTTGGGGTGGAGAGTTCTGTAGATGTGTTTTAAGTTCACTTGGTCCAGAGATGAGTTCAAATCCTGGATATCCTTGTTAATTTTCTGTCTTGTTGATCTGTTTAGTATTGACAGTGGGGTGTTAAAGTCTTCCATTATTATTCTGTAGGACTCTAAGTCTCTTTGTAGGTCTCTAAGAACTTGCTTTATGAATCTGAGTGCTCCCATATTGGGTGCATATATATTTAGGATAGTTAGCTCTTCTTGTTGAATTGATCCCTTTACCACTATGTGATGGCCTTCTTTGTCTCTTTTGATCTTTGTTGGTTTAAAGTCTGTCTTATCAGAGACCAGGATTGCAACCCCTGTTTTTTTTTTTTTTTTTTTTTTTCTTTCCATTTGCTTGGTAGATCTTCCTCCATCCATTTATTTTGAGCCTATGTGTGTCTTTGCACCTGAGGTGGGTCTGCTGAATACAGCACACTTATGGGTCTTGACTCTTTATCCAATTTTCCAGTCTATGTCTTTTAATTGGGGCATTTAGTCCATTTACATTTTGGTTAATATTGTTATGTGTGGATTTCATCCTGTCATTATGATGCTAGCTAGTTATTTCACCTGTTAGTTGATGCAGTTTCTTCATACCATCGATGGTCTTTACCATTTGGCATGTTTTTGCAGTGGTTTGTATTGGTTGTTCCTCTCCATGTTTAGTGCTTCCTTCAGGAACTCTGATAAGGCAGGCTTGGTGGTGACAAAATCTCTTGGCATTTGTTTGTCTGTTAAGAATTTTATTTCTCCGTCACTTATGAAGCTTAGTTTGGCTGGATATGAATTCTGGGTTGAAAATTATTTTCTTTAAGAATGTTGACTATTGGCCCCCAGTGTCTTCTGGCTTGTAAGGTTTCTGTTGAGAGGTCCACTCTTAGTCTGATGGGTTTCCCTTTGTGGGTAACCAGACCTTTTTCTCTGGCTGCCCTTAATATTTTTTTCTTCATTTCAACCTTGGTGAATCTGACAATTACGTATCTTGGGGTTGCCATTCTCAAGTTGTATCTTTGTGGCATTCTCTGTATTTCCTGAATTGGAATGTTGGCCTGCCTTGCTAGGTTGGGGAAGATCTCCTGAATAATATTCTAAAGAGTGTTTTCTAACTTGGTTCCATTCTTCCCATCACTCTCAGGTACACCAATCAAACATAGATTTGATTTTTTCACATAGTTCTTCGAGGCTTTGTTCATTTCTTTTCACTCTTTTTTCTCTAAACTTCTCTTCTCACTTCATTTTCCCTGGCTTGAAGTTTGGGTCTCACTGGGGACCTACCTTTCCCACGTAGGAACCTGTCTGCCTCCCACCACCATCAAAACCTTGAAAGCCCATCTTATTGGTGGAATCTAAATCATATATATAATCCTAGTTTTAAGTGAGTTTAAGAAATGTAGTTTTTATTCTAACGTGATCTGTAATACAGTGGAAGAGGTGAGAATGAAAGTCACTTGCTAGTGGACAATATCTAACCCAATTTTATGCTTTGTCTACTCAGCAGCCAGATATACTCTTCCATCCATAAACCTCCCCACAATAACAATAGCAATAAAACCACTACCACCAAACATAAGGTAACTCTTCCTAATATAAAAGAAAACACCATCTCCTTCAGGGTTAGAATTTGTCCTTGCCCCTTGGAACATACTCAGATTTGATTCTTTTTTTTTTTTTTTTTTTGAGACGGAGTCTCGCTCTGTCGCCCAGGCTGGAGTGCAGTGGCTGGATCTCAGCTCACTGCAAGCTCCGCCTCCCGGGTTTATGCCATTCTCCTGCCTCAGCCTCCCAAGCAGCTGGGACTACAGGCGCCCGCCACCTCGCCCGGCTAGTTTTTTGTATTTTTTAGTAGAGACGGGGTTTCACCCTGTTAGCCAGGATGGTCTACGATCTCCTGACCTCGTGATCCGCCCGTTTCGGCCTCCCAAAGTGCTGGGATTACAGGCTTGAGCCACCGCGCCCGGCCATTTGATTCTATTTATAGGGATGCAGTGAAGGGATGCAATAGAGATGGGCATGAGGAGAATCAGTATCCCTTTGCAAAGTAATGAACTCAGGTGAGTTCATTCATTACAGTGTCTTCAACAAGGCAGGTAGCTTCACCAAGAAAGAAGGGTCTAATTCTACTTTTAAAAAATGAGGCTCTGAGATTTTCAGGCTTGATTTTCAATTCTCAAGGTACCATTCTATCCCAATAAATATCCTAAATTCTTGCAAAGTTGCCTAAAACCTGCAACTTGTGTATTCAGATTTATCGATTATTAACAATGTCAGTCCTATGATGACATGCGATGAAATTAATTTAGAGCAGTAGTTTTCATTGGAGGGGTGAGTGATAGTGGTGCCACTGTTTCTGGTAGTGATTTTGCTCCCCATTGGATATTTGGCAATGTATGTCCATTTTGGGTTGTCACAATTTGGGTTAGGGAGAGCTGTTAGTGGCATCTAGCGGACAGAGTCCAGAGGTACTGAGATATCCTACAATGCATAGGACAGCCTTCCTCAACCTTTTGCCACAGGGTTAAAGAATTATCTGGCCCATCAATAATGACAAAGATAAGAAATCACAGAAGCTCTCTTTGTATTGGAACAAATTTTGAGTTAAGTAGTTAAAGTCAGCTGGATGTAGTGGCTCACACCTATACCCCCAGCACTTTGAGAGGCTGAGGCAGGAGGATCACTTGAGCTCAGGAGTTCAAGTCCAGCCTTGGCAAGTAGCAAGGTCCCATGTCACATTTAGAAACTTAAAAAAGTGTTAAAACCCTGGGCTTGCCATCATTGTTCTCTAATTTTTCAAAGGCTGTCAGAACTGCCACCTCAGCCCACCCCAGTCCTTTTATTTCTTATTTCCATTTTAGTGTTCTATCATAACAAACAATTGCTAACAGATCTTGTGTTTAACAGGCACCTTATTTCAGGTGATGACATATGATAATTTAAGTAAGTGTATTACCACTGCATGTCTTGGACTACCAATATCTTATTTTCCACTGGTAATCAAGATATCATTGACTTTTAATCCAAACTGGGTCACATAATAAATATCAAATGTCCAGTGTTGAAGTTTTATTTCTTTATGTTTTGAACATCTTTATATACCAACTATTGTATCAGACAAAAATTAGTTAGCAAATATAAAACACTATATATATTTCATGCAGAAAAAAATTTTGGTATGTACACAATCATTTAAAAGACTGAAGGAGTGAAAGTCAGAAATTCAAGGAAATTTTCAATTTCAAGATCATATAACTGTAGCTATGATCTAGAGGTCAGAAAATTAGTGCAGCTGTTGCTGCTAACCCTCTCCACAACTGGTTCTCCACCTTGCCCTTATACCTTTGAATGTAGCTAGTGAATATGGATTCTATTCTCATAGATGATTGAGCTTGTTTTGCTGCTGTTACATCTACATGAAGATGGCCTCTGCCTCCCTTACATTTTCTAAATATCAAAATGCCCATGGGATTCCTAATACATCTGAATTATGTAATTGTTTAAAGTTTTTCAAAATTTGGTTTCTCCAATGTTGTTAGTTTTATTTAAATATTTAATGATTCTTGGTTGTCTATATATACTTGTGTTCATAGTATATAATATGTAGTGTTGGTGGCCAGAATTGATTTACTTTATCCAAATAGGAAGCCCTGTTCACCCGGCAGAGGTTAAATGCAAGTTTTCATTATAGGTATACTGGTTCTGATGGTTGTGTGTTTGTTTGTAGGGTTAATGAGGAAGTTGGTGGTATAGGGAGGTTACATGTGAGTAGGCTCTTCTTTGTGATTTATGAGTAGTTTCTATGCTGGATCTTCCTATTTCAGCTATTAAGACAACTGAAAGTCAATGGGGTTACTATCAGACTCCTTCCTATAAACCTGTTTTCCATTCGGTAATCTCTGAAGTTAGACTTCCCCCTTAGTAGAGCTGTACTTGAAGTTTTATTCAGGAGAGAAATGCTATTTTCAGTTCCTCTGACAACAGAATTACTATGTAGTTCTTTTCCTTCTAATGAATTATCCAGCCTACTGTCCAAGTCTCAACCCTTCTCACAACCCTCATTGTCTCTTGCCTAAGTGTTATGCAGAGAATTTATTGGAAAAACTCATGTTAGTGATTCTTCTCTTTGATGATCATCACCTGGATGAATTTATTAGCTCCTTAGTCTGTTGGATTTTGTTGGCAATCTGGACCTACTTCCAGAACTGTCAAAATTCCTCCATAGCCCTCAAAAGTCTGCTGGTGACATTACTCTCAGGTTTATAGCAATGCTATGATTTTATGGATTTATTTCTATTTGTATATTTCTTCTGTGATTTCTGTGTATTTTGGGGAGGGTAGTGAAGTAATTCACATGTTCAATTGGTTCAATTAGTTGTGAACCAGCACTATTATCTTTAGATTTACAGCAAACTAAATTTTACTTTCTTGGCTTCTTAAAAACTTAATCAGGATCTGCAGTTTCTCTCTCAACAAAATAAGACAATTCAATTTTTTTTTTCATTTCTCGTATTTTACTTTCGCAAGCACTCCATCTCTTTACCCCCTACCTCTTGGATTTGGTTACAATAATTTAGAATTATGTCCCCTCTAGTTTGCATATCCTTGCTTAATAAAACTGTATTAAATCCCACAATCTCAGTATCACCAATTATTCACAATTTATTTTAACTGTTATTTTCTTTTTCTCTTACATCATTTTTTCATTGCATGTCCTCTAATTTCTTGGATTTAAAAGACTTTTTTCTTAGAGTAATTTTGGAAATAGAGTACACTGTTATCTGCTTCTCAAAACTTCAAGTAAGTAACCAGACAGGTTATTAATATTATTTCCAGATTCTGGGTGATGAATCGGAGGCTCAATGTTGACTTTTTTAAGGTAACACAAATTCAGTGACAAAGCCTAGACCCAAATTCAGATCTCCAGACTCTGAAGTTTGATGTCTTTTGTGTACATATTTGTTTCTTTTTCTTATAGTAGGTGTCCATGACAAGCTGTTTATTTTACTATCTTTTGTTGGAGTACTTTGAAAGACCATTTCTAAATACAGATCTCTGCTTTTCATAATTATTGCTGATGCTTGTGCAGTCATATTCAGTTTGCTTAGTTAGAATTGTGGACATTAAGAATATTATTTGGCAAAATCCTACATTGAGGCTGTTTGTGGTTGCTGTTTTTTGGAAACAATTATTATATAATTCTTCCTCTTTGTGTAGTCATACATAAATATCTTGAATTTGAATACCTGGTAACTAGAATAAAAGAGAAACATGATGGATTACATAACATAAATATCTTACTAAGAAGATGGCAGAGCATTAGGAGACTCAAAATTTTCTGAGTTAAGGCTGGCTGCAGTGGCTCACACTTGTAATCCCAGTACTTTGAGAGGTTGAGGTGGGTGATCAATTGAGGTCAGGAGTTGAAGTCCAGCCTGGCCAACATGGTGAAACCCTGTCTCTACTAAAAACATAAAAATTAGCCAGGGATGGTGGCAGGCATCTGTAATCCCACCTACTGGGGAGGCTAAGGCAGGAGAATCACTTGAACCTGGGAGACGGGGGTTGCAGTGAGCTGAGATTGCTGCCACTGCACACTCCAGCCTGGGCAACAAAGCGAGACTCCATCACCCCACCGCCCCCCAAAAAAGTTCTGAGTTAAGAATGCCAAAAGAAATTTATCATGTATGCCTTAAAGATGTTCAGAAGAATATTATTGGAGCTGCTATTATAGCCAGTTTATAACCAATAAAGACAAATTCTTTATATGACATAAAAATGTAATTTCCTTTATAAATATAAATGGATGCAAAAATAAACAAAATACTAGCAAACTGAATCTTGCATCTACAACAAGATTTATACAACATGACTAAGTAGAATTTATACTAGAAATGCAAGGTTGATTAAGCAAATAAAAATCAAGCAATATAATAACATACCATATTGAAAAAATAAAATACAAAAATCACGTGATCATCTCAATAGCCAGAGAAGGAGTATTTAATAAAATTTGAAGCTCTTTCATGATTAAAATAATCGGCAAACTAGGAACAAAAAGAAAGTTCCTCCACCTGAAAAAGGGCATCTATGAAAAGCTATAGATAACATAAGACTAAGTGGAAGACTGAAAGTTTTCTTCCTAAAGTCAGGAACAAGACAAAGAAGTCTTGCTCTCACCACATTTATTCAACAATGTTCCACAGGTTCTAGCCAGAGCAATTAGGCAAGAAAAAGAAATAACAGGCATTCACAAAAGGGAGGGAAAAGTTCAAGCCCCTTCATTTAATATCATTTCCTGGAAGTTTCATGTACTGTATCTGCTGACATGCAATTGGCTAGAACTTAACTGCATAACTCCAAGCAACATCAAGAAAGTTAGTATATTATGTCTTTATTCTTTGGAAACTTGTGCCCAGTTAAAATTTGGAGGTTCCATTTTTGAAGAAAAAGGAGACAATGGGTATTGGGAGACACCAGCAGTTCCTTCCATGTTTATTAAATGCAGGTCAAAAAAAGGAATTAAGTAATTTTTTTCTTTTCTTTTTACTTTTCTTCTTCCTTCCTTTTTCCTTCCCTCTCTTCCTTTCCTCCTTTTCTCCTTCTTTCCTCCTCTTACTTTCTTTCAATACATGAATTGCAAAAGATTACTAACCTAAATGCAATGTTGTCTTCCGGATTGAGTCTTGGAACAGAAAAAAGGACATTAGTAGGAAAATTAGTGAAATATAAATAAAGTCTTTAGTCAACAAAACTGTACTCATGTCAGTTTCTTAGTTTTGATAAATGTATTATGGTTACATAAGATACTGATATTAGTGGTAGCTGGGTGAAGGATGGACAAAAACTCAGTATTATTATTGCACTTTTTGGTAAATTTGAAATTACTTCAAAATTAAAAGTTAAAAAAAAAATGATTGCTGATATCCAATGGCCACAGGTTTGGAAAACTAGAAAGAATTCTTATCCACTCTTGATGGTATATATGTTAGTACAGACTTTTTTTTTTTGAGATGGAGTTTCATTCTTGTCACCCAGGAGTACAGTGGCGTGATCTCTGCTCACTGCAACCTCCACCTCCCAGGTTCAAATGATTCTCTTGCCTCAGCCTCCCAAGTAGCTGGAATTACAGGTTTGTGCCACCATGCCAGCTAATTTTTGCATTTTTAGTAGACATGGGGTTTCACCATGTTGGGCAGGCTGGTCTTGAACTCCCAACCTCAGGTGATCCACCTGCGTTGGCCTCCCGAAGTGCTGGGATTACAGGCCTGAGCCACCATGCCTGTCAGTACAGACTGTTTTTCTAGAGCAACTAGGTGTTATTTATTAAAGGTAAATGAATTAATACATTTTGATTCAGAAAATCTCCTAGAAATTGGTTTTACATAAACACGAATGCCAGATTTTGAATTTCTCTTTTAGATAATTTAGCATAATTGCTCCAAATAAATCTAAAGGGCTATTGTCAAAGAGTGGAATATTTCGATTTATAATTTTATGGGTAAAACTGTCAGTCCATGATATGGTTGGTGTTTAAAGTAGAATGGAAGTGAAGTTCCCAGAATGGAGTTTTTAAAATAACCAAGTTCCTAGGATTTTAACTGGAAGAATAAATATCTGAAAGCCAATGAGGAGTATTAAGGATGGGATGCCACTTCTGCACCCTGAGAAAATGAAGTATGGAAGGATGAGTGGTTTTCATTTGAGAGTGCTGCAAGGTAACTTTTCCATTTCAGATGAGGAGGTAAAAGAATGGTAATTGAAAAGGAAAAAAGTTTACTAAGCAGGTTATACATTTTGGAATAGAAGTTTCTATAGCACAATAGAAAAGTTTGAGTGGACACATAGCAATGATAGTTTGGGTGAGAGTGAGGCAGGAGAATAGGGTCTGGAGGCAGGGAACCTAAGGATGTTTCACGCCAACTTCCTAGAACTAAAATGAAAGGAAACCCCTAACTTTCCATGCCTAAGTAACAGAAGGACCAAAGGCTACTCCCTTTGCAAACCCCCACTTTTTCTGCAGGGCGGATGGGAAATTGGCTGTCCGCAACAAATCAGACTGATTGCAGGAGAGTCTTCCTTTGCATAGAAGTATATCACTTTGTAACTTCACCCTGCCTCTGATTGATTGCTTTTTGCACCAGTGTTTGCACAGGAGCATGACCTTTGTAACTTCATTTCGGCCTCTGGTTGGCTTCTTTCTGCAACCAATCAGACTGATTGCGCGTTACTTTATTTACATGAAGTGAGCATGAAGTGGCCAACAGGAAGCTTCTAGAGGGTATTTGGACTCAACAGGATTCTGTATCCGGGCCCTTGAGCGGCTGCTCAGGTCGCTCCCACAGAGAGCATGCTTTCATTTTCAATAAATCCCTGCTTTTGTTCTTTTAGTTGCTTCATTCTTTCTTTGCTTTGCTGGGCGTTTTGTGCAGTTCTTTGTTAAAAACGCCAAGAACCTGGACAACTTGCAGTCACGACCCTCTACCGGTGACAATATTATTTAATTATTGGTAGTGGCTTAGGGTAGCAAACATCCCTTTGTGGAAAGTTTACTCAGTAAATCCTTAAAAAACAGATCAGAAACAAAAACTGGCCTCCCAGGGATTTGGACTCCCGAGCCGAATTAGGCGCGGAGAGGGCGGAGCCTTAGGGGTTTATGGGCGGAGTTGCACTGGTTTGGCGGGGACCTCTGCTCCTGCTTGGCACTACTCGGCTTCGTGAGGCTCCGTGAGGCTCCGTGAGGCTCCGTGAGGCTCCCTGGGCTTCCACTCGGCTCTGTTCGGCTCCTGCTCAGGAAGGGTGCGCGGGGGCGAGTCCTGCGCATGCGCCCTCAACTCCTGCTGCTCTCAGGGCTGCGCTCAGCCTCGTGTTTTCACTTCCTTCTACTCAGAGCCGTATCCGGGTCGCTGCTTTCCCTATTGTCTGAGGCAGCCGGCCTCGAGCTGTGCAATTTCTGGGTTTTTTGTTGCTTGTGGTCCAGGCTAATAAACTTTTCTTTCTTTCTTTTTTTTTTCTAGTTTTAACGGGAGAAATTAACTCCCCAGGGCCGCCGGGTTGACTGCGCTGCCTGGGCCGGAGGTCTTCTCCGGCCAGGGAGCGCTGTGGGAAGGGGCTCGAGCGGCCAGGGCCAGGTGAGGCCGGGGGGGCGGGGGGTTAAGGGACCGCGGGGCTACTCTTGGGAGCGCCCCTGTCTGGCTGGCTGCGCGCCGGTTTTAAATAGCATCTTTCGGACTTGTCTTCGCGGCCCCAGTCCCCGACCTCGGCGCTGCCTGGGCTCCCGCAGCCTCTCCCTAAGTCTCCTCCAAACGACCACTTCACGGATTCCTTAGTAAGTGTGTCCAAGGCCTCTGCGGCGAGGGATCCATTTCAGCCATTCTAGATGTCAGGGCCGGTGGGAGCAGGGCAGGGGTGGGAGAACCCTGCGGGAAAGCTGGATTGGTGGACCCTGGCCCTCCATGGTCCGCGGAAGTGAAGCCCGCTTCTTTTATTCCCTGGGTTTTGCGTGTTTTATTGACTGTTACGATGTGTAAGTGGGGGATTACGAGTAAGGTGCAGAACCTACACCTCGAAAAGATGGGCAAGAGGGTCAGCTTCGATTTTAGCCGGCCTGAGTTGGCGTTGGCAGCATCAGGGCTGGAGCTGCCTCTGAAACTGCCCATGGAGCTGTCCAGCCTTCCCCACCCCGCTTCTGCACCCCAACCTTCTCCTGACCTCTTTTGCTGAGAACTCAAATTAGACAAAAATTCCTTGCGCGAGGTCATCTTTGTGTTCTCTTAGCACCACAAATCTCCCCTGTGTTTGGTGTGATTATGAATGACAATGTAATTTTTTTTCTCTTAACAGTGGATCGCAGCTCCAAGAGGAGGCAGGTGAAGCCTTTGGCAGCTTCTCTGCTGGAAGCTCTTGATTATGATAGTTCAGATGACAGTGATTTTAAAGTTGGAGATGCCTCAGGTAAATATTTCCTTCTCTCTTCCCCTTTCCCCTAACTTTCTGAAGTTAGGCTTATTTTTAGACTTTTTAAATCGGTTTTGATTAAAATGCCAATTTTAAGTGAAAGCACATAAACTTCATTTATTTTGTCCATTTGATTTCCCATTTTGCCTTTAGATATTGTCACTAGACCTATCGTTGCTTCTGTTTTCCTCAGAGATAATTAGCAGTCAGGGGAAGGACTTTTTCCTAAGATGCAAAAGGGTTTCTCTGTTTTACACCTGTAATATATTTATGCTTATATTACAGAGGAAAAAACCGAAAGATATCCCAAAGTAGAAAAGTATCCTGAGAGGTGTGTGGACCATTAATAGTCCCTGAGCAGGGTTCTTCTTTTTTCAGATCACTTGACATTCTCTTAGGGGAGTTTTGCTTTTTTTGTGTATTAGCTCTTTTGCTAGAATAAAATTGACCAGAGTAAGAGTTGCACTTTAAATTATAGTAGGTGCTGGACCTTGTGAATTGGGCCTTTCAGATATCTCTGAAGTGTAAGTCATGCATGCTTGCTCACTATATTTAGTAATTTAAAAAACTTTTTTTTTTTAAGGTGGTATATTCACATTGTGCTGAACTGGAAAACAGAAAAGTATGGTTTTCCTTTGTATCTTCTGTTCAGTGTGCCTTATGTATATAATATATACAGTTTCAATTGAAGGAATCTGAGAAACATAAAAATTATGTTTAATATTTTATGGGAAAAATACTGATAAACATGAACAATAAAAATTATTTGTAATTTCACCTCTTTTGAAAATTTAAATAAAGTGAGATGAAAATTTAAATAAAGCGAGAAGTAAAAACCTTTCCAATTTCATCTCTTCAACAGTTTTTATATCCTTCTAGAGAGTTTGCTGTGCTTAGTCACATCTCTCCTTCCTCTGGTTTTCCCTTGTCTTTTTCCTGCTAGGGATAGTAGGAAGGGATGAATGAAATTGTATTCCTGTTGCTACTTTTAGTAGCATGGACAGCAGAATTTGCATTGTGATTTGCTGATAACTTTTTGTTTGCATAATCTCTTAATTTTCACAGTAACTTAGTGAAGGAGATACTATTTTACAGGTAACAGGGGTATTGAGTGTAAAGAACTGGCATGAGGTCACCCAGGCAGTAACGGATCCAGTGGATTTGACTTTGGAATTTAGTCTGTTTATCTGCTTGGATCCCAAGAGTTGATGGACAGAATCTTAAACAGAAACTCTGGATATTTGGTTACTAATTGAATTCATCCTCAGCAATCAAAAATTGATGTTTATCTTGATTAACTGTTTTTTTTTATCCTTTGCTTCTCAGCTCTTTATCCCTCCTTTAGTTAGTTTGCTGATGTTTGGTATTTCCAAAGAAGGGAAGGGAAAGAAGGTAAAATTTAAATCTTAGTTCTCTTGGTAAAGACCTTGGCAGATAAGAATATTCCTGGCTAGGATGTAGTTTTGGTTTGTTATGGTTGTGGTTGTAAACTTTGACAAACATAATTGGGTCTTGGAAGTTACGAATTCTTTGAATATTAGAACAATTCTAAAACTTATTGCATAATTATGTGACAATAAATCTTGACTTTGTGGACAATTTGTTTCTAAGGTTTGTTTATTGAGATGGAGTATTCACAGGTATCGCTTCTTTTTCAAGTGGTAAAACAATCTGATACAAACAGAAAGTACTTTCTCAAAATATTTTATGACATCGAGCTAAGTAGAGATTTCTGACCTTGTTAAATCCTAACTATAGTTGAAGACAACTGTTGTTTGTGAAAAAATGATAATAGGATGAGTTTTGTTAGTTTGATATATCTATATATCCCTTAAACACACTAAAAATATTTACTTTCTGTTCCCTCTTGTAACATAATATTTAGTATGCTGTACTCATAATTTACCCTCCTGGCCCCCTCGGGACTTAAATTTGCCACCTGTGGTCTCAGGTCACAATTCTATATGTATAGTTCTTGGTATTTATTGTAAAAGGGAATTTAGAAGAAAATGATTATATTTAAAATGATTAATAGTCAACAGAAATTGAATCATATTTTTGACTTATTTTAGGTGCATCGATGCTCCGCATAGCTGAGATACTGGCTTACTCTGGATTACCATTGTTTTCCATTTGAATCTTTTCTGTGCCTGAGATAGTATATACGTAATTGAAGTCTTATAGAGAATAAGACATTAGTCCTATCACTGGTTTTCAAACATGTTGAAGTTGTGGATTCCCAGCACTACTTATGAATAGGAGATTAAATTGGAAGTAGACAAATGGTAGCTAAACATCTGTGTGATCGTGTTTTCTTTCAAAACAACTTCTAGAAATGACTTATTGAATGAACTACGAACTTCCTTAGAACTTAATATTAAGTGGTTAGATTCGTTGGCCTTAATTTTGGCTAACTGGATTCTGTGGATCAGTTTTTTCTTACCTTCATCTTGAAATCTGAAATTCTGACTATAAAACTTTTTGTATTTCTGTTTGGTTTTAGGAATAAATATAGAAAACATTTGCAGATAAACATAATTTAACTCTATCATAAAATAGAAACAAATCAACATTTGGTAAAGAGTGACCCATGAGTAAGATTGGCAAGTGATTACCAGCCTGTACTTTTAGAAAATTATGAAACTGAAGAGAGTTTATATTTTATTTTTAATGCAAAAGCAAAAGAAGCTTCTCATTTTTGATTGAAAGCAATCAATAAAGTTTGAAATGAGTAAGTCCTAAAATAGGGTATATATGTGTTAGAATTATGGTGATAACCACCAGAAGAACAATATGTAGAAATGTTAGGTTGAACCATATGGAATTACCAGTTTTGTAGGTCCAAAACAGTCAAATATTAGCAATTTCATGGTTTGACCTAGTTCAAGTGTTTATATTTGAGACTTGGGCATAGGGCTGGGGGTAGGATAGGAGACTTACTTACATTTAGTTATCTGCTACATTAATTGAATGTTTTAAAAAATGTTTACATCTTTATAAGATGCAGACCTGTATTTTATTAACCAGATAGATTAGCCATGCCCTCTACCCCCATCCCCCACCATCCAAAGTAAAATGGGGTTAACTTTAGATCTTGATCAAAAGGTAGTTTAGTTAGGCCATATTACCAGGAAATAATTTAATGAGAAGAGTCAGCCTGAGACTTTGGTGGTATTTTGTGCTTAATCTGACTTTGAATAATTGGACCAAGATGTGTTCATTGATTGTCCATAGTTTAGCTCTTTGCTAGATGTTATGGTGAGTTTATAAAACAATAGTAGTAATATTAGAATAAGTAAGTAAAATAACATGTAAGTAAAATAACATGTAAGTAAAATAAAAATTAGAATAATTAAATAAAATAATTGATACAAAGGATGGCTGATCACTTGTGTAGTTCAAGTCTTTCATAGGAAATGGGATTACTTTAGATTGATGTAGAACAATTTCATTGAGGAGAGAAGAGTGGAACTATGAACAGAAAGATTTAGATAAACAGCAATCTTGGTGAGGCAAAAATTAAAAGTGTTGAGACTTGGAATTGTTTTTTATATTTGGGGATCAGGATTGAAGAGATAAGTAGAAGAAGTAGAAGAGATAAGCCTGGAAAAGTAGAATAAGGTCAAATTGTGGCCGTATATACGAGTTAAGGGTTTCTCAACCTTGGTGCTATTGGCATTTTGTGTTGGATAGATTTTGTTGTGGAGGCTTGCCCTGTACCCAATAGGATGTTTAGCAACAACAACCCTTTCCTCTACTAGATGCCAGTAGCCTCTAGATGCCAGTTTCCAACCTGCCCCAGCCTCACCTCCACCCCACTTCCACTGTTGTGGCAACTATTGTTTCTAGACATTGCCGGTTGTCCTCTGGGGGAAAAAATGTCCCCATTTGAGTACCACTGGCTTAGATTTACCCATACAAACCTAAGATGGCATAGCTGGAACTAGAATCAGCAGTAGAGGATGAGTTGTGTTGACTGACTGGCTGTCTTCAAGACATACACAGTTTTGGTCGAATGTAGCCCCGGGATAGCTCTAAATAACTGGTAGAATAGTGGTCGGTCTGTTATCTATTGTGTATATTTATAGTAGTAATACTGTTGTACCAGATCAGTGAACAGAATTAGATTGATGAAATTGATGAACAAATTTATATTGCATATATTGTATATTAACATAAAACTAAATTAAGTCATTGATTTTGTTATGGGGAGAACATTGGATACAGTGGTATTGATGGTTGATATTAATTAAATTAATTTTTATTTTATTATTTAATGTTTTAAAGGGATTCTTGTTGGTGTTTTAAATTCTAATTTTAAAATTTATTTTATTTTTTGTCTGGCCATTACCACTCAGAGGAGTTTTGAAAAATTCTGTGATGGTAAAAAATTTCTTAACTGTCTGTTAGTTGAAATAGCTGTTGCTTGGAGAGATTCCGATATATTGTATGTTTGAGAAAGATTATCTTTTATTTAACCAAATGGGAAGTAGGATTTCAATTTTAAAGATTTACTTTTTTCAAATGTAAGAAAGGTTTATTGTAGACTTGAAATTAACTCTGTCTTTCTGCCTAAGATAGCTTTATTTGAAGTATCTGGCTAATTTCTCTGGTGTATTTCTTTTTTTCCTTTCTCTTTTTTTTTTTTTTGGAACATGGCACAGAGTCATTCTTTGATTTTATAGTAATGGGACATTTTTTTCTTTGCAGCCTATGGAAAAAATAGACAGCCAAGGACCTTGATTTTTCTCATTATCCTTATTACCCAGCTATGCTTGTAAATAAATAAGGTTTATCTCCATCCCTCCAGTGCATATGTACAAAAAACAAATAGTGACTAATCAGATGAGGAAGTTATTTTTCAGAGATCAGGGAAAGATAATATTTGATATGTTGCTGATCCCTATAGAAAGATAAAATTTGATGTATTGCTGATCCCTGTAGTTGGAGTCTGACTAATGTACTGTATTTGGAGAACGAGGGATTGGATAAGCTATTAGGACTTGGTTTTGTGGGATAATGTCCATTCTTCTAATAGTTAACAAATATAAAACATTGAATTTTTTTTAATTCCTTTCTATTCAGGCATGATTATAAATCAAAAACAGAATCAAGGAGTCTCAATTTACCTCTCATTAGAAAAAATAATTAATTGGCATTGGCAACTACCAAAACAAAATCACAAAAATCTCTGACATTTTGTAAAATTTACCAGGTAACAGCAAAGTTGGATTGGTCTCAGTTTTGATCAGCTACCCCCACTTCTGCCCCGGTTAATCTTACTTTTTTGTCTATCATTAAGTTTTGATTGGCAAAAAGCCTTCTAGAAGTTTGATGCAGAAGAAAAGTACCTTTTCTTTCATCTTCGTCTCCTAGCTCTCTTAATTATGGCATTACTTCCATTCTAGAGCCTAAGGTGTTTGAATTTTCTTTAGTCAGTGTGCATAAAAGATTTTTCTGTGTCTTAGAAGTGTTTAGTCAACTCTGGTTTTTATTTATTAAATCGTAATTTTAAAATGTCTAAAGATTATTATTGTTATTTTTACCAGATGTGATTTTTCTTGGTAGGTTGGGTTTAATTACTGTGAGTGGTTTACAAAATCATAATTTTCTTAATGCTTTGGAGACTGAAAAAAAGTCACTTGTTTGTGCGTGATATTGGGTCCACACTCTTGAAATCCAAGAAGCTCAAAAATCCAAGTGTTTTGTAAGATTGACACAAACTTATTTGATGGTAAAGCCTAACAGGAACTGGTAAGAGTTTATTTGTAGTATTTATTTCTCATATGCTGTAAATATTTATATTTTTCTCTGCAGAAATAATGTTTGATTATAGGATAATCCCATAGACTTCACTAGGGGTATTAGTGTAATATATGGCACATGCTCCATGTTACCCTTGAAAATCTGAGAAATTATGAATTCTGAAACACATCTGGTTCTTAAAGTTTCCGATAGGGAATTGCTGACCTGTATGATATTGCTCTTGTATCCTGTGCAAGGTTGTTTAGGATAAGAGTATTTTTTTCAGAACAGTTACAAGTAAGCTATGGATACCTACATGACAGTTGTAAGATTGTTAATGATTTCATAGAGTAAGTCAGTATCTGTTAAATGTTAGTGTTTATTTTTTATGTAATTTTGCTTGCAGAATATTTTTGTTAGCAGTCAGTTGTATGACTTGTGGGGCTCACTAGATACCAGATACTAATTACAGACAGCTTCCTTCAATTTTAGTGCTTAGTTAATTACAGAGGTTAAGCCTAGTTGAGTTAATAGAAAGTAAAATGATGTGGAAACACTGCACTTTTTCCAGCATTTTATCATTACCTTTTTCTTGGCTATAGGTGCAAAAATTCATCATCCTGTGGATGTAACTATTGGTACTGGTTAAGACTTAACTGGTTTCTTCCCCACCTCCTCCTGCTCCCTGTCCTCTTTCCCTCCTTTCATTTATTTCTCTCTTCAAATATTTTAGATTGTTATTTACTTGATTGGGTACAAAGAGAATGATTAGAAGGTTACTGAGTAGTGTTGGGTTGAGAGGGACTGGGCTGCCCGAGGTAGGAGTAGGTTTAGGTTTCTAGAATAAACCTGCTAGATAGAAAGCATTAAGTCCTGTGAGCTCTTTAATGTCTTCAGCCTAACTTTTCAGTGACTGCTCATTTTCAGGATGGACTGCTTTATTCATCAGTTTCTTCCGTTCTAGAGCATATAGTGGTTACTGTGTAGCCGTTTTGAAAGTGTAGTGACTCTTCTTTTATTGATATGAACAGTATCCTAATAAACAGGAAAACTGATCATTTCTCTTACAACTTCCTTTTTCTCTGCCATTGCTATTGTCTCTTTTCACCTGTGTTCTCGGTATTCCTAAAATTTGTTTGGTGTATTAGGGATGTAGTATAAGTTAACTATCATAAATATCCATGCTCATTTAACTGGGAAAAGAGTAAAATAAATGAAGCAGTTTTATGGGCCAGATTTATCTTGTTTTGGTTGTAACTCAATACTTACAAGTCCATATAGTTTACAAAAGATGTTTAAGGGAGGAAAAATTTTGTCTGTGTTATCAGTAAAATTAAAATCAAGTGCCTAATCTTAAAAGAAGCACATTTACTTTAAAAAAATAATTGCCTCTTTGGTACCAAATATTGCCATGTGACACAAAATAGTGCTTCTCTTTTTAAAGCATATTTTAATTTAGGGTTATATATATTCATCTTCATTAGAGCTATACAAAACCATTGTATCAACTTCATTGATTTATTATTTGATTAGGTTGGGAATGTCTACCATTCTTTGACTTAAATTTGTTTATATTGTTTTGCAAGTTATTCACAAATTTTGGTGGTTTCATTTGTGTCAGCGTTGTGTGTGTGTGTGTGTATGTATATACATATGTGTGGTTTTTTTTTTCTCATATTTTCAACAGATTCTGAAGGGAGTGGTAATGGAAGTGAAGATGCTTCAAAGGACAGTGGAGAAGGTTCCTGTAGTGATTCTGAAGAAAATATTTTAGAAGAAGAACTGAATGAAGATATTAAAGTAAAAGAAGAACAGCTTAAAAATTCTGCAGAGGAAGAAGTACTATCAGCAGAAAAACAGTTAATTAAAATGGAAAAGAAGGAGGAAGAAGAAAATGGAGAAAGACCTAGAAAGAAAAAGGAGAAAGAGAAGGAAAAAGAAAAGGAAAAGGAGAAAGAGAAGGAAAGAGAGAAGGAAAAAGAAAAAGCAACAGTATCTGAGAATGTGGCTGCTTCTGCTGCTGCCACCACACCAGCCACAAGTCCTCCTGCTGTTAACACATCCCCTTCTGTTCTCACTACGACAACTGCTGCAGAGGAACAAGTCAGCGAGCCAAAAAAATGGAACCTTCGACGAAACCGACCGCTTCTGGATTTTGTGTCCATGGAAGAGCTGAATGACATGGATGACTATGACAGTGAGGATGACAATGATTGGCGACCTACTGTAGTAAAGAGAAAAGGGAGATCTGCATCTCAGAAAGAGGGAAGTGATGGAGACAATGAGGATGATGAAGATGAGGGAAGCGGGAGTGATGAAGACGAGAATGATGAAGGCAATGATGAAGATCATAGTAGCCCTGCCAGTGAAGGGGGTTGCAAGAAGAAGAAGAGTAAAGTTCTTAGCAGAAACAGTGCTGATGATGAGGAACTGACCAATGATAGCCTGACCCTATCTCAAAGCAAGAGTAATGAGGTAGATCAACCCAATTTTTATATCTGTCTGTCTGGGGAAAAGGGAATTCTTCTCTAAATCACTCTACACATTGTATTAAGTGGCTTCCTTGAAATCCTATTTATAGACGGCTGTGGGATGAATGAGCACTCTAACTGTAACATTTTTTCATTTGGCCAACAGACTTTTATTAAATATCTACTATTTGTCACCGTTCTCAAGGAGCTCACAATCTCTGTCCTCAAGGAGAAATATTTAGAGAAATATTTTTATATCCATAAACTTGGGAAATGACAAAGTTTTCCATTCTCCTTTTTATCCCTTTACTCCTTTGTTCATAGGACTGCTGAATGGTGCTGAGTGGAATATGAAAACAAAGGTCACCTTTCTTTCAACGTAGTTATGTCCATATCCTTATTAAAATGCGGGCCTTGAGAATACCTTAGAGCAGGGCAACAAACAGTCTAATGATTTTCTCAAACCTTAGAGATTAGTTTTAAAGATTAATTCCTTTACCAGTTGTAGCACTCATCATCTTTTTAGTCACCAAATCTTTGCTTTATGTGTACGGGACATACACATAAGTATAAACTATTTTTACATATATTTAGTAAATAAATTCTCTCTACAAAGAAATGGAATAAAAACCCAAACATTTCCATCATAAAACAGACATTTTTGTCATAAGACTGCAGTAATGGCTCAGTGCTTCTACTTGAAGTTCTACTACTGAAAGTTAGGTTTATCCATTGATCTCAGAGATGCATCATTCAAGACTCTTCAGTCAAACACATTTGTGTCTCTTTGTGTATGTGTTTTTGTATATGTTTTTCTTCAAAAGAAAGATTGAGTTGTTGTCTTACATGTAGATGTATCTGTTACATCACATGTACAAATGTAATAATTCTGTCATTTCTGTTAATGTGTTTATATTCACCAAAATTTATTTCTTTACCAAACACTTATTTTTTTTCCATATCACTGAAGTAAAACTGGTAGAAAGATTTTTCCTCTTATACTTTATTTGTTCTTTCACATTTTTCTGCTTACAAGTGTTACATAGCAGTGATTATCTATTTTAATTGTTTTGCTTAAAAAGTTGGTGATTACCTTACCAAAATAATCTATAGCAGACTGTAAGGTTATCAGTGGAGATGAGACAACAGTTTATATTTGGATTATAAACATTGGTTTACTTCTGAAACCAATATTTTATATGAAAAAAAATGTTGCCTGCCTTCAATGTCATTCTAATTCTTAACTTTAAAGGAAAGTTGTCATTTGGGAAAAAGTATAATATTTTTAATGATATATATAGCACAGGCAGTTCCATATTATCAATGCTATCTGAAACAGGCATGGAAAAATCTACTTGTTTGTATTTAATTTAGGCATGCATGCAGTTTATAGCACTTAATACTGTATATCTAATGAATACGTTTACTTTTGACAACATCACTTCATTTTTATTAGGTTGATATTCTTAGAAGTAGTCTAGCTAATGATAGAGGCAGTGTGGATTAGATTTATGCTAAAGAGTGGGGGACACCTGCATATGTTTAGAAATTTGCCACGTAAAATGTGTATAGCATCTATTTATTAAACCTGTACTTCATAAATACTGCCTAAGAGGTTGTAGACTAACATTTACGATGCATTTGAAGTCCATGTATTGGTTGCTTAGTTTTTTTTTTCCACTAGAAGACACTTCAGTAAATAATGGGACCGTTTATGTTTAGATTAATAGTCCCAAACACAAACACTTTCCAGGAATGAGATTCCAAAGCACTTCTTCAAAAAAGTGCCCATGTAGAAGAGATTATAAAAAGTTACTTTTTCTCCAGAATAACATTCTACTTAAAAGCTTGAGTCATTTTCCCCACAACTCTATTATTCAAGTGCTACAGTAATTTTTTGGTGATTTTAGTTTATTTAAATTATGTCCCTCAAATTAGATAATTACATTTTAATTAAAAAACTAACCAATTGTGATTATTAGTTATATTTCTAGATTTATTTGTATGATCTTAATTTTGTAAGAAGATGATTAAAGCTAGTCCTTGTTGCCTGTGGCCAATGTTTGGGTTTTAATCTTCCTGGTTATTTTAGCTAGTGATAATTTCTGTGTCCATTACATAGTTAAGTATATATTTGATTATATTTGAAGTTTGATTTTCCCTGCTTTTACTTTGTTTTCAGAAACTACTTTGTAGTAGAGATAGCTGAAAATGTAGCTTTAGAAATACGTAATAGAAATGTATAATTATACCATATTTAGTTTATAAGCAGGCAGACATTTTTCTTGGCTGCTATGTTAAGTTCATTTGTAGTGAAATGATGACCTGGAACTTTCATAATTTTGAAGTTTCTTATGGGAACTTGATATTTATTTTAGCAGGGCCCTTATAATTATCGCTCTTAATGGCCTTGACATGCCTGTGCTACAGACCCTGAAATACTCTCTAGCAGTGATTCTCAAACAGTTCTTTCTTTTTTTGAGACAGGGTCTCACTCTGTTGCCCAGGCTGGAGTACAGTGGCGTGATCTCAGCTCACTGCAACCTCCGCCTCATGGGTTCAAGCAATTCGTCTGCCTCAGTTTCCTGAGTAGCTGGGAATACAGGTGCGTGCCACCATGCCCAGCACATTTTTGTATTTTTGGTAGAGATGGGGTTTCACCATGTTGGCCAGGCTGTTCTCCAACTCCTGACCTCAAGTGATCCACCTGCCTTGGCCTCCCAAAGTGCTGGGGTTATAGGCATGAGCCACTACGCCTGGCCTCATTTAAAAATTTTTTTAATTTTTATTTTTTTTTGAGACAGGGTCTCGCTTTGTTGCCCAGACTGGGGTGCAGTGGTGTGATCATGGCTAACTGCAGCTTTGATCTCCCAGACTCAAGCAATTCTCCCACCTCAGCCTTCGGTGTAGCTGAGACTACAGGTGTACGACCATGACTGGCTAATGCTTTTATTTTTGATTATTATTATTTTTTGTGTGTGGAGACAGTATCTCACTATGTTGCCTAGGTTCGTGTCAAATTCTTGACCACAAGCAATCCTCCTGCTTCAGCTTTCCAAGATGTTGGGATTACAGGTGTGAGCCACCACACATAGCCCCTTTACAGTTTTAAAAATTATTGAGGACAACCATTAATATTTATGTGGATAATATCTGTTGATATTTACCATTTCAAATTAAAACTGAGTAAGCACACAAGTTGTCAGTTCCCATTTTATGTAGTGTCTGGAAAGCTTCATTTTACTCCCATGAGAGAAAGAGTGAACAAGACAAATAATGTCTTAGTATGATTATGAAAATTGCCTTTACTTTTTATACCTGCTGAAAGATAATTCACTGGACCACACGTTGAGAACTGCTGCTCTAGAACTGGGCATTAGATAAACTGCATTTTTGCAAACAGGCACCTGTTTTTGTCAATGACCTTCTGGCATTTTTTGAATTTAGTGCAGTCTGAAGAATCCCCTTCAAATATGGTTGTATATATCTTTTTCAGCCATTAATCTTGCAGCTTTGAGATTCCTTAAGATTATCTTGCCCTTTAGTTTTCAGAGGTAAGTTTTTTTGGGGAAGGCGGTGTAGTATTTTCAGAAATGGTTCCCATTTTCAAGATTTTGAAACTGAAGTTTTGTATGAGAATTAATACATGACAGTAAATTATGTCAATAGAATTGGCATTTTTGTTTTGTGAAAGAAAGTGTTCCTTTCTCATGGAAAATACTTAAAATTAGAGACAGTTTGGATTTTGGATTACTGCTTTATAAATGTAACTTTATGTTCTTTGCTGAGTAGAATTTTTTTTTCCGTAAAAGGCTCTGTTAAAGATATTAGGTGTCACATTAAGAAATGGCAATTGTCACCTGATTTTTGTGAATTAAAATGTAAAAATTTTGCCAAAATTTATAAATATCCACTTCTATTTGAGACTTCTAACTTATTAATCAGTTGTCTTTTTACACATTGCAAAATGAAACAAATTGCTCTGAGTCCTAAAAAAAAGTCAGTTCTGTAATATTGTATAAATACTGAGATTCATGAGAATTTGACCTTTTTTAAAAACTTAGAGGAAGTATGATTGGTCAAGCTTTTTGATATAATAATTTTTTCTTCAGGGCAGTAGGATTCTTTTAATTCTAATTTTACAGGAAATGTGCTGGAATTTCCTTGTATTAAACGCATGTGTTTAGATAAAATTTAGCCTTTTGTATAAATCATTTACAATCATATGTGGAATATATATATATAAATGAACAGTAAGCATATTTTAGAGCCTGTGGAGAGCATTGATCAGTATTATCATTTTGGGGGTAAGTTTTAAATCCTGATGGAAAAAATGAAATATTGACTATAAGTGTGATTGATTTATTCATGTAGTATCACTTATTCTTCCTATAATTACATTGGATTCCATTACATTATTCCATAATATTAAAGTTATTTTCTAGGTGGTACTTTTTTGCCATTCAAAACCTATTTTCCTGATGTCTATTTTTATGTAAAACCATAGTTTAGAAATTTTATGTTAAAAGCTTCAGCTTAACTACTTTCTCTGAAATCTTGAAAGATGATGTATGTTCTCAGAAATATCCAAACAACAGATGATAATAAATCAGGTTTTGTATTGATCTAATCATAAGTGTGCTTAAACCTATGTTTGATGTGTTAAAACTGAGATCTAGCTGGCCGTGGTGGCACATACCTGTAATCCCAGCTACTCGGGAGGCTGAGGCAGGAGAATTGCTTGAACCCGGGAGTCGGAGGTTTCGGTGAGCCGAGATCCCACCATTGCACTCCATCCTGGGCAACAACAGTGAAACTCCATCTCAAACAAACAAACAAACAGAAAAAGCAAAAAAGAAAACTAAGATCCTAACTTTTTTAAGGAGGATGTGTTATTTAGATTTTCCGGTTGAAACATTGTCTGCCAGCTATTTGGTTAGGGAAATATTTTATTTCTAGTTTTCCCTATTTTCTTCTTTGCATTACATTTCTATTAAGAGTCTCAAATCATGAGGATCAGAGGGCCAGAAACATTAGTTAATGTTGTTTTCTGTGCCTCTAAATGATAATAGATGTGGAGAGAAATTGGCGTAGAGATATGATTTAGGCATTTATGGTTTTTCTGAGCAAAATGGAAAAATAGGAAAATAGAGGAATTAGAACTGCATTTTGATACAACTTTTTCTGACCTTTTGAGATTTACTTGTTTCCCATATGAGTAAACCTTTTTTCCAGGGCTGATTAATTTTAATTCCACCAGAGAAATTACCACACAGTCCATAAAGATATATAGCATCCTAATTTCCAAACTCTGATTGTTTGCTAGATTATTTTCTAGTCTGTAATTTTTTTTTTTTTTTTAAACCTAGATATGGTATTCTAAGGAAAGTCTTCTTTGGACTTACCATGGGGATGATATTTAAAGTAGCAGTCCTCATTGAGGCTTGCAACTTTTCTTTTGGGGGTACAAGGAAGATCCTCAGTGTAATAAATCATCAGTTCATGATCCTCTTTTTGAACCACCTTAACAAGAGATACAGCGGAAAGGAAAAGGCATTGAACATTTATTGAGTGTCTAGTTTGTGCCAGGAACATTCTTGCCATCTATTGTTAATTCTTATAACCACCTGAGGTAGATATTATTTTTATCGCCATTTTGCAGATAAAGAAATTACAGCTTCGAGGTTCAGTAGCGAATAAGTGAGAGGTGAGAAAGAAACTTAAAAATGTTTGATTTCATGTCAACTTTGAAGCATGACTAATAGTATGAAAATCTGGGCAGATTTTTGTTTGCTTACACTGGTACTGTAAAACCAGATGAGTTTTATTTAGGATGTTTTCAGTTTTATTTGCCAGCCACTTGTCAGCCCCAGACCTATTTTGTTTGGTTTTATAACATAGAGAAGCAAAATACAGAACTTAAAAATACTAGAATTCTTAAGAGAAATAATACCATATTCTTGCTGACATTTGTATTCTTTTCTGATTGTTTTACAAATCTGCTGCAATTTTAGATGTTACACACAAAGTATGTTGAAAGAATTATTAATTGTGACCTTCAAGTATATTCAAGTGTCACAAATTGCTGTTTAAATGATGGCTCCAAATGTTACTTTTGGATATTGGTTGAGTTTAAAAGAATATAAAAATATAAAAAATAATAAAATATATTTATGAAATATATTATGAAAAATGTATATTTAATGAGTGTATGGTATGAAACTAATTTATTAAATTTATTTCTGAATAGTTAGTGATTTGCTTTCTAGGAAACTGATTTGCTTTCCAGGAAACTGATTTGCTTTCAAGGCTCACCAGGGCGAGTATTAAAGGACCGGCAAGTAGGCAAGGCTAGGAGCAAAACTGCAAATTTATTTTTGGTCAGCCAGCTTTGTGGGGGAGGGGTGAGGTCCATCGGTCTCTGGCAGGGGAGGCCGGGGGAGTCACCAGGTGGAGCTCTCCAGGGGAGTTCCTGCAGTCCCGACAGGAGTGGGGGCTGAGGAAGTGCGCCCAGCGCCGCTCCTGGAGCGGCTTTTATGTCCTGGGCCTGGGAGTGGGAGGGCAGTGGGCGGGACACAGGCAGGTCAGGGGCCGGGCGGTAGGCGTGGCTAGGCGGGTTCCGGTTTTTCTCCGTCGGAGGTCAGGTTGCGCCTGCGCAGTGGACCCATGTCTTTCCCGGGCGCGGGAAAGTTGACAGTGAAGAACCCGGAACTGTGCCATCTTGCCTCTGTTCGTCCAAACAGTTAGGTTCATAAATAAAAATGTATGGACTCAAATACCATCTTTTATTATATGTAATGTTAAGGACAATCTATTAAATATGCAATAATAATTTTCTTGTTAACTTATTTAAAGTTTATAATGCAGAAGGTTTAAATGAAAACAGACCCTCTTTTTCTGAATTTTTTCTTTTAAATGTTTATTAATATGTCTTCCTATTTCTTTCTTTCTTTTTGAGACAGTCTTGCTCTGTCCCCCAGGCTGGAGTGCAGTGGCATAATAATAGCTGGCTGCAGCATTGAATTCCTGGGCTCAAGTGATCCTCCCGCCTCAGCCACCTGAGTACCTGGGACTAAGAGCATGCATCACCACGCCCAGCTAATTTTAAAATACGTTGTAAAAATGGGATCTCACTGTGTTGCCCAGGCTGGTCTCAAACTCCTGGCCTCAAGTGATCCTCCTACTTCAGCCTCCCACAGTATTTGGGATTACCAGCATGAGCCACTGATCCCATCCTCTCTTTTTATAGTATCACTAGCTAAATGTCTTCATTACCAGTTTACACTAGATATTTCTTGATATAAAACTAATTAATAGAGTTCTGTGACCCTTCTAGCAGCTAGTCAATCTGGATCCTTTTTTAGATTATTTTCTGTATCTGTGTATATTCATATACCTAGGCAGGCTCTCATGGATCTATCTTACAGTAGTTTGATAACGCTGAAATTTCTGAATTCCCCAGTACTTAAGGAGTATAGAGTCCTTAAGTCTGCCATCACATACATACTTGCTTAAACATTATTTTGAATTCATTTCTTCCTATTTTGTATATGTGTGTCTTGTCTCCTCTAGGTAGGATTATAAGCTCCTAAAGTGTAAGAATCATATCTTGTACTTTTAAAACACATGTATAAGATCAATGATTACTTTGATTACTTGTGAATTCATTTTTCGTTTTTCCTAGTTTAAGGGGCAAAGCAGATCAAGAGTTGTTAGTTGCATGCCTGCTTTTTCATATCCTCTCTCCTAGAGGAGAGAGAATACGAAGCTTGCAGAGAAGTGAAAAATTAAATAAGAAGGTGCTTATAGTGTTCTTTAACAAAGACGTCAGGTATATATTTCTCAAATATAATGTACTTTGGAGTTAAAAGAATGGAAAATGGGGCATACATTTGGAAGTGCATATAATAATGTTTAAGTAATAAAGAGAATTTTAGTGATTAATTTTTTTTTTACTTTAATTGTGATTTTCTGATATGTGTTAATATTTTAATATTAGGACTCGCTGATTCTTGAGAAGAGTCAAAACTGGAGCTCTCAAAAAATGGACCATATTCTGATTTGCTGTGTTTGTCTGGGAGATAATAGTGAGGATGCTGATGAAATAATTCAGTGTGACAATTGTGGCATTACAGTCCATGAAGGTAATGTTGCTTTCTTTTATCTCTTTTTAGAAATGGCTGACTGTGGCTCTTTTACATTTGTACTAAGGTGGTTCTACAGTATTTCATGGTGTTTTGGTTGAAATAATGCTAAATTATCAAAGTATGGGTGCTATTTTTCAGGTTATCTTTTCTTTGTTTTTGAGGTGGAGTCTCACTCTGTCACCCAGGCTGGAGTGCAGTGGCACAATCTCAGTTCACTGCAACCTCCACCTCCCGGGTTCAAGCGATTCTGCTGCCTCAGCTTCCCGGGTAGCTGGGACTACAGGTGCCCACGACCACACCTGACTAATTTTTGTGTTCTTTTTTATTTTACTTTAATTTATTTATTTTTGAGATGATGTCTCGCTCTGTCGCCCATGCTAGAGCACAGTGGTGCTATCTCAGCTCACTTCAACCTCTGCCTCCCGGGTTCAAACTATTCTGCCTCAGCCTCTTGAGTAACTGGGATTACAGGAATGAGCCACCACGCCTGGCTAATTTTTGTATTTTTAGTAGAGATGGAGTTTCACCACATGGGTTATGCTTGTCTTAACTCCTGACCTCATGATCCACCCGCCTTGGCCACCCAAAGTGTTGGGATTACAGGCATGAGCAACCGCGCCCAGCCAATTTTTGTGTTCTTACTAGAGACGGGGTTTTACCACATTGGCCAGGCTGGTCTCAAACTCCTGACTTTAAGTGATCTGCCGGCCTCAGCCTCCCAAAGTGCTGGGATTACAGGTGTGAGCCACCTCACCTGGTCCCGTGGTCATCTTAATTTAAAAAAAGGAATTTAAATAATGAAAATAGCAATACTGTATGGAAATTAGTATTTCTTTAAAGGTCAGGGTTATGGTATTGTATTTTATAATACTATTTTTTTTTTTAATTAAAAATTTTTTTTTTTTTTGTAGAGACAGGGTTTTGCCATGTTGCCCAGACTTGGTCTTGACCTCAAGCAATCTGCCTGCCTCAGCCTCTCAAAGTGCTGAGGTTACAGGCATGAGCCAGTGTGCCAGGCCTTATTTCCAGTTTTTTTTTTTTTTAATTTTAAATTTTAAAAAATTATTTTTAGTTTTTAAATAAAATTCAGAAGTAGGAAAAAGTTGACTATTTTAATCTGATAGAAAGTATTCTTAAAAAACTTACATTCTATCAATTTTTTGTAGCTTCTTCTTTCACAGATGTGCTTTTATTTTTTAGAGAGTCTTGCTCTATTGTCCAGGCTGGAGTGCAGCAACGCGATCTCAGGTCACTGCATCCTCCGTCTCCCAGGTTCAAGCGATTCTCCTGCCTCAGCCTCCCGAGTAGCTGGGATTATAGGTGCCTGCCACCATGCCCGGCTAATTTTTGTATTTTTAATAGAGATGGTATTTCGCTATGTTGGCCAGGTTGGTCTCAAATTCCTGGCCTCAAGTGATCCATCTGACTCAGCCTCCCAAAGTGCTGGGATTACAGGCGTGAGCCACCGTGCCTGTCCAATAGTATGTATTTTTTAAGAGCAAAGGGCCAGGTGCAGTGGCTCACACCTGTAATCCCAGCACTTTGGGAGGCTGAGGTGGGCGGATCACCTGAGGTCAGGAGTTTGAGACCAGCCTGGCAAAACCCCATCTCTACTAAAAATACAAAAATTAGCTGGGTGTGGTGGCTCATGCCTGTAATCCCAGTTACTTGGGAGGCTGAGGCAGGAGAATCACTGGAACCCAGGAGGCGGAGGTTGCAGTGAGCTGAGATTGTGCCACTGTACTCCAGCCTGGGCAACAGAGGGAGACTCTGTCTCAAAATTAAAAAAAAAAAAAAAAAAAAAAGGCATTATCTTACATAGCCACATGATTATCAAAGTCAGGAAGTTAACATTGATGAAATACTGTTTTATCTAATCTATATAGATTGTATTCAGATTTTGCCAATTGTCTCAACAATGTCATTTCTAACAAAATAAAACCCAGGATCATGTATTGCATTTAATCGTCATGTCTGTTTAGTCATATTTAATGTGGAACAGTCCTTGAGTTTCTGTGTTTTATGTCATAGACATTTTTAAATATAGACCAGATTTTTTGTTTTGTTTTTACAGAATGTTCCTAATATGATTAGATTTGAGTTATATGCTTTTGTCAGGAATACCACAGAAGTTATGTAGTGTTCTTAGTGCAACGTATTAGGAAGCATATTATATTTATTTGTGCAGTTACTGGTGATATTACCTTCCTTTTTTTCTCTTTTATTGCATAAGCCTACCAATTTAGAATACTGGTGATATTTTGATCACTTGGTTGGGAGGGTATCTTTCTGGTTTATCTGTGGTAAGGTTATTTTTCTTACCAATTAATTATTATTATTATGTTTTAATCAGGGCAGTGACTAGCACAAAACAATATTTCTATGGCTTTTCTCTTACCTGCTTTTCTGGTATTACAGCCCTTGTCCCAAGTAATTCTGAGAGTCTGCTGGACTTGTGGGACTTGGCAGGATGTGTGATTCTCTAGCTAATCCTCTTGTCTTCATGTGGAGCTGCCCTTTTTTGCTGCTAACACTCACTGTGGGAATATCTCCAGTTACTGTTACTCGTTTATATTTTTAGTAATGTTTGTTGAGTACCTTCTATGTGCTTGGTATTCTGTAAATTTTAGGCATATGAAATAGAATGTACAAATTGTTGACCTGGTGGAACTTAATGTCTGGACAGACAGGCAGTAAGCAAACCAATAAATATCTCTCAGTTGGTAGCCCAGATTCTGAAGGAACACGAAGTAGGACAAGGAGTATAGGTATGCTATGTGTGAGGGTGGTTGGGTGAGTTGGCAGAAGTTTGTATTTATAAAAGTTGATAAGGGGCCAGGTGCAGTGGCTCACGCCTGTAAATCCCAGCACTTTGGGAGGCCAAGGCAAGTGGATCACCTGAGGTCAGGAGTTCGAGATCAGCCTGGACAACATGGTGAAACCACATCTCTACTAAAAATACAAAAATTGATCTGGTATGGTGGTGTGTGCCTGTAATCCCAGCTACTCGAGAGGCTGAGGCAGGAGAGTCACTGGAACCTAGGAGGTGGAGGCTGCAGTGAGCCGAGATTGTGCCAGTGCACTTTGGCCTGGGTGACACAGGGAGACTCTGTCTCAAAAAAAAAAAAAAAAAGTTGATAAGGTAAGCCCACTCTGATAAGAGGATATTTGAGTAGTGACCTGAAGGAAGTAAAAGAGCAAGTCATGTAAATATATCGGGAAAGAGCACTACAAGCAGAGGGAGTAGTGAATGTAAAGATCTTGACCAAGCACAATGGCCCACGCCTGTAATCCCAGCACTTTGGGAGGCGGTGAATCACTTGAGGTCAGAAGTTCAAGGTCAACCTGTCCAACATGGTGAAATGCCATCTCTAATAAAAATACAAAAAATTAGCTGGACTTGGTGGCGTGTGCCTGTAGTCCTAGTTACTCAGGAGGCTGTGGCAGGAGAATGGCTTGAACCCAGGAGGTGGAGGTTGCAGTGAGCTGAGATCGAGCCACTGCACTCCAGTCTGGGTGACAGAGTGAGACTCTGTCTCAAAAAAAAAAAATCTTGAAGTGGCAACACGCTTCAGTGTTTGTATAGTGGCACAGAAGTTTGTATGACTAGAACTGGCTGAGCAAGCTGGTTAGTGGTGGGAGTAGAGATGGTAGTAATCCAGCTGGGGTCTTGCAGATTCTGGTACTGATTTTAGATTTTATTATGATGGATATGGGAAGTCATAGCATGGGTTTTGAGCAGAGGATTAATATGGTTTGATTCATGTTTTGGAAGGATCACTCAGGCTGCTGTGTTGGGAGTAGACTGAAGTGAATCTAAGGTGGGCAACTAGGAAAATATTTAGGAGACCATTGCAGTTATCTAAGAGAGGAATTGGTTTTGAGGTAGATAGTAAAAGTTTGGTTTTACACTGTGTTTATGTAAGATGTTAGGACCAGAAATTTAAATTTGGGACTTATCAGCCTGAAGATGTTATGCAAATATGTAAGACTAAATGTTTGTAATAAAGTCATCCTAGTGCTTTAGAGGAGATGGGGAACACATGGCCAGTGAGATATGAGAACCATGGGTGATGACCCAGAGAAAAATGTGTCAAAAAGAGAAAGTCAGTAAATGTGTCAAATAATGTTTTTAAGAGTGAGAAATCACCCTAATTCAATGCTGGACTTCAAGTACACCACCAGGCAAGCTATCCCAGAGGTTATTGAAAAAAAAAAACTAATTGAAAAAATGTTTGTATCACATGATTCATTAAATAAATATAAAATACACAGAAGCAAGGGGAAAGATAGAGGATAAGTTAACACATTTAGACTGAGGTTTAAGTAGGATAGAAGGACCATACTACCTAAATAATTCCTGGGGTACATAGTGTTTATACGTTTTGGCTTATCAGCCTTCTTTGCTAATGCTGCGGTTGTGAGAACCAGAACCCACAAGGTAGGTGCCCTGGGCCAAAGATACACACACTCTCAGGAAGATACAGGAACAAGTATGCCTGGTCATGGCGTTAGCTCTCCAGTTAATCTACTCAACAGCCGTAGGTTTTATTTGTATTTGTTAGTCAGTGGACAGAATAGGTATCACCAATGGGTGGCCAAATTAAGGCCTCGTGAATGTTGAGTTCTAAGTGTCTCATATATATTTAATGTATTTTGACTCTTTGGTGCCTTTTGCATATTTGCCTCAAGAATGTTAGATACATCTTGGTCCTTCTGTCCCTTTCTGTCTGTGTTTAATGCATACATGCTTTACTTTTTATCTATACATACACATGTAAGTTTTATTGATCTCATTTTGTTTCTCTATAGTAGAGTTTAATATTCTCAAGCAAGGCAAAAACACATTATAACTGAGAATATATCATTGAATTTAGTAGCATGAGGGTCATTGGCCATCTTGATCTGAGAGAGTTCAAAGTGAGAATAAAAGAAGGGGAAGTGCAAAAAGTGACCAAGTGCAATTCCTATGACGAGTTTTTATATAAAGAGAAGCCAGGAGATGGGAAAAGGGATGTGAAATTGAGGGAGGGTTTTTTCCCTTCTTATTTTAGATGCTGTGTTAATTATCTGCTGCTGTGGAACAAATTATCCCAAAACATAGCAGCTTAAAACAACAAACATTTATTATTTCACAAGATTTCTAAAGGTTAAGAAATCTGGGAGCAGTTGCTTGGGTTGTTCTGACTTAGAGTCTCTCATGAAGTTGCAGGTCAAAGCCATAGCCTAGGCTGTAGTCATTTTAAGGTTTGGCTGGACCTGGAGGATTTGCTTCTAAGCTAAGTCAAATAGTTGTTGGTAGGCTTCAGTTCTTTGATGGCTGTTGGCCAGAGACCTCAGTTTCCTACTGCATGGACCTCCCTCATAAACTGCATGAATGTCTTCATGAAGGGCAGCTGGCTTCAGAGTAAGTGATCAAAAAGAGAAAGAGATGGAAGCAGTTGTATAAGAGTACTAGTATATTTTATAATCTAATATTGGTAGTACAAACAACCATTTCTCCCATATTCTGCTGTTCACACAAGCCAACCCTAGTCAGATGTAGTTGAGAGCATTCTAAGAGTATAAATACCAGGGGGCACTGATTATTAAGGGCTATCTTAGAGGCTGCCTACCACATGTGCAGAGAATATATAGCATGTTGTGTGCTGATGGAGATGACCCAGTGGAATGGGAGATTGGTGATATAAGGAAAATAGTAAGGAAAGAAGGGGAAACAATTGCTGGAACAAAAGTTTTGAGTGCAAGATTAGAGGGGATGAGATCCAGTACCAAGTAGAGAGATTGAGTGGATAAGAGTAACCATAGTAATTAGGGAAAAAAGGATATATGGGTCCAAATCTAGGTAGGTTGTTAGATGTGGTAGTTGGAGCATATGTGAGTTATTTTTAAAATGTTTCTTGTTTTCTTAGTGAAATAGGAAGCAAAGCCATTAGCAGAGAGTGGGGACAGTGGGGAGTTAGAGATTTGGGGAGGCAGAGTTGTATAAAATTTATTTGGGAGAATAAACTGAATAAGGAAATATATACCTAAAATATATATGTATACACACACACACATATATACACACACACATAGACAGCAGTAAGACCACTTGATATTAGTGGTCATGAATATAAGGGGCTCATTAATATAAATACCATATTCATTCATATGAGTATGATATTAGTGGTAATGAATACTGTTACTGAGAAGAGTAAACATGGTTGTATATGTTTGTATTTTTCTTCTCCAGGTGTGGTTCAGATTCCTGGGAGTAGGTAAAGAATATGTTAACTCAGGAGTAGCAGGTACTTTGGCAGTGTTTGTTACATTGATCACTGATGATCACAAACATGTTACTGCTGCTTATATCCATGAATGCCATTGCTGATATGTGATGCAGTCATGATGAGTTCTGTTAGTTTTGGTGATTCTCTTATGATGCTGAGGGCACTCTCTCTCTTTTTCTCTGCTTCATTAAAATGCTGAGTACCATCTCTACTTCTTAAGTCATTCTTAGGTCTACTTCTTAGATTGTGGTCATTGATCTTGGATGTATTTTTTTAGGCTAGCACAGTAGTTTTAAGTAATAGAATTGGTTGCTAACATTTAAACATTGGGAAGTCTTACACATTTAGGATTTCAAGCTTCTTTTGCAAAGTTCTGGAGGCACTAGAGTTTTTTGCTGCTGTTGTCGCCGTTGTTATTTTAAGTGATGGGGTGTCCCAGGCTTGCCTCAAACTCCTGGGCTCAAACAGTCTTCTTGTTTCAACTTCCCAAGTAGCTGCAACTAAAGGCACTAAAGGCATATGCCTGCCCTTGCAGTAGTTTTCAGTTTCTTCTAGCACAATCTGCTGGAGCTGAATAAGGCTGCTCCCTGCTAGTAAAGCCTGTGGTCTCCAGTTCACCACAGTCCTCTCTCAAACCACTTACTCATTTTTGTTAGTTGCCTAGTCCCTGGAGATATTTGAATATATAGTTCCTCATCTGCTTTGAGGGTACTGTCTCTTGTTGCTGATACTTGGGCTGCTGATGCCTTGTGGTCTCAATGTCTCACATCTATAATAGTTAAGCAACTCTTTTACTATAGCTTTTACTTTAGGACACAAGCTTGAGCCCACTGGGGACTAGTTCCATGTAAATTTCAAAATGAACCTCGCTCTCTGGTCTGTTTTTGAGTCATGTTTTGCTCCTTGGACTCTTAACTTAGGATGAGTTCTTTCCCAGTAGATTTCATTCTTCAGATAAACATAGATTTCTGTAAGGGCACAATATTAGTTCCACTGACATGTTTACAGCTATTAAAAGTTCATAATAGGACTCCTGCTTCAGATGAATAGCCTCAGTACTGGAAAATCTACCTTCTTTCGAAAGTAGCTTTGATTTTCAGAAACATTTAAAAAGTCTGAATCAAGGCAGACAAATGAGATGATCAAGCTGAGTGGTAATGCCAATTAAGTCAACAGGGTGTTGTATCTATATAAAGTCATGTAACAACTCTTCTTGTGTAATTGATTTAACTGGCTTTGATGACAGTCCAAGTTATAAATATGTTTGAGACTTTGCTAATGATAACTCATTTAATTCCCAAAACTAGTTAATGAGAATTGGAGACCTATTTTTATTACAGAGAAGGAAGAAAGTTAGAGAAGGAGAGGGAAATTGATGCATAAATAGGGAAGCTGAATAGTCTTTCATCTCTTTAGGTGAATCTTTATGTTGTATAATTAATTTGTCGGTAGTAGTTTGAATTCTGTGAACTTTATATATGTTCCAAGATGCAAAAAGGTAAAAAATAAATTTTTACTTAAAAAAATTATGCTACTACTTTCATCCTCTAGTTTAAATAATTTCCCATTTCCCTTTTAAATTTTGGAGTTTCTGTTGTATGATTGATTTTGTATGTTGTATGATTGGAGTTTCTGTTGTATGATGTGGAGTATCTTTTCATATGCTCATTTGCCTTTTTTGGCTTTTTTGGATGGAGTCTTGCTCTGTTGTTCCGGCTGGAGTGCAGTGGGGGTAATCTTGGCTCACTGCAACCTCTGTCTTCTAGGTTCCTGTGATTCTCGTGCCTCAGCTTCCTGTATAGTTGGGATTACAGGCGCACACCACCACACCTGGCTAATTTTTTAGTTTTAGTAGAGACGGGGTTTTGCCATGTTGGCCAGGCTGGTCTCAAACTCCTGACCTCATGTGATCCGTCTGCTTTGGCCTCCCAAAGTGCTGGGATTACAGGCATGAGCCACCACATAGACCCTTATTTGCCTTTTGTATATCTTCTTGGATGAGGTGTCTATTCAGATCTTTTGCCCATTTAAAAAAATTGGGTTGTTTTCTTATTGTTAAGTTTTAAGAGTTCCTTGTATATTTTGGATAACAGTTCTTTATCAGATAGGTCTTTTGCAAATATTTTCTCCCAGTCTGTAGCTTGTCTTTTTACTCTCTTGACAGTATCTCTCACAGAGCAGAAGTTTTACATTTTAATGGAGTCCAACTTATAAATTATTTGTTTTCTTTATTATGCTTTTGGTCTTGTATCTAAAAAGTCGTTGCTATGCTTAAGGTTATCTAGATTTTCTCCCATGTTAGTTTCTAGTTTTATATTTAATTGTAAATTTTCTTAATTAAAAATTTTAAAATTTTTACAATTTTGCCTTTCACATTTGGGGTCTGAATTAATTTTTATTATGAGTATAAGGTCTCTCTCCGAATTAATTATTTTGCACGTGTGTGTTCAGTTGTTCTATCACCATTTGTTAAAAAAGCTGTCTGTGCTCCGTTGTATTGCCTTTGCACCTTTGTCAAAGATCAGTTGACTGTATTTATTTGGGTCTTTTTCTGGGCTCAGTTTGTTTGTCGACTGACCTATTTGTCTGTTCTTTGATTAATACCACACTGTCTTGATTACTGCAGCTTCATAGTAAGTCTTAAAATTGAGTAGTGTTACCCCTTTGACTTGTTTTTTTTCCTTCAATATTATATTAGCTCTTCTGGGTTTTTGCTTCTCCATGTAAACTTTAGAGTCAGTTTGCAATATCTACAAAATTACATGCTGGAATTTTGATTGGGATTGTATAGAATCTATAGATCAAGTTGGGAAGAAATGAATCTTGACAATATTGAGCTTTTTTATTCATGAACATAATAAACATTTATTTATTTAGTTATTTGATTTCTTTCATCAGAGTTTTATAGTTTTCTTCATAGAGATCTTGGCAATATTTTGTTAGATTTATATCTAAGTATTTTTTGGGGGGTGCTAATGTAAGTGGAATTTTGTTTTTAATTTCAATTCTACTTGTCCGTTGCTTTCATAAGAAAGCAATTGGCTTTTGTATATTAACTTTGTATGCTGCAGTCTTGCTATAATTGCTTTTTAGTTCCAGGAAATTTTTCACTACTCTTCCAGATTTTCTACTTAGACAGTCATGTCATTTGAAAGCAAAGATGATTTTCTTTCTTTCTTTCCAGTGTGTATATTTTTATTTCCCTTTCTTGTCTAAAAAACAGTAGTGACAGAGAACATCCTTGCCTCATACCTCATCTTTGTGGGCAAGCTTCTAATTTCTCATCGTTAAGTATGATGTTAGCTATAGGTTTTTTTGTAGAGTTTCTGTATGCTCTAGTTGAGGAAATTACTCCTTATTTCTGTTTGTGTGTGTGTGTGTGTGTGTGTGTGTGTGTGTTTAACTTGTTTGTTTGTTTTGAGACAGAGTCTCACTCTGTTGCCCAGGCTGGAGTGCAGTGGCGCAATTTTGGCTCACTGCAACCCCCACCTCCTGACTTCAAGTGATTCTCCTGCCTCAGCCTCCCCTAATGTGTGTATAATTTTAAAAGGTGCTTCAAGATTCCTCATGTAGGAGATGGGGAGGATCATCCTTTGAGAGACATTGGTTTAGAAGAAAGTAAGAATGGGGCGATAAAAGGAACTCTACAGTGTGGATGATGTCATGCTGGAGCTTAGACAGCCACAGGTATAGATCATGGGAGGAGCCAGAGCAATGTAGAATGAAGCATGGTTCCTGGTATAAGGCAAGTATAAGGTTGACAATGAGGTTTCTAAAAATTAAGACTTTTTATTTTATTTATTTATTTATTTTGAAACGGAGTTTTGCTCTTGTTGCCCAGGCTGGAGTGCAATGGAGCGATCTCAGCTCACTGCAACCTCCACCTCCTGGGTTCAAGCAATTCTCCTGCCTCAGCCTCCCAGAGTAGCTGGGACTACAGGCATGCACTACCACGCCCGGCTAACTTTTTGTATTTTTATTAGAGACAGGGTTTCTCCATGTTGGTCAGGCTGGTCTTGAACTCCTCCGCCTCTGGTGATCCACCCGCCTCTGCCTCCCAAAGTGCTGGGATTATAGGTGTGAGCCACCGTGCCCAGCCAAAAATTCAGATTTTTTATTCCTCTTAATAATGGTTAGGGCAAGCACAGGAAAGAAGAGGCAAAAATGAAATGCTGATGACAAAAAGTAACGATGTGAGCGCCAATAGAAGGTTGAGGGTCAGTGCAGATGGAAGCTTGGGTAGTATCTGCTAAACAGATGTGCCTCCTCTTGATCCAACTCTTCTACTGTCTTCAGGTTGATTTTTCTTTCTTTATTTCTTTCTTTTTTGAGACGGAGTCTCGCTGTGTAGCCAGGCTGGAGTGCAGTGGCGTGATCTCGGTTCATTGTAATCTCTGCCTCCCGGGTTCAAGTGATTCTCCTGCCTCAGCCTCCCGAGTAGCTGGAATTACAGGCATGTACCACCACACCCAGCTAATTTTTGTATTTTTAGTAGGGATGGGGTTTTACCATGTTGGCCAGGATGGTCTTGATCTCCTGACCTCATGGTCTGCCCCCCTTGGCCTCCCAAAGTGCTGTTCATATTATTTTCTGCTTAAAATCAGTCCCTTAAAAATAAAGTTCAGA
>NC_045441.1:70003070-70172889 GCF_002776525.5 Piliocolobus tephrosceles | reverse complement strand
GACATATTATTTTCTGCTTAAAATCAGTCCCTTAAAAATAAAGTTCACACTAATAGCAAGACTCTCTGGGATCCCATACCACTTGCCTTTTTCTCCAGTGTTTGGAGGCTTTCATATATGCTTTTCCTTTTACCCAGATTCCTCTTGTTCCACAAATGTAACCTAAATATATAGACGTTAAGCTAGTGTTTACCATTTGTGTTCCTGTTATTTGGATATTTGAAAAATCTTATTTTTAATTTTATTTTTAAAGATTTTATTGTGTATATTTAAGGTATACAATGTGTTGTTATGGGATTCATATAAATAGTAAAAAGGTTACTGTAGTGAAGGAAATGAACATATCCATCATCTCACATAATTACCCAATTTTTAAAAAGTTTACCAAGTCCATCCTTCTACAGAACTTACTCATTTTTGTTTTTGTGAGAAGAACTGCTAAAATTTACATTTAGCATGAATCCCATACACAGTACAAGTTTATTACCTTGAAAAATCTTAATTCATTAAAATATTTTTTCTTAATTATAAGTAACACATGAGCAGATATGTAAAATAGTTATGCTTTCTGTCTCAACTCTACTTCTTTTTGCATAGGGAATCACTGTTAACAATTTGGTGTGAATCTACCCCATCTGTCCCTGGTACCTTGTGTACCAGGGGTTTTTAAACTTGATTTTATTATGTAGATATATGTCCATTGTAGAAAACATCAGTAGAAATAAGCTAAGAAAACATCTCCCAGTTGGGCATGGTGACTCACACTTGTAATCCCAGCAATCTGGGAGGCTGAGGTGGGTGGATCACTTGAGCTTGGGCGTTTGAGACCAGCCTGGGCAATGTGGTGAAACCCGGTCTCTACAAAAAATACAAAAGTTAGCCAGGTGTGGTAGCTTGGGCCTGTAGTCCCAACTACTTGAGGGGCTGAGGCAGAGGATCACTTGAGCCAGGGAGTTCGAGGCTTCAGTGAACCAAGATTGCACCACTGCATTCCAGTGTGGGCTACAGAGGAAGACTTTGTCTCAAAAAAAAGAAAAAGCAAAAGAAAACATCTCTCATAATTATACCACCTAGAGGTAAATATGCTTAAAACTTTAGTGTTTGTGTTTGTTCTTCCAGGCTTTTTTTTTTTTTTTTTGCTTGCTCATGCATATACACAAATACATATTTTTAATTTGATAGCCGATAATATGCACACTCTTCTTATAATCTCCATACCTCTATTATCACTATGGTTTCTCCACACCCCACCGGATCCATTCAGGTACCGTGAGTTGTACTTGTGTTATATCTCTTTAGTCTCCATTAATCTAGAACAATTTTTCTGCCTTTTGATGGTGTTCATGATGTTGACATATTGAAGAATCTTAGTTTTTATAATGTCATACTGAATATCTCTCAGTCTGGATATATCTTATTGTTTTCTTGTGATTAGATTCAGTTTAAACTTTTTTTTTTTGTAAGCGTATTTTTTGTAAGATGTATAATGTAGCTGGGTGCGGTGGCTCATGCCTGTAATCCCAGCACTTTGGGAGGCCAAGGTGGGTGGATTACTTGAAGTCAGGAGTTCAAGACCAGCCTGGCCAACATGACAAAACCCCGTCTCTACTAAAAACACAAAAATTAGCCTGTAATCCCAGCTAGTTGGGAGGCTGAGGCATGAGAATAGCTTGAATCTGGGAGGTGGAGGTTACAGTAAGCCAAGATTGTGTCACTGCACTCCAGCCTGGGCAACAGAGTGAGATTCTGTCTCCAAAAAAAAAAAAAAAAAAAAAGTCTAATGTCAATTTATTGCATTATTGGTGATAGTTCAGGTGGTGTCAACCACAGACCTCTTAATTTTAAAGGTTTTTTTTTTTCTATTTGTAATTAATGAGAAATCTGTGGGGTAATAATTTTGAGACTTTGTTTTTTTTTTTTTTAATAAATATATATATATTTTTTATTATACTTTAAGTTCTAGGGTACATGTGCATAACGTGCAGGTTTGTTACATATGTATACTTGTGCCATGTTGGTGTGCTGCACCCATCGACTCGTCAGCACCCATCAATTCATCATTTATATCATGTATAACTCCCCAGTGCAATCCCTCTCTCCTCCCCCCTCCCCATGATAGGCCCCATTGTGTGATGTTCCCTTCCTGAGTCCAAGTGATCTCATTGTTCAGTTCCCACCTATGAGTGAGAACATGCGGTGTTTGGTTTTCTCTTCTTGTGATAGTTTGCTAAGAATGATGGTTTCCAGCTGCATCCATGTCCCTACAAAGGATGCAAACTCATCCTTTTTTATGGCTGCATAGTATTCCATGGTGTATATGTGCCACATTTTCTTAATCCAGTCTGTCACAGATGGACATTTGGGTTGATTCCAAGTCTTTGCTATTGTGAATAGTGCCGCAATAAACATACATGTGCATGTGTCTTTGTAGTAGAATAATTTATAATCCTTTGGGTATATACCCAGTAGTGGGATAGCTGGGTCATATGGTACATCTAGTTCTAGATCCTTGAGGAATTGCCATACTGTTTTCCATAATGGTTGAACTAGTTTACAATCCCACCAACAGTGTAAAAGTGTTCCTATTTCTCCACATCCTCTCCAACACCTGTTGTTTCCTGATTTTTTAATGATTGCCATTCTAACTGGTGTGAGATGGTATCTCATTGTGGTTTTGAGTTGCATTTCTCTGATGGCGAGTGATTATGAGCATTTTTTCATATGTCTGTTGGCTGTATGAATGTCTTCTTTTGAGAAATGTCTGTTCATATCCTTTCCCCACTTTTTGATGGGGTTGTTTGTTTTTTTCTTGTATATTTGTTTGAGTTCTTTGTAGGAAGAAACTGCATCAACTAATGAGCAAAATAACCAGTTAATATCATAATGGCAGGATCGTGTTCACACATAACAATATTAACCTTAAATGTTAATGGACTAAATGCTCCAATTAAAAGACACAGACTGGCAAACTGGATAAAGAGTCAAGACCCATCAGTCTGCTGTATTCAGGAGACCCATCTCACATGCAGAGACATACATAGGCTCAAAATAAAGGGATGGAGGAAGATCTACCAAGCAAATGGAGAACAAAAAAAAAGCAGGGGTTGCAATCCTAGTCTCTGATAAAACAGACTTTAAACCATCAAAGATCAAAAGAGACAAAGAAGGCCATTACATAATGGTAAAGGGATCAATTCAACAGGAAGAGCTAACTATCCTAAATATATATGCACCCAATACAGGAGCACCCAGATTCATAAAGCAAGTCCTTAGAGACTTACAAAGAGACTTAGACTCCCATACAATAATAATGGGAGACTTCAACACTCTACTGTCAACATTAGACAGATCAACGAGACAGAAAGTTAACAAGGATATCCAGGAATTGAACTCATCTCTGCACCAAGCGGACCTAATAGACATCTATAGAACTCTCCACCCCAGGTCAACAGAATATACATTCTTCTCAGCACCACATCGCACTTATTCCAAAATTGACCACATAATTGGAAGTAAAGCACTCCTCAGCAAATGTAAAAGAACAGAAATTATAACAAACTGTCTCTGAGACTTTGTTAATATGCCGTTCTCTAGCAACTTTCCACTTAATAGTTTTAGCATCCTTGTTAAAGTCACTGATTACAATTACACTGATTGCATATGTGGGCTGCAAGATGGAAATTTGCTAATTCTAATTTTAATTCCTCCTACATTTATTAGGAAGCATTTACTGTGTAAAGAAATTCTCTTCCCCTTTTTTCCTTTTCAGTATTACCATGACCTCATGTGTTATAATTTGTTAACTGATTGCTGTTTCTGATACTTGTTACATTGTCCAAATTTGACCAGTGAGAGTCCTTTAAGCAGGCTCTTGTATATACACAAACACTTCTCTCTCTCTCTTACTCTTTCTTTGTTCTGTCCACCACTTTTCTCTCTCCACCTCTAAATAAATTGGATAAATCGCAAAGATATTTTTCTGCAACTTGCTTTGTTTCACTCATCTGTTAATTCTGTAATTCTTCTCATGTCAGTGTATATGGGATATTTCATTCTTTTTAATGATACATAGAATGGCTCAACCATAATGTACTTATTTTTTTGTTTCAAGTTTTTGACTTATGTATAGTGCTGACAAGCATATGCCATGTATATGTATGTAATAATTTCTGTGGGATAGATACCTAGAAGTAAAATTTCTTTTATTTTTTTGAGACAAAGTCTCGTTCTGTCGCCGGGCTGGAGTACAAAGGCGCGATCTTGGCTCACTGCAACCTCTGCCTCCTGGGTTCAAGCGATTCTCCCGCCTCAGCCTCCTGAGTAGCTGGGACTACAGTCGTGTGCCACTACGCCCGGCTAATTTTTGTGTTTTGAGTAGAGACGGGATTTCACCATGGTGGCCAGGATGGTCTTGATCTCCTGACCTTGTGATCTGCCCACCTTGGCCTCCCAAAGTGCTGGGATTACAGGGAAGTAAAATTTCTGAGTCAAAAGATAAGTGTATTTAAACTTTTAAAAACCATTTCCAGATTGACTACCAAAAAAACTGTAGTAATTACCAACAATGCACAAACTGCTTGATAACATTGCATATTTGTAAATTTTATTTTATTCTTGTGTATATAATCTCTTTATTACAATGTGCATTCACCTTATTAAGAATTAAGTTTGGTATCTTGTGGCCAATTGCCACATTTTGTTTTCTCTTACTTGCCTGTCATTTTCTTAGTCATTTCTTTCCTTTTTTTTTCTGGTGAAAACATACACATATATTTAGAATTAGCCAGCTGGACCGGGTTTAGATGATCCCAATTTTGTCGGCAACATTCAAAGCATTGTAATCAGGAGCCAGTCGAACATATCTCGTCTTCTCTCCATCAGGCCGAATTAGGGTGTTGACCTTGACCACATCAATGTCATAGAGCTTCTTCACAGCCTGTTTGATCTGGTGCTTGTTTGCTTTAACATCCACAATGAACACAAGTGTGTTGTTGTCTTCTATCTTCTTCATGGCCGACTCAGTGGTCAGCAGAAACTTGATAGTGTAATAATCAAGCTTGTTTCTCCAGGGGGCACTCTTCCGAGGATATCTGGGCTGCCTCCAGAGTCTCAGTGTCTTGGGCTGCTGGAAGATGGGTGACATGCAGATCTTCTTTTTTTGGTGGCTGTGGACACCTTTCAACACTGCCTTCTTGGCCTTCAAAGCCTTCAGTTTGGCTTCAGCATTAGGAGGGGCAGGAGCTTCCTTCACTTTCGGTGCCATCTTGTGAAAAGCATAGTCATTTCTTGGCCTCGCGCGGTGGCTCACGCCTGTAATCCCAGCACGTTGGGAGGCCAGGGCATGTGGATCACCTGAGGTCAGGAGTTTGAGACCAGCCTGGCTAACATGGTGAAACTCCCTTCTCTACTAAAAATACAAAAAATTTTCCAGGCATGGTGGTGGGCGCCTGTAATCCCAGCTACTCGGGAGGCGGAGGCAGGAGAATTGCTTGAACCCAGGAGGCGGAGGTTGCAGTGAGCCGAGATCGCGCCAATGCACTCCAGCTTGGGTAACGAGCGAAACTCCGTCTCAAAAAAAAAAAAAAAAAAAAAAGACAAGCTTAGTCATTAGGTTCTCTTTGTCTCTTTTCTCATTGACTTATTGGAATTCTTTTTTTAATGTTCTTTGTCTGTTACGTGTTGCAAATATTTTCCATCCTTGCAAATTTTTTTTATGTTTCCATCCTGTTCTGTATCCTTTAACTTTGTGATTTTTTTTGTTGTTTACAATTTTCTGTACAGTTAACACCTGTAGATTTTTTTTCCCCTTAACTCTTTTGAAACTAGCTTTTAAGTTTCAAAATGAATTTTTATCTAAAACTCAATCCAAAGAAAGGGACATTTTTAAAAGTGTAATAAGCAGCTAGTGTTGCTAGAGTCTTTTGTTCTTAAATTCACATGCTTACAGTGGCAGACTTCCATATTGTAATTCAGCCATGCAATTTTTAAAAAACATCTCATGGTTAAATATGAACTTCATGAATACTTAATTTAGAGAAAACTGTTTGCCTATCATAATACATGAATATTAAATAAAATGTGGAAAATATAGAGCAGAGAGAAGAAAAAATTCCTAATTGTCCTAATATCCAGACAGCCATAGTATTTTGTTGCATTTCTTTTATCTTCTTTTTTTTGAGAAATATGCTTATTCTCAAGTAATTGCATAAAAATTTTTAAGTTGAGATTTTGCTAAAAGATAGTATGCCAAATTTTGCTTATTGAATTTATAATTGTTTACTGTAATTACTTTTCAGAGTGCCTGCTTCATCTAAATCTCTTTTCTTTTTGAAATTTGAGGGCTGCAGTGTCTCACTTAGTATAAATATCTTTGTGGGAAGATCTTCTAATATTAGGGTACCTCTGACCATGATGTCACTTATCCTGATATCCTGATTGCAGTGTGTCTGAAGGAAAATGTCAGGTATATGTTAGTACATGACAGAAGTTAGGTAGTGTACTTACCAGCAGTTGCCCTCAGGTTTAGTTGCTATTCATTAAACGAGATAAGGCTTACTAAGAGATGTTTCCCCCTATTTTTCAGTTTACTGTTAGCCTAGCCCAAGGCCATTTTTGTTTTTTAGTGTATGCAAAAAGATATCCTTAGGAGTGTTTACTGGATAGTAGAATATGTTCAAGTTATAACCATTTGGTACTTTACTTCTTTTATGCTTTAGGACGGGGGTCCCCAGCCAGGTGGTACTGGTCCTTGGCCTGTTAGGAACTGGGCCTCACAGCAGGGGGTGAGCGGCTGGTGAGCAAGCATTACTGCCTGAGCTCCACCTCCTGTCAGATCAGTGGCAGCATGGGATTCTCATGGAAGCGCAAACACTATTGTGAACTGCACATGTGAGGGACCTAGGTTTCATACTTCTTATGAGAATGTGATGCCTGATGATCTGAGGTGGGACAGTTTCATCCAAAATAATCCCCTTGTCCCATCCATGGAAAAATTGTTTTCCACGAAACCAGTCCCTGGTGCCACTGCGTTAGGATATGTTTCTGACAAGTATTATGCATGTCGTAGGTACTGTCTTTCTCATAAACAATATTACTCGTTTTAAAATCTTTTTTTTGGCCAGGTGTGGTGGCTCACACCTGTAATCCCAGCACTCTGGGAGGCCAAGGTGGGCGAATCACGAGGTCAGGATATCGAGACCATCCTGGCTAACATGGTGAAACCCTGTCTCTACTAAAAATACAAAAATATTAGCCCGGCATGGTGGTGAGCACCTGTAGTCCCAGCTACTCTGGAGGCTGAGGCAGGAGAATGGCGTGAACCTGGAGGCGGAGCTTGCAGTGAGCCGAGATCATGCCACTTCATTGCAGCCTGGGCGACAGAGTGAGACTCCATGTCAAAAAAAATAAATAAATAAATAAAAAAAAGAATATTTTTTACTGATGAATTTCATAGTCAAAAGTCTAATGATATATTAAGTACAGAAAAAGTGTTTTAAGTTTTTAAATGACAACTTTTATATACCTGTTTTATATATACTGAAATATAATTAGGATAAATATTATTAAACACATAACTGCAGATGAAGTAACTAAGCTTCAGAGATTTGGTTTGCTCAAAGTTACATAGCTAGAAGGTGGAAGACTGAAAGTCCACTGGCCCCTCTGTGAAAAGCTGAATGAGGCACATTTCCACTGATTGAAATTATCCATACCTTTGTACAACTCAAAACAATTGTAAACACATTTTTTTCTTAAATGTGAGTTGTGTACATAGCATATATTAGTCGAAGATTGATCCTCATTAAATGGCCATAGAAATGTGTCTTCTATATTACCCATTGGAAACACATTGAGCACATATGAAATGAGTTTTAGGTGTTCATACATTGTTTATTTTGTTTACCCATGTGAAAAAGAAAATATTTTTTCCCATACTCATGTTTTATATGGAAGAGAGAAAGATTTTAGAACGTATTTAGTCACTAATTAAAATGAATTGGAGCAGATACACAGTGCTAGAACTTTGGTCTAGATCTCAGTAAACCCAACAGGTATGACAGAGAAATATGGGGTAAGTGGCAGGTAAAAGTGGCAAGTAAAGAACTCTATAAAGATAATGACACAGTATGGATCATTTTTCAGGGACAGCGAAGCTGAAGAAAAAATACGTACACACTTGCTGGTTGTTCTTTGAACTTGCACAACACCAGTCTTCCAGATGACAAAGGAAGAATTTCCTGGGAATGGATTTCAGAATCATTCCTGAGATTGTTTGTAGGAGGTTTAAAACTCTGTGCAAATGTGCATGTTTGCTGTGTGTGTGGAATATTCTTTTAAAATGTAATTGAAAATTTTCTTTATTCTAAAAAAGTAAACTGCTGTGATTTACCTGAATGAAGTTAATAAATTGGATAGCTCCTTAAGGGCTTTATTCTCTTGGTAATTGCCTACTTCTGTGAATGCAGATTTTATCTAGTTTGAATTTGTTTCAAAGGAACATTATTTTGTAAAGAAAATACGTATTTTTTCCCATGTGGTATTGCATAGCTTTGAGAAAATAGATTGATGATTATTGTTTCGTTTTATGATTTTTCTTTGAATATAACGTTTTGCTCTTTTGTTGGAAATAAAACTGATCCCAAGAAGAAAATTGTATTTCCTTTTAATTTTATGACAGTGCATTTAAAATAATACATATCTAGACAAGGTGATGAAGATGATGATTGCCAACCACAATTTAATGACATTAAAGAAATTAATGAGTTTTGATTCCTTTGCTTATCTTGTGTGTTACAGTCTAACTCCTTTTAAATATTTTCTTTGACATTTTATATGACTTTCAGATTGTGTGTGTACATATGTTATAGTTATGTATTAAAGTATATTAAAATATTAAATGAAATTAACTATATAGTTTATAGCTATTTTAACTACATTTAGCATAACTATTAACATAGTATATATGAAATAAATCCATATATTATGTATAATATATATATTCACACATGCATAATCTGAAAAAATATATATACTTTTTTGAGACGAGATTTTTGCTCTGTTGCCCAGACTGGTTCACTGCACCCTCCACATCCCCAGGCTAAAGTGATTCTCCCACCTCAGCCTCTCTAGCAGCTGAGACTATGGTGTGTGCCACCATGCTTGGCTAAACTCTGTTTTGTGTTTTTTGTAGAGACAGGGCCTCACTATGTTGCCCAGGCTGGTCTCAAACTCCTGGGCTCAAGCGATCATCCTGCCTCAGCCTCCCAAAGCGTTGGGATGGCAGGCATGAACTACAAGGCTTGGCTGACTTTCAGATTTTATTAAAATTCAATGTTATAAAACCTTTGAATAGCAAAGGATAACAATTAAACAGTTGCTTGAAGCAGCTTGTGTAAGTCATAGTTGCAAACCAACTTTTTAGTTTTTTGCTTACTATTAGGCTATTTTAATTTAGATATATATTAGGTAAGTAGTGTTTTAATGAAATACATGTAACCATTGACATATAATGAAATCTAGTTAATTAATGTTCGTAATTTAAAATTATTTACTAATTGTATATGTCTCTTTTTCTTTCTCATGGCTGATTTAACTCAGTATTCATTCATTTATATACTGTAGTTATTTATTTATTTTAGTTTGAATTTCTTTGATGGCTGTGAGAGGTCACTCTCCAATTTAGGCTCATGGTTGTCTGGTTAGTGTTTACCAGTTCAAATAATCACATGATCTTATGTTGGCTAAAGTCTTTTAGGAGACGATCATGTTAAATGTTTCTCATCGTGGCTTATTTAATGTCATCAGTTTATTGGGGGTTACTTTGGGTGCCCCTTAGAACTTGGCACCAAGACCTACCCTCTTAGAATAAACCTGGTCAAAAGGATGTTGGGATGGTTGCTATTTCATCTTTAGAAATGACCTATCTTGAGTTGTAATACATGTATCTTAGGAGACTGGAGAAATGCCCAAACCTACAGGTGATACATCAGGACTAGAATTAAGTTGCAATGTATTCATTATTATATATGCTTTAAATTGTTTCTTTGAAGGATGTTTTACATAAGGGCAGTGCGTTCCTTTTTAGAGGAAGGGAAATTTGATAATGAGAAGTTAGTGTGTGTCTATCACCATTTGGGAAAAAGAAATCTATTTAGGAGTCATGACTATCATCAGTAGAGAAGTGTACTTTATTGTTGGTTATCAGTAAGTAGTTCAGCGTGGTTTTTTATAGTCTGAATGAAATACTGTCTCAGAACTTTTCAATTTCCATTTATCAGATTCCATGTTTATTATACTTTGGTGGTAGTAATACAAACTTCTAGGCATCTTGATGCTGAGAAAGTTATTTATGATTATGGATGTGACATTGCTTACTAGCAGATATTGTTGGTTTCTCAGGTACTGACAGCCTCATCAATGCTGAGTTCATAGACAAAATTGAGTTGTAGGAATTTTAATGATCAAGACCTGATTTACCAAGATACTGTCAATGAAGTCCTGCCTGAATTTCTTATTGCAGCTTTGATAAATAATCTACTCTTTTAAACTCAGAATCAAGGAAAATACTTTGACTTTATAAAAATTTTAGGCAGATTTAGAAGCCTAAATAGTAACTTTAAATATACAGTCACCCCTCAGTATAGGGTGATTGATTCTAGGGGATTGGTTCCAGGACCCCTGCAGATACCAAAATTAGCCCATATTCAAGTCCCACAGTTGGACTTGGGGAACTTGGGTTGATGAAAAGTTGATGCTTTGTATGTCTGAGTTGTGTATCCCACAAGTGTATTTTCACTCCGTATTGTGTTGAAAGAACTTTGCGTATAAGTGCACCTGACCAGTTCAAGCCTGTGTTGTTCCATTGTCAACTGTAACTTGTAATTCCAGAGATGGATATAAGGAAACTTTGCTTTTGATCATTGGAGGGCAGTTGAACTGAGTATAACATGTCCTACTCTAAAATGTAAAGAACATCGCCAGATTATCTTGTTGGTTGGGGGTGTTCATGAGAATCTTTAAGGATTTTTATTACATTAGCTGCCTAAGTAATATGATGAACTCCTCTCAGAATATTTAGTTTTGTGAGTGATAAGAGGAAAAAAGAGAATGACATACTGTTTTCATCCATTTCAGTTATAGGCAAATTTTCACAGAAGACAGAATAATTTAAAATTTTTAAATAGATTAAATACATCATATAGTTAAAGATTGGCTCAGTTGTGCGTGGAACTCTGTCTAACGTTATTACTCTGAACTTTTCAAACTGTTCTATAGTTTTAGGTGTGTAACTTTGCTTTTACAATTGTATTATACCTGTTTATATTACAATCTGCCACCTCCAAAATTAGATCAAAGACTTTTTTGTTTGTATGTTTGTTTTGCATGAGTTTGGTCTTTTATATATATATTTTAGTACCTGGTACAAAGGGACCTCAGTAAGTATTTACCAACCAATAATTAACTAATCTAAATTCTTTAATGACAACTTATATTTTTATGTTTTATATTTTTATTTTTTATGAGATGGAATTTTGCTGTTGGTACCCAGGCTGGAGTGCAGTGGCGCAATCTTGGCTCACTCACTGCAACTTCTGCCTCCTAGGTTCAAGCTAGTCTCCTGCCTCAGCTTCTCGAGTAGCTGGGATTCCAGATGCCTGCCACCACGCCTGGATAATTTTTGAGTTTTTAGTAGAGATGAGGTTTCACCATGTTGGCCAGGCTTTTCTAGAACTCCTGACCTCAGGTGATCTGACCACCTTGGCCTCCCAAAGTGCTGGGAATACAGGCATGAGCCACTGCGCCCAGCCTATTTTTTAATATTTTTTAAATTAAAAATTTATTGTTTTCCCACCTTTAATGCTTTTACAGTAGGACTAAAACTATTTTTTAAAATGTCATTTATTTCATTGTGTTACTACATTAGGTGAAAAGGTATATAAAATGAGTTTATTTCTGTATTTTAATACATTTCTTATAAATCACTGGTATTTCATATCTTTTTCCTCATCTCTTTCCTTTGCTATTCTTTTTCTTTTGTGATTGTATGTGACTTTAACAAAATAAACCCTATTTAATCATAGTGTTTTTCTTTTTTTAGGTTGTTACGGAGTTGATGGAGAAAGTGACTCTATTATGAGTTCAGCTTCTGAAAACTCCACTGAACCTTGGTTTTGTGATGCCTGTAAATGTGGTGTTTCTCCTAGCTGTGAACTGTGCCCTAATCAGGATGGAATTTTCAAGGAGACAGATGCTGGAAGGTTAATGTCCTAATTATGTTGATTGATATGTTTGCTTTATAATGTGTCTGCCTTTGACTTCCCTGTTCTTCTGTTTATGATTATCCAGGTTACACACTTTCATTTGATTGCTTCTTTGTATGTTCTTGGCATAGAGTAAATGACCACTGGGATACAGATGGAGAAGGGTGAGAGGAAAGACCATTTATTGAGTACCTGCATTTGCCTTTACATCCATAATCTTACTTAATCTTAATAATTGACCCTATGATGTGGCAGGTGGTGAAGTTTCTCATTTGATAGGTGTAGTACCCAGGGCTCAGATTATTTAAATAACTTATTAGTTCAAGACTAATAAGTTACCTAAGTATATTCAAACTGGTGAATGGTCAGTTTTGAACCTAGATCTGTATAACTTTATATCAGTAGATAGATAGTATCTATATCAGTAGATAGTATTAATACAGTGATTTAAAAAGGAGAAGTTTAGTATAAAGAATTATTAAGCTATGATAAAAGAGTCACCAAGGTATAAAAATACTCTAAAGGATGCTCTGGGGCTGAGGGAGATTATCCAAGGAATGACAAAATTGGAATGATGACCTCCTACCCTGGGTTGGGGTTCAGGCTTTGTTGGAGAAATTATAGTTAAACCCTAATGGATGGAGAGAAGTATGCGGTTATAGCCTAGGCCAAATTTTGTCTTCAGTTCATGGCAAGTAGGTGGCTGGGTACTGTCTGAGGGGAGAACTGGGGCACTGGTTTGAAACCTGAAGAGTATGCTATTTGTGTTGAGAGGGCCATGGAAAAATGGTCTTCAGGTTGGGCCAGGGCTGTGAGGTCACTGAGGGACTGTGTATATGGCTGGGGCAGAGCACAGGAGGATGTACTCCACCCATCCCAGATGAAAAGCCCCTCCCTCCTACAAGACCTCCTGCCATTGAGTTTATAACTCCTCCCATCTACCATTGAGCTTAGTGTCATTCTCACTCTAAGAAGAAATGCTGAAGAATTTCTGTCCATTATTGCAGAATAGGTATCGAAGCATGCATGAGAGGCAATTAAATCAATAAGTGGCACAAAGACCTGTGTTCTTTTTACTACATTCACACTCATGTGTGTTAACACATTTGAGCACTTGTCATCGTAATGGTGTTGTCATCTTTCCTGGTTTTTGTTTTGTTTTGTTTTTTTACAGGAGACTACCATCTAGGGTTGGTAACTAAAATTAAGGGTAATTTTCAACCTTTTCTGTTTTGTGGACATCACACTCTGTCTCTTCCTCTCCAGTATGGGGGGGAGGTATTTAATTTTTATTTTGTCACATAAGGATATTTTAGTATTTTATTAAACATGCTTTATATTAAAAACAAGAATAACAGCAAAGCAACCTATATAAATTATCACCATCATTTCCCATACTTTAACATAAAAAAACTAGGGTACATTATGTCCTAAAATAAAGGATAGGCTTTTAAATTTAATAAATTTTACTTTAGTAAAGTAAAACAAGTTTTTCTTATTTTTATCATTTTTGCCTCAATTGGTGGACCGATCCTTGAGAAATGTTGCCATACAAGATTGCTGGGATAGCATAGAGTGTACCATTGGATCCTGGAGAACCCCATGTGTTGATGTTCAGGACAAATGACTAAAGAATGTTACCTCTCTTTCCTTATCGTCTATCCAAAAATAAAGTATATAACAAATGATTTGTTGTATTGACATGAATCTGTGGTCTATATCATAGGCATAGGCATTACTTTAAGTTTGGCCTGACAGTGGCCTAGTATTAGGGAGTTCAGTAAGCATTAAGTGTGCACTTTCAAGTTGGACAGTCTATTTTTGGATTCTGGTCTTTTTTTTTTTTCTTACTAGGTATAATTTTAGGCAAGTGATGTAACCTTTTTATGCCTCAGTTTCCTTAGTAGTGTTGAGAGGACTAAATGAGATGATTCATGAGAAACAATTAGCAGTTTCTGTAACATAAGTGGTTAGTAATTGTCTCCTTACTCTTACTACTGCCGTTACTGCTACTACTAGTTCTTTCTTATTACTGTTATTGCTTTACTTATTTTAGGTAATCATGGAGTATTAGCTCATGCACAGATTTTTTTTTTTTTTTTTTTTTTTTTTTTTTTTGATAACTCTTCCAGTCCTGAGAATTGAAATTTTTGGTGATAAATTGTGATGAATAAGTAAGGCAGTTTTGGAAAGATAGAACTTCCTTTTAGGGAAGATAATTTATTTTACTCTTTTTCTTGTTAATAATTTAAAAGTTCTGTTAGGGCACTGTCAAATAGTGGTTAACTTCATGCTATCATAATAGACAAAACAACAGGCAAAGTTGTTTCTGAATTAAGAAAACTGAGACCTCTTTACCATTTAGGTTTACTGAGGGATTTTTTTTTGGATACTGTGGACGTTACATAAGTAGACATCTCCTGTGATGGTACAACATGGCAAAAATTCTTTTATATACTATTTGAACATTTTACTTGCGCTAATGTCTACACTCACCTGTAGGCTGTACTGGAAATTATAGGCCTTCATAATATTTCCAAGGATGTAATACTAGTTTGATTCAAGGTATGCAAAGCCAAGAAAATTTGACAAACCTTTTAGTATATGAGCTTCAAATGGAAAACAGGGAAAAAGAATGAATACTGTATCTAAAGAATAAAAAAGGTTTTGAAGTTCACTATCACATGGGATTAATTAGACTTTTTTCCTTCTATTCTTGATGGGAGCCACAAGTTCTACATAGAAAATGATGTGATTTAATGTAAGAAAACCAGTACTTTCCTGTCATTAAATTTTTATTTTATATCTTATGCAGAGTAAGACTTATAAACCTGACTGTGGGAAATTTTTAGGCATGCTCTCCTTTTTAATTTTTTATTTATAGTTTTACTATTTGTGGGTACATAGTATATATATATATTCATGGGGTACATGAGATGTTTTGACACAGGCATGCAATGTGAAATAAGCATATTATGGAGAATGGGGTATCCTTTTCTCAAACACTTATCTTTTGAGTTACAAACAATCCAGTTACACTCTGTAAGTTATTTTTAAGTGTACAATTTAGTTTTTCTTGTCTGTAGTCACCCTGTTGTGCTATCAAACAGTAGGTCTTATTCCTTCCACTTTTTCTACTCATTAATCTGCCACCTCCCCCCACTGTTTTACCCTTTCCCTGCACTATCCTTCCCAACCTCTAGTAACTTTCCTTCTCCTGTATCCATGAGTTCAGTTGTTGGATTTTTAGATCCCACAAATAAGTGAGAACATGTGATGTTTGTCTCGCTGTGCCTGGCTTATCTTACCTAACATAATGATCTCTAGTTCCACCCAAGTTGTTGCAAATGACTGGCTCTCATTCTTTTTTATGGCTGAGTAGTACTCCATTGTGTATTGTGTACCACATTTTCTTTATCCAATTTCAATCTGTTAATGGAAACTTAGATTGCTTCTAAATCTTAGCTATTGTAAACAGTGCTGCGACAAATACAGGAGTGCAGATATCTCTTTAATATACAGATTTACTTTCTTTTGAATGTATACCCAACAGTGTGATTGCTGGATTATATGGCAGCTCAATTTTTAGGAACCTCCGAAGTTTTCTTCATCATTTAATTTACATTTTGTGCAGCAGTGTACAAGGGTTCCCTTTTCTCCACATCCTTGCCAACATTTGTTATTGCCTGTCTTTTGGATATAAGCTATTTTAACTGGGGTGTGATGATATTTCATGGTAGTTTTGATTTGCATTTCTCTGACAATCAAGGATTTTGAGTCCTTTTTCATAGACCTGTTTTAGTATATGAACTTCCTTTTGTGTGTCTTCTTTTGAGAAATGTCTATTCAAATCTTTAGTCTATTTTTAATCAGATTATTAGAGTTTTTTTTCCTGTAGAGTTACTTGAACTCCTTATATATTCTGGTTATTTATCCCTTGTTAGTTGGGTAATTTGCAAATATTTTCTCCCATTCTGTGGGTTGTCTCTTCAGTTTGATGATTGTATCCTTTGTCCAACTTGTGATCCTGCTTTTTTTAAAACCTGGTATGATATCCTTTGTCTATTTTTGCTTTGGTTGCTTGTGCTTGTGGAGTTTTGCTCAAGAAATTTTGCCCAGAGCAGTGTCCTGGAGATTTTCCCCAACGTTTTCTTGTAGTATTTTCATAGTTTGAGGTCTTAGATTTAAGTCTTTAATCCGTTTTGATTTGATTTTTGTATATGGCAAGAGATGGGGTCTAGTTTCCTTCTTCTGCATATGGATATCTAGTTTTTCCAGGACCATTTATTGAAGAAACTCTTTTCCCGTATATATGTTCCTGGCACCTTTGTTGAATTAAGTTCATTTAGGTGTGTGGATTTGTTTCTGAATTCTCTATTCTCTTCCATTGTTCTGTGTATCTGTTTTATGACAGTACCATGCTGTTTTGGTTACTATAGGTCTGTGGTATAATTTGAAGTCAGGTAGTATGATTCTTTTTTGCTTAGGATAGCTTTGGCTATTCTGGGTGTTTTGTGGTTCTGTATACATTTTAGGATTGTTTTTTCTATTTCTGTGAAGGGTGTCTTTGGTATTTTGATAGGGATTGCATTGAATCTGTACATTGCTTTGGCTAGTTGGGCATTTTAACAATATTGATTCTTCCAGTTCATGAACATGGAATAGTTTTCCATTTTTTGGTGTCTTCTTCAATTTGTTTCATCAGTGTTTTATAGTTGTTATTATAGAGATCTTTTACTTCTTTGTTTAAGTTAATTCCGAGGTATTTAATCTTATGTATGGCTATTATAAATGCCATTACTTTTAAAATTTCTTTTTCAGATTATTCACTGTTGTCATGTAGACATGCTCCTGATTTTTGTATGTTGCTTTTGTCTTCTGCAACTTTACTGAATTTATCGGTTCTGATAGTTTTCTTATGGAGTCTTTAGGTTTTTCCAAATACGGCGTTATATTATCTGCAAACAAGAATAATTTGACTTCTTTCTTTCCAATTTGGATGCCCTTTATATCTTTCTGTTGTCTGATTGCTGGAAGCTAGGGCTTCCAGTACTATGTTGAATAACAGTGGTGACAGTGGGTATCCTTGTCGTTTTCCAGATCTTAGAGGAAAAGCTTACAGTTTTTCCCATTCAGTATGATACTAGCTGTGGGTCTGTCATATATGACTTTTATTATGTTGAGGTATGTCTTTCTGTCCCCTGGTTTTGGGGAGTTTTTATGATGAAGCGATGTTGAATTTTATTAAATACTTTTTTGGCATCAGTTGAAATGATCATACGGTTTTTATCCTTTATTCTGTTGATGTGATGTATCATGTTGATTGATTTGCTTATGTTAAACCATCCTTGCATCCCAGGGATAAATCCTACTTGGTCATAATGATCTTTCTAATGTATCATTAAATTCAGTTTGTCGGTATTTTGTTGAGGATTTTTGCGTCAGTGTTCATCAGAGATACTGGCCTGTAGTTTTCTTTTTTTGATGTGCCTTTGGCTGGTTTTGGTATCACAGTAACATTGGCCTTGTAGAATGAGTTTGGAAATATTCCCTCTTCCTCTGTTTTTTGAAATAGTTTGAGTAAGATTGGTATTCTTCTTTAAGTGTTTGGTAAAATTCAGCAGCGAAGCCATCAGGTCAAGCAGTCCCAGGCTTTTCTTTACTGGGAGACTTTATTACGGCTTCAATCTCGTTACTTGTTATTGGTCTGTGCAGGCTTTGGATTTCTTCATGGTTCAATCTTTGTAGGTTGTATGTGTCTGGGAATTTATCCATTTCTTCTAGATTTTCTAATTTATTGACATATAGTTGCTCATAGCAGCTGCTAATGATCCTTTGAATTTCTGCAATATCAGTTATAATGTCTCCTTTTTTATTTCCAATTTTATTTATTTATATCTTCACTCTTTTTTCTTCAGCCTGGCTAAAGGTTTGTCAGTTTTGTTTACCTTTTCAAAATACCAACATTTTATTTCATTGATCTTTTGTATATATTTTTTTCATTTCAATTTTATTTATTTCTGGTCTGATCTTTATTAATTCTTCCACTAATTTTGGATTTGGTTTGCTCTTGCTTTCCTAGTTCTTTAAGATGCATCATTGGATTGTTTATTTGAAGTTTTTTCTCTTTTGATGTAGGCACTTATAGCTATAAACTTCCTTCTTAGTAGGGCTTTTGCCATATCCCATAGGTTTTGGTACATTGTGTTTCCATTATCATTTGTTGCACTCTTCTTCTTTATGTCCTTTGTTGGGTGTCCTCCTAGCTATTGTGAAATAAATTATGGCTCTGAACTAAATTCCTTAATTTTTAAAAATAAGCTTTATGTTGCAATAAAAGGCAGCATTGAAATCTTTATGTCTCAGTTCTTTCTTTTTTTTTTACCCTTCAGACAGGGTCTGGCTCTGTTGCCGAGGCTGAACTGCAGTAGCACGATGTTGGCTCACTGCAACCACTGCTTCCTAGGCTCAAGTGATCCTCCCACTGAAGCCTCCTGAGTAGCTTAGGTTGTAGGTATGCACCACCACACCTGGCTAATGTTTCTATTTTTCTATAGAGACGAGGTTTCATCCTGTTGCCCAGGCTGGTCTTGAACTCCTGGGCTCAAGTAGTCTTGCCACCTCAGCCTCCCAAAGTGTTAGGATTACTGTACCTGGCCATTTTTTCTTGAGAGAAGGTCTGGCTTCGTCAACCTGACTGGAGTGCAGTGGCATGATCTTGGCTCATTGTAAATCCCTGCCTCATAGGCTCAAGAAATCATCCTACCTCAGCCTCCCAAGTAGCTGGGACTACAGGGGCATGCCACGACACCTGGCTAAATTTTGTATTTTTTGTAGCAATGGGGTTTCACCATGTTGCCCAGGCTGGTCTCAAACTCCTGAGCTTAAGTGATCCTCCTACCTCTGCCTCCCAAAGTGCTGGGATTACAGGCATGAGCCACTGTGCCCGACCACTTCTTTCTTTTTTTTCCTTTAAAATTCTAGACTTAGTAAGTCTTAGTTCTGTCCCTTGCTAGCCTTGTTATATTTGAAAATCAGTTAATCTTTCTGAAACCAATTATTCATATATAAATGAACAACCTCCCACTCAACAGAAGCTTTTAGGCTTTTTTTTCCTTGTACTTAACATTTCTTGACTGAAGACAGTGAGCCACACTCTGCTGTAAGCACTTCACATACATCTTTATAATTTCCAAACTACCTTTATGGTGCTCTGTACCTAGTAGACACTTATAACTGATTACTGGATGAAGGAATGAAAATAACATACTTGACGTGAATTTGTTTTACATGCTGTAAAGACATTACTGATACGGAGTACTTCAAACTCCAATTTTATTGATTAATATAGTTTTCATTCTTAAATGAGTCTTTTGAGAAGTATCATTCTACTTAGTCTGCTTTATTAAAATATATGAGTTTAAAATAATCTGTTAATAGTTTGTGCTAGGATGACAGTTCCAACTCTATTTTTTGGTGGTTTTATGTGATGCTTATTTCCTGTTCCTTTCCCCAATCAACATCTGTCATAATAGCTCCAAGCAAAATTACTGGTAAAGTAACAAGGAAGATTTTTTTTTTTTTTTTTGATTTGCAGCTTTGTCTTAATTACAAAGTTATAAATTATGTGCATCTAAACAAATGAACAAGAAACTATTTACAGCTGATATTAAAAGGGACCATACTTGTCTCGGCCATGATTTTCATTGACTTTGATAGGTATTTTAATGAGGACTCAAGTTGGTATCCTCACGAGTGGTTGGGAGAAATGATATACTTGTGTGCCAGTCACATTGAAATGGCAGTTAAATCTGTAGTACTTGTGTACTACATTTTAAGAAGGTCAGTATGAAGCAAGCAGCCAGCTGTTAGGTTTATCAAAGATAAACTTCTACAGAGTATAGCGACATTTAATCCATCAGTGGAGCATGAAAAAACTGAACAAATTAAATTGAGAAAGCAGCTGCTTGTTGAAGATGTGTATCTTTATATTGAACTCCACAGGATGCATTTGGGAGGTTGGATTAAAACATTCTATCAAGAAAATCTCGAAACCTTGGATTTTTTTCCCCAATAAAAAAGATAATTTTTAAAAGGATTTGGAACTATTTTTCCCAGTGCCTCTAGAGAATAATTTTTGAAATTAGTCCTTTAAAACTCATAATGCACCACAAAAACCAGAACCATGTAGCATGCATAGCCTCTTAAGTTGTGATAAAGCAGAATTTGTTGTTAATATATTCACAGGGTTAATAGAGATTTGCTTCTGTGACCCTCTTTCTTACAAAAGTGATAAGATCTACTATTTAAATTTCAAAGTCAGTGATCCCACAGTTTGTTTTGTTTTAAGCAAGCAGAAAGAGTGCCTAATATATTAAAAATGGTTCAGAGCAGTTTTTAAAAAATAGAATTAGAAACAACTGCAATTTTTTCCAGTGTACTGAAACTCTGAGCATTCTTTGTTTAGTCTTATGGCATTATTCAAACTTTTAACAAATATTTATATTTGGGGCATATAAATTTTAGTATATAGGTTGTATGGTAAACAGATAAGATGAATGAAAATGTGAATTGCTTATTCTGTACCTTTTCCCAGCAGTTTTAACCTGGAAAGGAAGTTAAACTGTATACAAAAATTGTAAAATATGTCCTTAAATATTATTACCCCAGCAGCTTTTGGAAAAGAGTAACAAGAAAGAGAAATTTTACTTAATTACTGCAGAATAACTTCACAGTTATTAAATTAGTATTCTTAATTCTCAAAGAGCTTAAAATAATGAATGTGACTACCTTTCCTTGCATATAAAAATGTTTTGTTTCATTTGAATAGTAGTTTTATGCAAATATTTAAGAATAGGTTAGTGCAAAGTGCAGTGAGTGAATTTTAAGTGAAAGGCAATTATAGTTGTTAGCTCTCAGTTTTGTCTAAGCTGCTAGAAAAGTAATTTCAGTCCCCTTTTTTGTAACTGTTATTCTGTAGGTGTTTCATATTTTTTAATGATGTGCCTGAGATTGGGGGACATTTGATGACAGAATTCTCTTGGTAGTATTTTGAGATGGCAGGTGTTTTATATGTTTGTTTTGTGTGTGGGAATTTTATTAAAAGATTTGATAGCAAAATCATATCTTCTCTCCTTAGATGGGTTCATATTGTTTGTGCCCTGTATGTTCCTGGAGTAGCCTTTGGAGATATTGACAAATTACGACCAGTAACGCTAACGGAAATGAACTATTCCAAATACGGTGCCAAGGTGAGACATAAAGCATTTTTGATAGCTTGAAAGAGAAAGGTTTTACCTGTTAGTTTACATGACTTTTTATTTGTGTTATGTTGACTGCAGAAATGCTTACTAGGAATCATTCTGTTTAGCACTGAATCATTTATTATTGATGGTAGTTTTCCCAGAAAGCCAATAATGTATACATTATTCTATACATTCTCAATTTAGAATAACATGGGAGGTAAAATGATACTTGGTACTACTACCATTTGCCTGGCACTGTTCACAATGCCTAATACATAGACCAAAACCTTATTTACAATTAGTTGGATCAAATATAAGCCTAATTTCTGACTTTACTTTTGAAGTGAAATTTGTCAAAATTATGAAAAAGAATATTAGAAATGATCTTTGATGCTGTTATTGTAATTGTTTTGGGGTACCGTTAACATGCCGTTAACATAGATGGTGAACTTAATTGATATATGCCGTTAACATAGATGGTGAACTTAATTGATATATGTTATGTGTGTTCTGACTGCTTCACCAACCTGGTGTTCCCCTATCTTTCTCCCTGACTTGGGGCCTCTCTGTTCGCTGAGACACAGTGATACTGAAATTTGGCCAATTAGGGCTGGGTGCGGTGGCTCACGCTTGTTTTCCCAGCACTTTGGGAAGCCAAAGTGGGCAGATTACCTGAGGTTAGGAGTTCGAGACCAGCCTGGCCAACATAGTGAAACCTCGTCTCTACTAAAAATACAAAAAATTAGCTGGGCGTGGTGGCGTGTGCCTGTAATCCTAGCCACTCAGGAGGTTGAGGCAGGAGAATCGCTTGAGCCCAGGAGGCAGAGAGAGGTTGCAGTGAGCTGAGATTGCACCACGGCACTCCAGCCTGGGCGACAGAGTGAGACTCCCTCTCAAAAAAAAAGAAAAAGAAATTTTGCCAATTAGTAATTCTACATTGGCCTCTAAGTTTTCAAGTGAAAGGAAGAGTCATACATCTGTCACTTTAAATTACAAGCTAGAAATGATTAAGGTTAGTGAGGAAGGCATGTCGAAAGCCTAGGTAGGCCAAAAGCTGGGCCTCTTCTGCCAAATAGCCAATATGTCAGTGCAAAGGAAAAGTTCCTGAAGGAAATTAAAAGTGCTACTCCAGCAAACACATGAATGATAAGAAAGTGAAACAGCCTTATTGCTGATAATGGAGAAAATTTTAATAGTCTGGATAGATCATAGCAGTCACAACATTCCCTTAAGCCAAAACCTTATCCAGAGCATGACCCTAACTGTTCAATATTGTGAAGGCTGAGAGGTGAGGAAGCTGCAGAAGAAAAGTTGGAAGGTAGCAGAGGTTGGTTCATGAGGTTTAAGTAGAGAAGCTGTCTCCGCAATATAAGACGTGAAGAAGATGCAGCAGGTACTGATGGAGAAGCTGCAGCAAGTTATTCAGAAGATTTAGGTAAGACAAATGATGAAGACTCATACATTCAACGAAGATTTTCAATGTAGGTGAAACAATCTTCTGTTGGAAGCAGATGCCATCTAGGACTTCCCATAGCTAGAGAGGAGAAGTCACTATCTGGCTTCTAAAGGCAGGCTGTCTCTCTTGTTTAGAGACTTATGCAGCTGGTGACTTTAAGTTGAAGCCAGCACTCCTGTACTATTGTGAAAATCCTAGAGCCCTTAAGAATTATATTAAATCTATTCTGCCTGTGCTTTGTAAATGGAACAACAAAACCTGTACACAGCACATCTGTGTATAGCATGGTTTACTGGATATTTTAAACCCCTTGTTGGGACTTACTGCTCAGAAAAAAGCTTCCTTTCAAAAGATTACTGTTCATTAGAGCTCTGATGAAGTACAAGGAGATTAATATGCTTTCCTGCCTGTTGTCGCAATAGCCATTCTGAAGCCCATGGATCAAGGAGTCATTTTGACTTTGAAGTCTTATTATTTAAGAAATACGTTTCATAAGGCTATAGCTTCCATACATAGTGATTCCTCCAATGGATCTAGGTAAAGTAAATTGAAAACCTAGAAAGGAGTCACTTTTCTAGATGTCATTAAGAGTATTTATGATTCATGGGAGGAGGTCAAAATATCCATATTAACAGGAGTTTGGAAGAAATTGATTACAGCCTTTATGGATAACTTTGAGGGGGTTGAAGACTTCAGTGGAGGAAGTCACTGCCAATGTGGCAGAAATAGCAAGAGAAGTAGAATTAGAAGTGTAGCCAGAGGTGACTGAATTGCTGAGATCTCATGATTAAATTTGAACAGATGAGGAGTTACTTCTCATGGATGAGTGAAGAAAGTGGTTTCTTGAGTTGGAATCTACTCCTGGTGAAGATGCTATGAACGTTGTTAAAATTACGACAAAGGACTTAGGATATTACATAAACTTGATTGATTAAGCAGCAAGAGGGTTTCAGAGGATTGACTCCAATTTTGAAGAAAGTTCTACCATGGGTAAAATGCCATCAAACAGCATCACATGCCACAGAGACATCTTTCATAAAAGGAAGAATGAATCTATGCAGCAAACTTCATTGTTGTTTTATTTTAAGAAATTGCCAGGCCAGGTGTGGTGGCCCACGCCTGTAATCCCAACACTTTGGGAGGCTGAGTTGGGTGGGTCACCTGAGGTCAGGAGTTCGAGACCAGCCTGGCCAACATAGCGAACCCCATATCTACTAAAAATACAAAAATTGGCTGAGCGTGGTGGCACGTGCCTGTAACCCCAGCTACTCAGGAGGCTGAGGCAGGAGAATCACTTGAACCCAGGAAGCAGAGGTTGCAGTGAGCCGAGATTATGCCATTGCATACTCCAGCCTAGGTGACACAGCGAGACTCCATCTTAAAAAAAAAAAAAAAAGAAAAGAGAAATTGCCACAGTCACTCCAACTTTCAGCAACCACCCCATCACTCAGTGGCCATCCACATCAAAGCAGCATCTTTCACCAGCAAAAAGATTATGACTTGCTGAAGGCTCAAGTGATCATTAGCATTTTTTAGCAATAAAGTATTTTTAAATTAATGTACATATATTTTAAAAATACATAATGTTATTATACATATAATGCACTACAGATAGTGTGAACTTAACTTGAAAATGCATGGAGAAACTAAAAAATTGTTGTGATTTGTTTTATTGTGATACTTTATTGAAGTGGTCTGGAGCTGAACTTGCACTACCTCTGATGTATGCTTGTAAATTTAACAGAGGTTATTTGAGACAGATTTTTCTAAAGTTGCCCAGTAAATTAACAGATGTATTTGTTGGGCAGCACTTCCAGCTAGAAAAGGCTCAGAGATGTCCACTTTAATAGTGTGAGCAGTGGGCTTTTATTTTCTGGATGTGGAACTAAAGTAAGGAAATTACTTAATTGGCTACAGCTGTGTTGTTTTTCTATATGGATATGATTTAGTAGAAAGTGTCCAGTTACATTATCTAATGTCTAGTTGGCTGTTGTGGTTAGTTGAAGCTTGTTTTTTGATTTTTTTGTTTTGTTTTGTTTTTAAATTTGATTTATTACAAGGAATTTTTCTAAATTAAATTTCACCTTGTGTAAAGTTCCATATACAGAAACAGGTACAGGCTAATTTCCTCTTGCTTATTTTGCTTTAAGAAAATACCACTGGGAAACTGAGTTGAAAATTAGGTACTCTCTGGCTCCTCTGCAAAATCACATACAATGTTGTGAGTTATGATTGGGATAGCCTTCTAGACCACATTGTCTACTGATTTTCCAATCTGAATTATGTTCTCCTTCTGTGTTCTCAGTTGCTTAATTCACTAGCATTTTAAATGATTCAGGCAATTGAGGAAGATTGTGTTTTCTTTGATAGATTGTTTTATAATATAAAAAGGCTGTCAGGAATATTTTCCTTATATTCATTCTGAAATCCCTTGCTCAATTTCAGCATATTACATGAAATTACCCAGAGAATTATCCTAAACAATATGTCTCTGTTCACAGTGTTGACATCCTTTAAATAATTTAATTTCTTTTTATCTGTCTCTCTCAGTCTCATGGTTAGATTGCTATTTGCCAGTATATTATACCATTTATGTTCTACTAAATGTCAGGATTTGACTATTGAAATTTTAACATTTTCCTTGTATTTGTTTCCTTCTTATGTAGTTCACTTTTAATACTTATATTAAACAATTCTTTAATTGTCCACTGTCAGTCTTTCATAATTTAACGTCTTTTTCTTTTATGAAGATTTCTTTTACCAGAGTAGTTTAAACTTTTAGACTAGCTATTCCCACCCCCCCCCCCCGCCCTTTTTTAAGAGATAAAGGAATAAAAAAATAAATCTGAAAGAATTTGGGGTAATTTCAACAGTTCATACTTTGGTTTTATTACTTTTAATTGTCTTAAAGAAATTTAAAACATGCATGATTTCTAGGTAGTAATGCCTAGATTTTTTGTTGGATTTTCTCTGGTCTCTTGTTTCCTTTTCCAAGCAATTTTATATTGTTTAAGAATTAATATAGCTTAATGGTGGGCTTTAAAGTAAGATTGTCCTGGTTTGAAGCCTTACATTTACTTTCCTTGTTATTTTTGGCAAGCAGATTTCTTAACATGTCTTTAATTTCCTCATGTGTAAAATGGGAATAGTTATAGTACCTCTTCTTCATAGTAGTTGTGTTTAATGAGTACCTATATTTATACATAGAGTCCTTGACTTATGATGGGTTTACATCCTGATAAATCCATTGTAAGTTTAAAATATTTTAAGTTGAAATTAATTTAATACACCTAACCTAATGAGCATAGCTTAGTGTTGCCTACCTTAAATATGCTTGGAACACTTAACATTAGCCTACAGTTGAACACAATCATCTGACAAAAAACTTTATTTTATAACAAAATGTTAACTGTGTCATGTAACTTATTGAATACTATACTGAAAATGGAAAACAGAGTGGTTGTATGGGTACTGAAAGTGTGGTTTCTGCTGAGTGTGTATTGCTTTTGCAACATTGTAAAGTTAAAAAATTAGAAGTGGAACTATTGTAAACTGGGTACTGTCTGTATATGTAAAGTGTTTAGAATAGTGACTGGCACATAGTAAATCCTCAAATAATTTTAATTATGGTTGTATTATTATTTGTTATTACCATTAAATTAGTTGAATTTTGATTTGAACCATATAGGTAATTATGTTTTTTCATATAAACTCTTGGCTCGCCTACAGTTATTGTTTGTATTGGTACATAATTGGTTCACTATTTGTATTTAACATTTTAAATATTTAGTGGATGCTTTGTATGAGAATGCAGTCTTTAGTCTGGAAATAAGTTTGCTTTGAGAGTTTTTCTGTTTCTTTGTTGTAGGAGTGTAGCTTTTGTGAAGACCCTCGCTTTGCTAGAACTGGAGTTTGCATCAGCTGTGATGCAGGGATGTGCAGAGCCTATTTCCACGTGACCTGTGCTCAGAAGGAAGGTCTGCTTTCAGAGGCAGCAGCGGAAGAGGTAGATTTATTTAAACCCATAGTTGGTGAATATGTTCACAGGACATTTTTTGACTCTATGTCCTATAACAAGTATAAATAATAAAAGAAATTTTAACATTTATTTTTAAAGTTGTTGCCAGGATCACTTTTCTAAAACTTTAAGAGTGAATCTCTATGAGTTTTGTCAGTCTTAAAGCTAGTCAGACATTTGGAAAACATTAAAATTTTTATAGTGAGATCTGACTGATAAAATGAAAGATAATTCAAATTGTCTTAAAGCATTAAAATGTCAGCATTTCAGCCCCATGAATTATAGTTTCAAAAAAGGCATATTTTATATGCAAATCTGAAACTGTATTTGAGTAACCTTGCTCTATTTTTATTTAAGTAAAATCATTACTGTGTCTTCAGTATCTCTGTTACTATCTCTTTACTGTTATTTTTAATTCCATAATATTCCTTTCAGATTTATTGTCTTTACATTAAACAGTTGTTTTCAGTGTTTTGGGGACTCGTTAAGATTTGTTCAAGTAGTCTGAGTTTAAAACTATTTTCATTACACTCTAAAATGTTATTTACTTTTCTGAACTCTGTTCTTTCATGAATATTAGTGGAGACTTCCAGAGATTACATACAGTATAACAATAGAACCCACTGAATATGGAAACAATTTTGAGAACCCAGCTACCTTTTTTTATGTCAGCCATCTAGACTAATGTCTAGATATTTGCAAAAATGTAAAACAGTGCCACTCTCCTCATTAAATTTTTGTGTGTATGTGAATTGTATTTGTTTTAGTAAAAGTGTATGCTTCTGTAATGGGCCCTTTGTTTAAAATAAATTAATGAATATTGCAAAAATTTTTCAGTTTTAATTTTTAATATGGTAACCGTCTGAAATATAACTCACATAAACTCTTTAGGGTCCATAGTAATTTTTAAGAATGTTAACGAATCGTGAGCAGGTTCTGTTCATTCTTTAAGCTCATATAGTAAAGACTGTTTATTTAATAATTTTTATTGTATATTCATGATGGCTTTATGGTAATAATCTAAGCCTCTCCTTGTTATGTTTTTTCTTTTATTGGGTAAATTTTGCTTATTGTGCTGAGATTTTATCTTAGTACATTTATTTCATTTCCAGAAAATAAGCAAAGATACTCTGATGAAGAAAATTTGTAGAAAAAAATGTGAAGGATGTATTTTATGAATAAACAAATCTTATAGGAATTGTATTTTTGATACATGTAGCTGTTTTTGATACATACAGCTGTTCCAGTCTCTTAATTTTAAGGAGTTATACTTTGATGAAGGCTACTAGATGAACAATGAGCATCTTCTCAGCCACTAGGTAGCCATAGAGTTATAATTATACAGTAGGGTAGTCTGGATTCCTCATAGCTACAACTCAGGATGGTGGACAAAAGTACAAGAAGGCAATACAGGTAAGACTTAGAGGACCAGATTAAATACTAGGTAAATACTTGGATCAGAGAATATGTAGGATAAGATTAGTTGTCCTTTGGGCTTTGCAGTTAGTAGGGTTCTTTGGAGCCAGTGGAGAGCTTTCTTTTTTACTATGGTAGTTTGGATTACTTTGCGCAACATCACATGTCATCATTTTTGTCAAGATGGCAGCTAGTTAATTAACAAAAATGTGTGAAGCAGCCATATTTGGGACAGTGGGGTGTAATATAGTTTATGGGATTTGGAGAGTGCATCTCCTTCTAAAGGCATGCAAATTAAATGAAACTAAACACAATATTAAGCTACATAGTTTACAGTCTGTGGTCTGTACATCTTACCTATAAGCTAATTTGGGGAAATTTACAGGGAAATAGATAAATTAGGATGTGAGAATTAGACCTGAGGCATCTTCCTTGCCTTGCTGTGTCCCTTGATTAATTAGGTGGGAGCCCTGGATGCTGGAATAATAAAATGCAACTTTTCTCCCTATTCACTGCCTTACTCAGTGTGCTGTTGTTTTGGGGGGAAATGATTTAAAGCATATTTACATATACATGTTCCTGGTTTCTTGTTATGAACAGAGAATTAGAAAATTCTAAATATTTTCTGCATGATGTTCCAAAACCCAGGATATTGCATGAATCAGTATTAATGAAGTTTGCATTTGACAGTAATCATTCTGTTAAAATGAAGGTCTTGTCTAGTTCTAGATGGTTGTACTTGTGTACATAAGGATTTATGTAATGTAATAGCATTTAAAATTAAGAAACACATTTTAGGGCGGGCGCGGTGGCTCACGCCTGTAATCCCAGCACTTTGGGAGGCCGAGGCGGGCGGATCACAAGGTCAGGAGATCGAGACCATCCTGACCATCGAGACATGGTGAAACCCCGTCTCTGCTAAAAATACAAAAAAAATTAGCCGGGCGCGTTGGTAGGCGCCTATAGTCCCCGCTACTCGGGAGGCTGAGACAGGAGAATGGCGTGAACCTGGGAGGCGGAGCTTGCAGTGAGCCGAGATAGTGCCACTGCACTCCAGCCTGGGTGATGAGCAAGACTCCATCTCAAAAAAAAAATAAAAATAAAAAAAAGAAACACATTTTAAACTAAAACAGATCTATGTTTGTGAGCATATCTTGCCTTCTATTTCCATTTTATACTCTTTAGACATTCTAGGAAACTTTTTTAAAGACTATATCAAATTGGATTTACTACTTTTTTGTGGTGGTTTTATATAGGCTGTTAAAAAAAAGGTTGAAAAATAGAATAAACATATCAGTTTCATCTGATGACATTGTATACCTTTCCATATTTTTTATGACTTTGTATATAGCCTTCTGACATAGTCCTTTATCTCATTGGTGAGAATCCATGTGAAATTTCTCTTCTCTTTCATCTACTTTGTGAATATTCCAGATTTATTTAGAATAGTCAAAGCATGTTATGACACAACATGCTTTATTAGAAGGATATTTAAAACCATGTTATGACACAACATCTTATTTTAAAAAATGAACTGTAGGGCTGGGTGCAGTGACTGATGCCTGTAATTCCAACACTTTGGGAGGCCAAGGCCAGAGGATTGCTTGAGGCCAGGAGTTTGAGACCAGCTTGGGCAACATAGCAGGACCCCATCTCTACAAAAAAAAAATTTGCTGGATGTGATGGTGCCTGTAGTCTCAGCTACTGGAGAGGCTGAGGTGGGAGGATCACATATACCCGGGAGTTCGAGTCTGCATTGCACTATGTTCTCACCACCGCACTTGGCCTGGGGAACAAAGTGAGACCCCACCTCTAAAAAATTTAAATAACTAAGTAAAAAAATACTGAGCTATTGCGCAGGCTCAGTTATGCTGACTACAACTTATGTTACTATGTTTTACATTATATAGTCTAAAGTTACTTATAGTCTAAGTAAGCCATATGGTAGTTTCTTCCGTAATTAAGATATAATTTGCTGCTATTGAACATTGCTGTACTCTGTTATGTAGAAAATTATATTTTAAACAATTTAAAACCGGGTGCGGTGGCACACACCTGTAATCCCAGTACTTTGAAAGGCCAAGCCAAGGAGGATCTCTTGAGGCCATGATTTTGAGATGAGCCTGGGCAACATAGCAAGACCCCATCTCTACACAAAATGTAAAAGTTAGCCACGTGTGGTGGTGTGTGCCTATAGTCCTAACTACTCAGGAGGCTGAGGCGGGAGGATTGCAGAGCCCAGAAGTTCAAGATTTCATTCTGTTAGAGCATATATGACTGAGGTGGGGTGGACAAGAATATTGATAGTGCATAATTGAGAGGATAAGTTTGATATGCCATTAGGTTATTACTGTATTTAAATGTTTCTTGTTTCAATAAACACATCAATTTTACTATTAAAATACCAATAAAATGTATGTATGTTCTTCAAATATACTGTTTTTACAAGTGCCAGGTGGTTCTCCATGTACAAGACTGAAGCTGTGTCTTCTTTCAGTTTATATAACTTTGATCTGCTATGTCAGTTTTACCCAGGGAGCTTTGTTTAAAAAGAAAAAACAAACAAACAAAAAGATTTTAAGATTCTGGACCAAATCATGCCATCTAGAGGCCCACAAGCTAAACTTAATCCATAGATGGATTTTGTTCGTTAAGAATAGAGTTAAAAAAAAAGCACCTTGAATTTGAATGCCTTTGGGGGGGCATTCCAGTATGCCACAGGCTCTAAGTTCTCACAGGCCTCACCATTTACTAACTGCCTCTCATCATTCATTTTTGTCTTATTTCTTTTTTAGCATCTTTTAGGTCTCCTTCACCCATTTATGTTGATTGTTACTCCTTCTCAAGGCATTTGCATTTAAGGCACTTGCCTCAGATCTACTGAATCAGAATTTGCAGAGTTGGGCTCTAGTAACCTCTATTTAGAAACCTCCTTAAATGAATCTGATGACAGTCAGGTAATGGCTAAGGAAGATGGATCTTACATACTGGACATAGGTCTTGGTTCAGCAACTTAACCTCTCTGGCTTTCAGTTTTCTATCCATAAAATTGATATTAAAATGGTAGAACCCACCTCATGTGGTAGTCGTGAAGGTTGAAGAGATAATATATACAAAAGCACATGTGCTTATTTCATGGTAGATATTCAGAAACATGTCTTTCCCTTTACATCTTCTTTTGGGAGTAGGATCTTGAAAGCTCCATTTCTCTAAGCAGGTTGAAGGGATATTCCATGTCAACCAATGAATTAATTAGGACACTATTTTGACTGCTTTAACAAAACCAAATAACAAGTTGCTTAAACGAAGAAGTTGAATTCACTCTAATAAACAATTCTAGACTGATTGGATACTGAGGGGAGTTTGGTTCCAGGGATTGGTTCCCTTCTTTCTTCCTGCTTCACCTTCCTTTAGTCTGTTGCACTCTCTTACACAGTCAAAGATGGTTTATCACCATCTTGACTGGATTCTTCCTCATTGGAAGTAGCAAAGAGGAGGTTAAGAGTAGGCAGCTTCCTTTCAAGAGCATGGTGTGGGAATTTCATACAACTTATTGGCCAGAACTTAATCACATGGCCACATCTAGCTGTGGGGAGGCTGGACCAGATAGTTTCTAGCAGGGTAGCCATATGCCCAGTAAAAAACTCATAGGGTTCTAGTACTAATGGGAAGAATAGATATTGTAAGACAGTTAGTAGTTTCTGCCATAGTAAGTATTGAGGTTTTTCTTAGGTCAGAGTCTTGGTCCAAATGCTTAACTCACCTATGCAAGCATGAACCCTATCTCTAATGACTCAATTTCAACCTCATTTACTTTGAAACATTAGAATACCTAGATCTGGGCATTTGGGCTGAGGTTCAGTATAATCCTTATTTCTGTTAAACATCTCTTTCACCAAGATTTAGAGCATGTCATGAGAAAGCAGCTGTTTGTATATGTTAATGTAGTCTCCTAACTAAATTTTTGTATTTTATTTTTAAAGCTATATGAAGAAATTATAAGTAAACCCTGTTTTACTAATGTGGTAACTGAGGCCCAGAGGTGTTAAGCAATTTTTTGAAGTCCCATAGCCAGTAAATGGTGGAGCTAAGATTGTATCCAGGTTTTTATGTCTTCAAATTCTGTGATACACATTGCTGTACTGTGACATCTGTAGATACCACACTACAGAACTGCCTCATATGCTTTTTTTTTTTTTTTAATATTAAGGACACATTAGATTTTTTTTTTCTTTCTATTATATGTCTCTCCTTGATAGTGTTATCATTTCTCTTTGGGTTGTAAAACTCTACTTAGAGACACTTGACATATCTTAGAGAAAAACTAATAGCTTATGTTTACTGTTCCTTTTTGGGACAGACATAAAGAATGAACAGCCTGTTGTTTTGTTAGCAATTACATTGTACATTACTTTTTTGGACTGCATCTTTACAAGTTGTTTTTGATAGAATAAATCCTCTTTTTTGTACATTACTTTTTCTGAATGAAAATGTACTGTTAGGCTATGAGAGAGCTGTAATTCCATTTGAGTTTTTAGGAAAAGAGTTAAGGGCTTAACTTAAATTTTCTTATTGACAGGGCTTGGAATTTCTGAATTCTATTTTTTTTTTTTTTTGAAACAGAGTCTCACTCTGTCACCCAGGCTGGAGTACAATGGCGCAATCTCGGTTAATTACAACATCTGCCTCCTGTGTTCAAGCAATTCTTCTACCTCAGCCTCCCGAGTAGCTGGAATTACAGGCACATGCCACTGTGCCTGGCTAATTTTTGTGCTTTTAGTAGAGACAGGGTTTTGCCATGTTGGCCAGGCTGGTCTTGAACTCCCAACCTCATGTGACCTGCTTGCCTCTGTCTCCCAAAGTGCTGGGATTACAGGCGTGTGCCACCACACCTGCCCCTTAATTCTATTTTTATCCTCAGTAGAATGTGTCCATTGTTAGCCAGTTAGAAATGCCACACTTATCTTGTTGGCTAGTCGAATATTGTTGTTTTGCAATATTAGTTTATGTGTGCATAACTTTAATATTTAATGATTATTCCTACCTAAGAGTATTAAAATCCTATTTGTTTTAAATGGTGACTTTTTTAAAAAATACAGCCAGCCCTCCGTGTCTGTGGATTACACATTCTTAGATTCAACCAACTGCGGATCGAAAATGTTTGGAAAAATAAAAGCATAATAAAAAAGAATACAAATATAAAACCAATACAGTGTAACAACTATTTGCACATTTACATTTGTGTATTAGGTATTATGAGTAATGTAGAGATACTTAAAATATGTGGGAGAATGCATGTAAACTAGATGCAAATACCACACCATTTAACATAAGACACTTGAACATCCACAGATTTTGGTTTCTTTGGGGGGTCCTGGAACCAGTCCCCCATGGATATTGAAGGGTTACTATACAAGTACACCCAAATAATACATTATATTTGATTTCAATATCTTTAAACCCACAGGCCCTTTAAAGAAAAAAGTTGTTGGTAATTTGAAGTTGATGTACAAGATTAAGTTTCTAAAGAAGTAATTTTTATCATTATAAAAATTATTTTTGTAATTTATTAGACATAACTAGCACTAGTAGATTCTTTGAAAAGCAAGTAATATTCTTTTGTGTTAGGTCTTTTATGACTCTTCGGACTACAAATGTTCACTATTTTTCTGCGCTTTTTTTGTATAGGATATAGCAGATCCATTCTTTGCTTATTGTAAGCAACATGCAGATAGATTAGACAGAAAGTGGAAGAGAAAAAACTACTTGGCTCTACAGTCCTATTGTAAAATGTCTTTGCAAGAGAGAGAGAAGCAACTATCACCAGAAGCACAGGTATGGGATTCATATCAAAACCTGTGTGTTTTTGTTTTAAGGTTATGTATGGATTTTACATCTCATGTGTGTTTTCCAGTGACAAGTGAAGTATAATAAGAAGTTTGGTTAGTTACCTAGGAAGTGGATTATGATTAAGGTACATAGTGAGTATAATTTTTGGCTGAATACAGTACTCCTCATTTAGTCAAACAGAGCAGTCCTTTATAAAGTATACTTTTACATTGAAAAATGTGACTTTGAGGAAATTACTCTATCAGTGCAATATATTGACTACATCTTATTTCAGTCTGTTCAAAGGATTTGGTCAGTTTGCCAATATTTAAAATATAATTTTATATACATTAAATCTATAGAGACAATAGCAATTATTAAGAAGAGAAAGTTCAGCTTAATTAAATTAGTTTCTCCAAACTCTGATTATAAGTTAGGACTGTTATTACTAGGGGCAGATATAGTTTATTGTAACTCAAAAATTATACAGTATACCTTAAGGATCATTCATACCTATTAATTTGCCTTGGTATAAGAAGTTCTGATTATCTTTCTGTAAACATGGGAATAAAAATCAATGTAAAAATCATAAGGAACATGTTTCATTTTATTACCTTTTAAAATTTGAATACATTTCTTTTATAGGCAAGGATCAATGCCCGGCTTCAGCAGTATCGTGCCAAAGCAGAACTAGCTCGATCTACCAGACCCCAGGCCTGGGTTCCAAGGGAAAAATTGCCCAGACCACTCACCAGCAGTGCTTCAGCTATTCGTAAACTTATGCGGAAAGCAGAACTCATGGGGATCAGTACAGATATCTTTCCAGTGGACAATTCAGATACTAGTTCTAGTGTGGATGGAAGGAGAAAGCATAAGCAACCAGCTCTCACTGCAGATTTTGTGAATTATTATTTTGGTCAGTATAGACACTGATACATGCACAGTTTCACTGAGAACAATTTGTTAATGAAAGTATTTGATATACTGTTAACTTTTAGAAATTTATTAGCCATGCTACATATATCATAGAGGAATGTTTATTTTCCTAACATGTTGTGGATTTTTACAAAATGCTAGGTTCATTTATTTGTGAATATACTTAAAAGTTTTAAACTGTGTAGTTTTATTAATGTGATCATCTTTATGGCTAGTTTCTTCCTATGTCAGTTTTTACTTCCTACTAAAGTAAAATTGGATATTTCATTTAAATAGAGAGAAATATGCGCATGATTCAAATTCAGGAAAATATGGCTGAACAAAAGAACATAAAAGATAAATTAGAGAATGAACAAGAAAAGCTTCATGTAGAATATAATAAGGTAAGTTAGCTACAAAATATGCAACATAATGTGATAGATCTTAGTGATGATTTCTTTTGTGATTGTATGGCATTTCCTTTATGTTTTATTTTTAAATTCTTCTGGAGCTCTTAGGCTCTTCCCTGTAACTCCTACTCCTTATTAGCTTCATTATCATCACCATCTCTTTCTGAGCACTTTGTGTGCCAGGCATAATTTTAATCTGTTTACATGTATTATTTAATTCTCAGCTTAACTTTATAGTGTAGGTTATAATCATTGCTTCCATTTTCAGGGAGAACACTGAATCCTGAAGAAGTTAAATAATTTGCCCAGGTTCACACAAGTAGTCAAGTCATAGACTTGACAAGTGAAGTCAGTTGGTGTGAGGCCAACTCATCTGACTCTATTCTCTATTTCTAACCAATAAACATTGCTAGAGAGATTCACTTTCTAAGTTTGTAGAAAATTTAGAAACTTTTCTGTAAATTATTATTTTTCTTGAATTATATTATAATGTTTGGAATAAAAATTTCCAATTTGAATTTTCATGTAACCTCTTCATCCTAATGAGAAAAGATTCAAAAAGAAATATCTTATAAAAGCAAAATATGGTTAAAATGTCATACCCAGTATAACTTGACATATAAAACGGGTATTGACTTATTGTTAGAAAACATTTTAAGTCATAAAGAAAGAGTAGGAAGTACGTTTCCAATAATCAGCTACACTGTGTAGTAAAAAGAGTACTTAGAATTAGATTCAGAGGACCTGGGGATTCTTGCTAGTTCTGTGATCTTGGCCAACTCACAAAAGCTCTGTGATTCTTAGTTTTTTTCATTGGGAAAATAGTGGAAATACATCTTGATAGAGTCACAAGGATTAGTTAGCAGAATGTGATGTTATATAGCACACTGTAAAAGAAGGTATAAACCTAGTTATCATCATTAGTAAAAATGTCAGCAGAAAATAAAATGCTTACAGCAACAGATACTGCTGAATAATTGGATAGCCTTGTATTTCAGTGGTATTGTGGCTTGAATATATTAAAAATATATGGATATATGGAGGCCGAGAACAGTGGCTCATACATGTAATCCTAACACTTTGGGAGGCCGAGGCAGGTGGATCACAAGGTCAGGAGTTGAGACCGTCCCAGTAGTTTGAGACCAGCCTGGCCAACATGGCAAAACCCCGTCTCTACTAAAAATACAAAAGTTAGCTGGGTGTGGTGGAGGGCGCCTGTAATCCCAGCTACTTGGAAGGCTGAGGCAGGAGAATCGCTTGAACCCAGGAGGTGGTGGTTACAGTGACACAAGATTGCATGACTGCACTCTAGCCTAGGTGACAGAGTGAGACTCTGTCTCAAAAAAAAAAAAAATAGATCAAGACCATCCTGGCCAACATGGTGAAACTCTGTCTCTACTAAAAATACAAAAATAGCTGGGTGTGGTGATGCGTGCCTGTAGTCTCAGCTACTTGGGAGACTGTGGCAGGATAATCGCTTGAACCCAGGAGGTGGAGGTTGTAGTGAGCTGAGATCATGTCACTTGCACTCCAGCCTGGCGACAGAGTAAGACTGTGTCTCAAAAAAAAAAAAAAAAAAAAATTATATATAGAGAGAGTAGAATAGAAATGTGGATATTTCTTAAATTGTCAGATATTTTAATGAACTTTACTAATTTGACTTACTTTGTAGCTATGTGAATCTTTAGAAGAACTACAAAACCTGAATGGAAAACTTCGAAGTGAAGGACAAGGAATATGGGCTTTACTAGGCAGAATCACAGGGCAGGTTAGTTTCTTTCCAATTGCTGTCTCCTTCAATTCTTGCTCTCTATATGATTTTTAAAGAACAGATTTTTGATACAACTGTCATTTGACTAACCGAAGAATTCTGTTTGATCAAGGCCTAATCCTTTGGGATAATGATTTCTGCTTGAAATACACCTAGAGCATTGGAAGCTGCATACTGAAAACCTCTAGTTTAATTTGGTTGTTTCAACAGCTATCTTGTGTGCAAAATTTTTTCATTTGCTCTAACTGATTGACCTGTCATTTGTGATGAAGCTTAAGACTTGAAGCATGAGTTTTTCCTAATACATTCTTCTTTCTTTTAATTTAGCAGTTTTAGATTCTTTGCCACATTTTTTTCTTTCATGTTCTTATGCTGTATTTTGTTTTCTGTTCTTTGGATGTATAATTTAAAATTTAAAAAGGCAAACTAGAGATATTCATTTTTATGTTAATTTGGTTTTCAGCTGTATAAGAGATGGTTATTTAAACTTTTATGTTAAAATGTATTTTTTCCCGTTTAACAGTAGCTGTGATCGTAGTTATTTAAAAAACTTTATTCATGAACACCTTTAGCCTGTTAAAGTTTTTGGTGTTGAATAATTATTGTTAGATGGATTTCTTTGAATGCCTTTTTTGATACTGTGTATATAATTGATAAATTAAGTTTTTAACAAATATTTTTAATTATATTTTTTAAGGATGATGGAGACCCACTGTTTGTGGTCCTTTCACTAAAACGTAGTTTTATTTGTGAAGGAGCTTTTCGAGCAGATATTTTTCATTATACTTGTTTTAGAGGTTTATAGAGAGTCAAATTCATCACACAGCTTGTGTAGATATTTTATGAAGTGATACATACTGATTTGTACTGTGCTATATACCAGCTTTGAAGATGCTTTATGTGAAAAGAATGTATGTGGCTTGTATCATAAAGAATGTTTTAAAAGGTGAGAATTAATAGTTGCCTCTGGGAGGATCAGCCTTGGTCCCTGGTATTAGGTTGGTTGATGGATTTTTGGAAGATGATGGTGTTTTATAGTTAATATTTGGAGGAGTTAATGTTGAATATAAGGCTTTAGTTTATTTGCCAACCTAGCATTATCTTTTGGCTTGATATGCAAGTTTTTCTCGTAAGAATCTCCTGTTTAAAGTATTATCTATCATAAAACACAGTTTCATTTATTAAAAGACTTTTAACAGAGATTTGCAAATTTCCTTTTGCAAATGTAAAATACACAGCCCAAGTAGAATTCATTTATACTGCTTGCATGACACTTTTTTTTTTCAGTTGGTTGAACAGATGTGGGCCCACCAGGCCACTGAGAAATGACTTTGATAGATGGTTGCTGTCTGAGAAGCCAGCATACTACAGATTAGTAGAAACCCAAAGAGAATCTCACTTGCTTTGTTGGAGAGTTTGGTCCAATAAGATAATTTTTCTAATTAACCTATGGAGCACCAATATAGCTGGGGTGCTGAAGAAAATAAACGGCCTCAATATTCTTTTTGTCAAGTGTTCTGTGTTTTTTTTTTTTTTAAACCTCCTACCTATGTGTCTTTGTCTTTCAAAGCTGAAGTAGAAGTTTAATTTTTATGTTTTAGTGTACCACTGAAAATTGATGAAAGTCTGTAATTATAGATTTCTAATGGAAATAACTATTAGAAGAAAGCTCATTTTAATCCTTTTTGCCAATATAATAATTGGTAAGGCAGATTTTCCCCTAAAAATCCTACTATATTTACTTAGCTTGAGTGGCAATTAGAGGAAAATGTTGCTTTTATTTCTTAAAACAATATATACTACATTTGTTCAAATCAATAGAAGTTGAATATACCGGCAATTTTGCGAGCCCCCAAGGAGAGAAAACCAAGTAAAAAAGAAGGAGGCACACAAAAGACATCTACTCTTCCTGCAGTACTTTATAGGCAAGTAATGAAATTAATAATGATAGAATAATATTGTGTATTTTTTTAAACTGATACTTATTAGAAAGACGATCCTGCAAATATTTGAGAATGAATTATGTCCATAGCAGAATTTAAGTGCATTTGACATTCATTTTATCAAAGATGCATTCCAGTTTGAATGATAGAGGGGATTTTTGTTGCTGTTTTAACCTAAACTCTATGGAAATGAGCAGTACTCTTTGGGGAATTGGAAAATTACTTTAGATAACATTGTGGTTATTGTCTTAAATAATTAAAACAATGTAACAGATGGGCATTTGTATTTTATTTTACTTGAATGAATCGTAGAGTTTGTTTTATAGATAGTGATAGGTGTCATATACATGTATAGAATGAATCTATTCCCTTTGTAGATAGTGGATAATGAAGATAAGTTTTAGTTTTGAGGTTCTACACTTTTTTTTTCTCTTGATGCTCAGTTGCAATCACTTTGTTTGCTTAAGTATTTTTGTTTTTTTACTTTCTTTGCTCAGTATTTTCAGTGTTCACCGTTATAGTAAGTTTATTGTAGTCAAGACTTCTTTCCATAAATAGGTTACGATCTCACTTCTTCCCAAATAATTTATATTGATTAAGCGAGAGAAGTTTAAAAGATGCTAGTGTTTTTGTATGTGTGTGTATATTTATCCATGTATATGCATACATGTATGTATGTTATGCATGTGTAAGTACATAAATATTCTTCTCAAAATTTCTTTCTCAGAAATAGTAGCAATAACAACAATATCAATCTCCATAACTACCTTCATTTTTTTGGTTGGAGGCTCCCTCTGCAAGTAATAGCAAATAACTTCCTTGAAATGTGCGGAAAGCCCACATTGTATTAGTGTACAATGTGAACATTAGCACATTCTCAGGCCAGCTTTTTCAAACATGGTTGGTTCATTTGGAACCATCAGGCAATATCACTATGCTGCTGACTTTTATGACTACAATTTGTTTTTGTTTCAGAATATATTTTAAGCGATTTTTCTTTTTTACTGAGACCAGGTACTGGTTTTTTATTTATTTATTTCGGCTTTTTAAGTGTGTATGTGTGTGACTTTTTTTCTAGGAGTATTAAAAAAAAAAAACCTAACCATCATTGCTTTCTGTACATTCCAAATATAAATATACTTTAGATTTTCAGGTGATGGTGCTTGTGTACACAGGTGTAGTTAAATTGCCTTTTTGCATAAGAGAAGTTAGATTTCTGAGAAACCTAAAAATCCTAAAACAATAGTAACAATCACAAAATTCCATAATCTTTGCAAGAAATATCAATTGATATGTGTGTGTGTGTGTATATATATAGTGTGTGTGTTTTTAATTTTTTTACTTTTGAATTTAAATAGTATATATATATATTTTTTGAGACGGAGTCTCACTCTGTTGCCCAGGCTGGAGTGCAGTGGCCGGAACTCAGCTCACTGCAAGCTCCGCTTCCCGGGTTCACGCCATTCTCCTGCCCCAGCCTCCCAAGTAGCTGGGACTACAGGCGCCCGCCACCTCGCCCGGCTAGTTTTTTGTATTTTGTAGTAGAGACAGGGTTTCACAGTGTTAGCCAGGATGGTATTTTTAAGACTCTAAATCCAATATTGAAAAGAGACTCATGTATACTTGTAGTATATCTACATGTTGAAGACTCTTTGAAAGGTTTACAACTAATGGTAGGAAATAAACTACATTCTGTTTGTGAAGGAATTTTTTTATAGTTTTAGAAAATTGGGAATTTACTTTGTTCTATAATTTATGTGTCTAGAGAAAAAGTGAACTAATGTGAAATGGATTTTAAGTAATAATTAAAATTAAAATTAATATGATGTTGAGGATAAATACCTTATATATGTAATTCCTTAGAAGGTTTGACTCTAGTAATATTTAAATTTGTATCAGATCCAAGCTATTTTTAACATTCTCAAAAGTATTTATAACTAACAGTTACTGACATTGTAAAAAGATGTGTTAATGAAAGAAATCGTCTCTCTCAATAGAAGAAATATTAAATCAAGATGAAATTTTATAATTTAAAAAATATGCTATAAGTAAACTGCGTTTCACTATGATAATTATTGAAATCTTTACTTGCTGCCTTTATTAAAAGTTGTGGAATTTGTAAGAAGAACCATGATCAGCATCTTCTTTTATTGTGTGATACCTGTAAACTACATTACCACCTTGGATGTCTGGATCCTCCTCTTACAAGGATGCCAAGAAAGACCAAAAACAGTTATTGGTAAGTAAAATAGAGATTTAGATGTTTCAATTGATTTACTCTTAGTTTCAGCAGTATAAGATGAAATACTATATTTGTTCATAATAAAGTATTTGGCACATTTTAAAATTGACTGTCATCAATATTTATTATAGCATTATGTGACTAAATCTATAACAGCTTTTTTGAGAAATGAATTTTTCATTAATCGTGGCTATTATTTTAGCAATAGATTCTTCTTTAAGGCATGAATTCTGTCCATTGCTTATAATTCTTTTGTTTTATTGTTAAGAATTTCTCAAATGCTTTATTGTTACTTTGAAATTGAATTTATCTAAAATTTGCCATCATATGCTTTTACTTGCAATTTAGTATCTTATTTTTAGATTAGTGTCAAAGGCTTTACTTCTGGTATTTGGTATTTGTGCTAATTATTGAAATCCAACCATACTTTGAAATACTAGAAACATTTGATAAACATTTCTGAATTTTTTTAATTAACAGGCATATCTAATCACTACAGACATTTGATAAGGTTATAGTATCTATAATGAGTTTTGTCCTTTCCTTAATTTTATTCTAAGAAAGGGACAGATGTTCAGATTTTAATAGAATGATTTCTTATAGGAAGGAGAATATAGGAAATGGAAAACTTTGGAATGAACATGAATATTCTTTGTATACAAGTTCCTTAACCTTTCCAGTTTCAGAAAAGAGTGAATCCCAAATTTTTAAATTTTAATCTCTACAAGAGGTTGTGTGTGTTCCTCAAATACATTAGGCATATTTTTTGACCTCATTGTTTTATCACTTAAGGCTGCCTCTGTTCATTTGATTAGGAAGCTGAAATTTTTTCACTATTTTCACAGGATTGCTTTTTATAGTGTTCTTTGTATCAGCTTGTTTTCAGATAATCATACTGGCCTGTTCTTTTGAAATACAGTGGAATATATTTATTATGATATTTATGTGCTTCAGAAACTGCTATAGCATATTCAAATCCCAACAATGTTAATAAGCATCCTGGGTGGGTGTTTAAATTGAAAGTTAGTTTGATAGTCTCCAGAGCCAGGATGTTTTGCCATGAACTTATATGGAGATATGCAGTTCTCTCCTTAAATGAAGTTATGGACCCTCCTGTTACTGCTCAACCTGCCGAGCTCTGGTTTCCAGTGTGTGAGAGTGTCTGCAGCCAAAAAAAAAAAAGTAAAATCATGTTCTTTGTAGCAACAAGGGGGCAACTGGAGGCCATTATACTCAGTGAATTAACCCAGGAACAGAAAACCAAATACTGCATGTTCTTTCTCACTTACAGGTGGAAGCTAAACACTGGATACTCATGGGCATAAAGATGGAGCCTACTAGAATGGGGAGGGCAGGAGGGGAACAAGGCTTGAAAAAACTGTTGGGTACTATACTCACTACCTGAGTGATAGGGATCGATCCATTCATATTCCAAACCTCAGTATCGTGCAGTATACCCATGTAATAAACCTGTGCATGTACCCCCTAAATCTAAAATAAAAGTTGAAATTTAAAAAAAAAAAGAAAAAGAAAGAAAAGAAATAATGTACATAGCCTGAGGTGTTTTAGTGAGAGCACTCCTAAAAGTGCTCCTAAAGTGCTGAGGTGTTTTAGTGAGAGCACTCCTAAAACTTAGAGCCTTTTCACTGGTGTTAGTGGTTTTTAAGTAAAAGTAGAAGTTAATATTGTAGCATAGTGAAGCCTTTAATTTCTTCTTGTTTGTTGTGATCACATTTCCTTTGGCCTCTAAGATCAACTTAGCTTTGGTTAGCAGTTAACTGAGTGTATTAATTTTGGAGTGTGCAAGATTCAGAGAATTATGTTTTTTCTTTAGTGTACCTCAAATGTGGGAGGCAGTTTTTACTTTTTGCTTTTTAACATTTTCAGTTTATTTTTGAAGTTATATTAAAGATAATAAATACTCAAAACTTAACACTTTCTAAATATTTTGTCACATTTTACTATTGTCTATGCTGTTGAGGTTATTTAAGTATATTGTATTAGGATGGTAGAAAAAAAATGATATGCAGGTTGAGTATCCCTTATCCAAAGTGTTTTTGTTTTTGTTTTGGAATATTTGCATTGTACCTACTGGTCGAGTATCCCAAATCTGAAAATCCGAAATCTGAAATGCTCCAGTGAACATTTTCTTTGACTATAATGTCAGTGCTCAAAAAATATTTGGATTTTGGAGCACTTCAGATTTTGGAATTTTGTATTTGGGATGCTCAACCTATAATAGTTGCTACTACACACCCTTTTCCCCATCCTATATTCTGTGATGCCATGTTGATAATTTGAAATTGAAATTGCCATTGTTAGGAATATTTATACTATAGAAATTACTAAATACTACATAGTAGGGTTTTCCCCCCAAAGGTCAAGTGTTAGACATTTACTAGCACATCTCTGACTGACATCTGCTTTAGACTCTACCTTGTTCTTGCTAGTCCTTTTTTAAGGGAAAGGGTCCTTTAATTTCTCCTTGTTTCTAGTGATCAAATTTCCTTTTATGACTAGTGTCCTATTACTGGACTCTTATTTGATGACTGTGCCTTAGTCTTTAGCTTAAACTTCCACAGGTCCTTCTGGTATAACATTTCTGAATGGTCCTTCTGGTATAACATTTCTGAATATTTTTTTTTTTTTTTTTTGCTATTTTTATGTTCTGCAAGCCTGTGGTAACACCCTTACTACCAAATACCCCGTAAGCAAACTGTACCTAGAATTAATTACTATACAATCTGTTACCTTCTCAGATATAATATTCTACTCGAATGACTATTGAAGCACTTGCTATCCAGCCTTTTCTTCCAGTACCAGCACTGTTTTCATGGAGACACTAGTTCTAGATTTGGATGCTTTCTGTTCAGTCCATCCCAGAGTTCAATGGACTGTGCTGGGCAGGTTAAGACATGTGATATCAAAGAAAAGATGGATACAGATACAGAAGTAATTACAGGTGAAGGGTTGGGAAGTTGAGTGAATTCACATTGGACAGGCTCAGACATTTTGGTGATATAGGAGTCTGTTGAGAGGGAAAGGACCTGGGATGATGATGGGCTCTGAGAAGACAGCAGATGGTTGGTAACAACTTACTGTGGAAAAATCAAACTGACTTGCTGAGGCTGTGTAGCAAGAATGTTTAGTGCATAAGTAAATGTGATTATTTGATTTTTCTTGAATTATACTCTGCTGCCCAGGAGAAGGAGAGGGGAAAACCTAGGGGCTTCTTAAGTTGGGCCAGGGATGTGAAAAGCTAGTAAAGAAGAATATTAAAATGTGGGTGAAGAATTCCACAGGGAATAGAGAGGCTAGTGTTGGTGTGATCTAGGTTCTGTTTTGTTTGTACCTCTTTCTAGTATTTAAAATGCATTTTGTCTCATTTTTAGTTTGTTATTTTAGTTTTTGTTGTTGTTTTTAAAAATATACAATCATCTCCACACTGCCTTAAATTCTAAGACACGTTTGGTAGGATACAAATGGTAAGAGCTTGATTTATTAGAGTAGACCAAATAGTTAATCATCTCTTAATTTTAGAATACTAATGTTATGTTTCTGCCCCCATTCATCTGATTGGAACTTGTGTTGCGTTTTCCAATTGTTTGAAGAATATTCTGAAACACATTATTTAACAGAGAATTGAGTAATACTATATTCTTTTATTCCTTGGATATGTCTGTGTTTATTTTATGATGAAAAGAAAACACAAACCCTTCTAGGAATAGTTTACAGAGGTTTTTTCCTTTGTTTTTCTTGATAATTTGTTCATTTAAATTTTTTGTATTACCTCTTTTTCCCGTTAAGTACTAGTAGGAATTCCAGCTTTAGAATGGGGCATTTACTGTATATGAATTAATAGGCATATATCTGCTATTAAAGTTTTATACAGATATTATAACTACAAAAAGAATAAAATTTACAAATTGAGTTAAATGTTGTCCTCTGCCCTTCAAAGAGATACTCATAATGCAGAAGTAGGAGGGACTGAGGTATTACTTGTCTGAGAAGAATGATATTTGAGTCACCTCTTAAAGTTTTATGTAGGCACCTGTCAAGACTTTCTTCTAAATACAGGAGAAGACATGGCCAACAGCTTAGATATAAGGAAAAAAACTCTGGTGTGGGATCCTGAGTTCTTGATGACTAAAAAAGATAAATTGTGGAGGAGAAAAGAGTAAACCATGAAATATTTGGAATATGGAATGTTACTGGATTTATTGCATTTAAAGATTCATAAAATCATTTTTTTTAAACTTACACGAATAAAATTCTCCAAATTAGTACACTTTCTTGTTTTTTTTTCTTTTTCGGAGATGGAGTCTTGCTCTGTCGCCCAGGCTGGAGTGCAGTGGCACGATCTCAGCTCACTGCAACTTCCGCTTCCTGGGTTCAAGCAATTCTCCTGCCTCAGCCTCCTGAGTAGCTGGGACTATAGGCGAGTATCACCATGCCCAGCTAATTTTTTGTATTTTTAGTAGAGATGGCGTTTCACCGTGTTAGCCAGAATGGACTCGATCTCCTGACCTCATGATCCACCTGCCTCGGCCTCCCAGAGTGCTGGATTATAGGTGTGAGCCACTATGCCTGGCCTAAATTAGTACACTTTCTTGTCTAAGCGCTATTAAACATTTTTCTTTAGTAACTAAGATTCTGAAATCCCATTGGGTCATCATTCTGATTATAGGTTGTAGTTGTATGGTGCTAGAAACGTATAGAAGGTATAGAAAATTGAGAAAAGGCCAGACGCAGTGGCTCATACCTGTAATCCCAGCACTTTGGGAGGCTGAAGCGGGTGGGTCACTTGAGGTCGGGAGTTCAAGACCAACATGATGAAACCCTGTCTCTACTAAAAATACAAAAATTAGCTAGGAATGGTGGCAGGTACTGGTAATCCCTGCTACTCAGGAGGCTGAGGTAGAGAATTGCTTAAACCTGGGAGGCTGAGGCTACAATGAGCTGAGATTGCGCCAATACGCTCCAGTCTGGGCGACAGAGTGAGACTCTGTCTCAAAAAAGACAGAAAAAGAGGGCGGGTGGGAGGATAAGAAGGAAGGAAAGGAAGGGAGAGGATAAGGCGGAGGGGGAGGGAGAAAGAGGGAGGGGGAGGAAGAGGGAGGAGAGGAAGGGAGGAAGGGAAAAGAATTGAGAAAAACCTCTTAGTATTTCAGCATGGAAGTTACTCTGTTGCATAAATTCCTGACACGGATTTTTATTATACTTTAAATTTTTAATTGACTTGGATCAATTAAAAGGTTAAGATTATCTTCAGTATTGTCCGTGGGAATTTTAAATTTTAGGACTCTACTCTCTAATACAGTGTGTTAAGCAACAATATACAGGATTAAGGTGAGTTTAGCTAAATTAATAGATAATAGCAGTTTAGTGGATTATTGAAAGAAGCCAGGTATGTATTTGACTTTAGGAAAGATAATCATGATTTTCCTTAAAATATTATTTGATTTCGACTGGGCATGATGGCTCATGCCTGAATTCCCAGCACTTTGGGAGGGTGAGGTGGGTGGATCAACGAGGTCAGGAGTTCAAGACCAGCCTGGCCAACATGGTGAAACCCCGTCTCTACTAAAAATACAAAAATTAGCCGGGCATGGTGGCAGGCGCTTGTAATCCCAGTTGCTCGGGAAGCTGAGGCAGAGAATTGCTTAAACCTGGGAGATGGAGGTTACAGTGAGCCTTAGATCATGCCACTGCACTCCAGCCTGGGCCACAAAGCAAGACTCTGTCTCAAAAAAAAAAAAAAAAATTATTTGATTTCGTTGAATTAGACAGGCCATGGCTTTAGGTTATTATTTCTTAGCATCTTGTGTACCAATTGATGTAGCAGAAACACTTTTACATATCTTAAAGGCTATTTATAAGATGAAGGCTATAGTGTTTAATAGATTGTTGAAGAATGGGTAAGAAGTATTATGTCCATAATACTCTTGTAGTCTACTCAGTGTAGACTCTATCTACTGCAACGATCATGTGGCGGTTGTCTTGAAATAGGAATGGATATATTCTGCATTGGCAGTTACATTTGTTTAGATTTTTTGAGTTGTTCAGTGTTTTGTGGTGTTCAGGGTATAACATTTCTATTCTCTGGGAATTAGAGAGCCAAATTTCTTTGTCACCTAACTGTATTCGTTTTAGTGGGGATGGAAGTGAACATAAGAATAAAGAATGTCCCGACAAGGGTAGTAGCTACCGAAAGAGAAGCAAAGAGGAAATATTTCAGTTTTTTAAAAAACAAAACAATGATTTATCTGAAAAAGGTACTTGCTTCTATACCCAGGGGATTTAGATAACATTACGTTTGCCTGTTATTTAAATAGACAAACAACATATTTTAAAAGTAAATTAGAGCCTGGCACGGTGGCTCACACCTGTTATCCCAGCACTTTGGAAGGCTGAGGCGGGCAGATCACCTGAGATCAGGAGTTTGAGACCAGCATGGCCAACATATAGTGAAACCCCGTCTCTACTAAAAAATCCAAAATTAACTGCGCATGGTGGCACACACCTGTAGTCCCAGCTACTTAGGAAGCTGAGGCAGGAGAATCAATCGCTTGAAAGAGGAAGGTGGAGGTTGCAGACTGTCTCAACAAAAAAAAAAAAAGTGAATTAGAACTATTTGAGAAACTTTGTCTATATTTCACTCAACTGATAGAAATGATCAAGTAGCATTAAGATTATAATTTAATGCTGACAAGTGAAGCAATGGGCCTTTTTGTAGTATAATTTGGTAATTTCTCTAGTCATCTCTGTTTCGAAGGCTGTTGCATTTATTGTTACTAACAATATCTAACATTTCTGGGGTTTTCACAGTTCTGCTAATAAAGTCAGAATATACTTATCATTTCAATTCTGAGATTCTGTAAGGTGTGTATTTTCTCTTACCAGTCCTTGATGTTTTCATATGGGACAAATGCAGGAGCAATTTAGTATATTCATTTAGTTGTATTTTTGTTATGATGGTAATCTGACAATCTAGGGGACAATGTGCTAGCTATAGTTACATGAAGGGTAGCAATAGATACATAAACGTTTTCTGAGTAGTACATGATTATGTACATTTTTGTTTTGCTTTCACTGAATTTCTAGTGCTAAAATTTTTACTAACCTATTCTTAAAGAATTGGAAATTTTAAGATATTTACATTAATACGTTAAGGATTCATTTGTATTTTAGGAATAATATCTTTCCATTAACAAAACAAATGGTATTTGGTATTTAACTCTGTTGCTGGAGTTCAAAATTTAAAGCTGTCACTTTTACAATTAAATATTAGTTTAATAAGTTTACAGTATTAGTGAAAGATGTGAATATTGATGGAAGATGAAATCAAATCATAAATCTTTGAAAATTCTATGAGAATTATAAGCTACATTCAAAGATACTGATATAAATATATACAAACTAAATATCAAATACACTTTTACAGATTATAATCATTTTTATTAAGAGAATACTATCAAACTTTTGGAGAATTTGCTTTTGATCATTCTTTTACATTTGAAGAAAATATGAGTAAAAATTTACTTTTAACAACTGGTTTTAACTTTTTGAAATGGTCCTTTATGATTCACAATGTAAAGATTTCCAGCAGTCCTTGTTTAGATTTTTGCTGTCTAAATGTTAGCCACTAGCCGCATATGGCTATTTAAATTTAAATCAGTTAATATTGAAATTTGAAATTTTATCAGTGGTATTTGCCACATTTCAAGTGCTCAGTAACCATCTATGGCTAGTGGCTACTGTTCTGGACAGTGCAGATATGTAGATAATCCTAATATTATACAAAGTTTTGTGGGATACCACTTGTCTAAAGTTTTAGTTTCAATTAATTTTTAATATTAGCCATATTAAATTTTTTTATAAATGCTACTTTAACAAATTCCTTTGGTAAATAAATGTATATTTCTTATTTTAGAAGTAGTAGGGGCCACCAACTAACATGACCCTTTTTTCCCCCAACACTTCTTGGAGTCTGTTTCTATAGTTTCTTTAAGTAGTATATTCAGCACAACTTGTCATTGACTGCAATTAAAAGATATGATAACTGTGACAAGGAGTAGTGTTAGGGTCCATGAAGGACTTTGATTTTTAGATATCACAGTATATGTCATTTAAAGAAAAGTCATGCTTTCCAAAGGAAAATTGTTATTATTATTTAAGATAGGGTCTTGCTCATGTTATCCAGGCTGGAGTGCAGTGTCGCAATCATGGCTCACTGCAGCCTTGATCTCCTGGGCTCAAGTGACCCTTTCACGTCAGCTTCCTGAGTAGCTGGGATTATGGGTGTGTGTGTGTGTATGTGTGTGAAGACAGTTGTCTCACTATGTTGTGAGCAATCATCCTGCCTCAGTCTCCTGAAGTGCTGGGATTATGGGTGTGAGCCACTGCAGCTGACAAAACCACCTTTCTAATCAGTGTTGAATCTCATGTTGGTTCACTTAAACATATAGCATTGTTAAATATGTTCTTATACTTATAGGATACATTAAATTGCCTTAAATATTATATTAACAGTAGTCACTCTTAGAAGAGTGTTTCTGAATGTTTTTTCATTATGTACCCTGTGATCACATTACCTGTGTATATTTTTATATATTCTTCTTAAATTCCTGGATTTTGTATTTATAAAAACTATAGCTAAAGCCGGAAGATAATAATAAATACATGACTTAAATTTTTCCCATTTATGTAGGCAGTGCTCAGAATGTGACCAGGCAGGGAGCAGTGACATGGAAGCAGACATGGCCATGGAAACCCTACCAGATGGAACCAAACGATCAAGGAGGCAGATTAAGGAACCAGTGAAATTTGTTCCACAGGATGTGCCACCAGAACCCAAGAAGATTCCAATAAGAAATACGGTAGTTTGTTTTTTATTTATGATAAGCATCATACAATTCTGAGGCCAAAATTTCAGAGGGTGAGAAAGACACAGGGCGAACGTTACTCAGAAGTCAAAGAAAAAGACATGTATATTACTATTGGTTACTCTTAGCAATTTTTTTTCTATATTATGAAATATACCACATGCTTACCTGAGTGTTTGTAGTTTGTATTTTGTTGGAGGCATAATAATAATGAACACACCAGAGCATCCAACACCCACCTTAAAAGACAGACCATTCCCAAAGCTTTAGAAGTTTCCTGTAAATCCTCGACAATCTCATCTTTATCTGTCTAGCCCAGAGGCCACCTCTTTACTCAGCTTTACGTTTCTCATTCATTTCTTTTTCTTTATAGAAGAGATTTACACTGTAAATCTATGTACTTATAAATAATACGTGGTTTATTTTTATAGGTTTTGAATTTCATATGAGTGGAATCAAATGTTTTTCTCTGGTAATTTGGTATTTTGACCAAAATTATGTTGATTTGATTCAGACATGCTGATCCATGTAGTTGTAGTTTATTTATTTTCACTAATGTATAGTTTTCTATGGAAAGAATAGATTATTACCTAGTTTTTCTTTTGCTTTGTTGATGGGCAGTTAGGTTGTTTTCATGCTTGTCTACTCTATACAGCTTTGTTTTAAATATTCCTATAAATATCTCCTGCAGCATAGTAACAAGGAGTTTGTGTATGTATTAAGGTGTAGATTTGCTAAGTTACAGACTATCTGCATCTTCAGTTTTGCTAGATAACTGCAATTGTTTTCCAAATCAGTTCACACTCGTACCAGCAATGGATAATGTTTCTGTTGCTTCAAAAAATTTTGTCCAGTGTTTTAATGCTTTCCAATTTGATGCAGGGAAAATAGCATATTGACATTTTATGTTGCAGTTCTCTTAGTACTCATGATTTTGAGCATCTGTTTACTTATTTTTGGTAAGTTGTATTTCCTTTTCTGGTAAATGTGTATGCAAGTCTTTCACCAGTTTTTCTGTTGGGGTGTTTACCTTTTTCTCATTGCAAACTATTTGAGGCCAGGTTTTAAAGAGTTTCTTCTGGGGAAATCATTTATGTTCATTTTTACCAGGTACCTTGGAGGGGCCTTTACCAACTTGAGAATATTTTAAATAAAAGTTTGGTGTGTATGTTTTCTATTACATCAAGAGTGTAAATTTCAAACCTTTAAGTGCTGGCTTACAGTTATGAATTCTTAGGGCATACTTTCCTGGCTTGAGCTGAGGCAGGCACTTTTCAAAAATCTTTCTTCCCACAGGGGAGATATAAAGATATTTTTAGGGTTAGTTGTCATCATTTGTTTTGTTACCTGTTTCATTTTAAAGAGTCTTTGATTTTTTCCTCAAAGTAACAGTTTTCTCAAAAAAATTTTTTTAGTCTGTATTAACCTCCTATATTATAATCACTTAAAAGATCTTATTTGGGAGAATTCACCTTCATTTTTTAAATCAGTTTTGTGTTACGGGCTCATATAAAATTGATGAGGCAAATCTGAGAATTGTTCTCTCTTAGATAATTGAAATAGTTTTTATTTGTAGTTTCTACTGTTTATAACTCTTTTGTTAGGCTTCAAAAATATATTTTGTTTATAAGGGAACTAGAGAGAATTTTCCTTTGTTAAATAACCCTGCTAGTTTCTGTTTCTAAAATATTTTCTATAATTGTTTGAAAATGGTAGCTACAGTTATTCTTGAGATCTTAGAGAAGAGTTATTACTTCATATGTCTGTCTGCAAAGATTATCCTCTTATGAAACATTATTTTTCCAGTTTCTTTATTGTTTCAAGAAAGCCTTGTGATTAGTATTATCATCCTTAACTTTGGAGTTATCATAGAGAGGGAAATTATGTATATTACAGTGATATTTTTGTGCCCATAGTTCAGTATTACTTGAAATAAAAGAGAACTCTTTAATATTAAAGGATCCTTCTATTTTTTTCTCTCCTTTACTGGTCTGCTTTTTTTTTTATCCTAAGGAAGCTTTAAAATTTGCTAATATAATCACATTCCTTTCATCTCGTTCTTTGTCTCCAGTTTTCTTGTTTAAAAGTTTTAGACTTATTACAGATTTTGGTCAGTGAAACACCGGGAAAAGAGTCCATGGCCAATAATTTCAGGAAATGCAGTGTGATTATGTTCTTACTTGTAGAAATTCCAAAGCATGTTGAAGCTCCAAAAAAAATCCTAATATTTAGAAATAGGATTACTTTTATCTGTTCTTTTTCTTGTTTTTATCAAAAAAGCATTTTTTAGGACACTTTTAATTTTATTTTTCATTTTTTGGTAGCACGGAGTACTGTGTGGTACTAAGTTTGGAAATGATGCTCCAGAGACCATGGATTATTTGCATTAGGACCATCTTGGATATTTATTGAAATGTAGACTTTGGACCCACCCTAGAGCTAGTACAGACTTTGGACCCATTCTAGAATTAATGAATTAGAATTTATGGGGTTTGACTAAGCAGATTTCTTAGGTGCTAAGCTTATACTAAATAAAAGTTGAAAATGATTATGAATGGTGATTCACTTTCCTCTTTCCCTCTCATCTTTTCTGCCTGCCTTCCAACAATCCATTCAGAAAACCAGACAGTTGGTATAAGGTATCATACTAAACTGTTCAAGGAATGTAGGAATGAGAGATACAGAAGAGAGTGATCAGTCATTTTAATCGTGATCTTACCATTTATGCTGAGTTCCTGTTGTTACCTTAAGTTTTTACTTATTTCTATTTCAGAGTTGTATTTATCTTTTTTAATTAATAGGTGGTATGGTGAAAAATGAGGTGTTCTAGTTGTGTTTCTTAGAACAGTGTTAATTATGAGAGACCAGGCATACAACAGCTTACTAACTTGTATAAATACCTTTTGCAATATATAACTGATTTTTCTCTCCCATTGTTACATTTTTAAACTATTGCTCCCAATATTCTCCTACTTACACTTTTATTTTAGCACATGTATTACAATTGGGAACATTCTGTCTTGAAATACATTATTATAGTATTTTTATTTTTGTCAGTGTTTCATTTTTCCTGCCATTAATTGATCAAAGTATAATTTGTTTTCATGTTAGTCTTATTATTCTATCATGATTTTGAAGAAAATTTTACCTACATGACATACATAGGGCAATCATGACATACCCCAAGCTCATAAACCTGAATTCCTGGCAGACAGCGATTGCCCTGTTTACCACAGAAGAATGGGTCCCATTCTTATGTTTCATCAGTGAAATTATAGAATTGTTGTAAAGGCAGCCTAAGAAAGCTCTGTTTAAGTACTTTGTTATTTAGACATTTCCTCTGCATTATTTCTATGTGGAAACTTTTTACTTCCTTTTAGGCAAGGAAATTAATTTTGAAGAAAATATAAATTAGCTTACCCATATCCCTTTTGAAGTTACTTTAAAATTGATGTTTATACTTGTGGACATATTTTCTAATACTCTAATATAACTTGAAAGCTTTCAGATTTTCTTTTTGCTTTCTTTGCACTCTATGTCATGTAGTGACTTTTTATCTTTTATAGAAGTGCCAAAGGACTTGTTGGAACCTGTCTTTCCATAGTTTTTACACACATGCATCATCATCTACTGTCTTTGAAGTTCTGAGATCTTTCTTCCTGACTGACAAATTCTGGTTGTGTTTTATATATTTTCTTTTTTGCAAAATAAGTGCAGTAAATAGTCAAAATACTTTTTAGCAGCTTTGACTGAAAACTATATTGTTTTTCAGGATGCATTATTTCTTTTAGATCATTATTTTGGAAGGGGGTTTAAACACATTTAATCGTTTTTCCATCACACTTAACAATGTGAGCCACTAGCCTGTTTTAAGTGGCAGTCTTTGAGAGATAATCAAATATCCTAGAGCCTACTTTTATTACATTTATGTTTTAACTAATTTTACACATATGTAAAGTACCTATGTAATAATGTTTAAACGTAAGTCTTGAGAATCTGAAAATATGAAATATGTTTCATATAAATATTTTTAGATGCTAATTTAGGAAAAATGTTGAAGCATTTGGATTCAGTTCTATTGAAGTGACTAAAGGTTACTATACATTATGTTCATATTTATTTTACTTATTCTTATACTAACTGTTTGAATTATTAAAGTTCTGGGACAGAAGGGTTATTTGTGGGGGCTTTACATACCAGAGTTTTATATTATCAGACTCAAGGTGACCTCTGAGGTATGAGTCAGATTATAAAACCTCTATCTGTCATAGATTCTTAGAAGAAACCCTGGCAAACAGTTTTTGTAGTAAATTAGAACTCACTTTGGCTACTTGGAAGAGATCTACTCTGTGGGTGTCCTTAGCTCAAGTAATCTTATTCAGAACCCTGAGACTCCTGTTTTGCTTTTTGCCTCTTGGAAATCCATCACTTTAGTTTATTCCTAGGAGTATGAAATAAAGATAAGAATAGGTGGAGCTTCAAGACTTTACTTATTTTGTATGTGCTATTATCTCTGAGAAGGTTTTTATAGCAGCACTTACTTGTCATGTGGAATATATATTTTATTATATATCGTTAGACCCATAGTTATTTCAGTTTATAGTAGTTAAGACAAATTGGTCATAATTTTCTTTTTATTCTCCCATGTATTTTCATAACCCTGTTAATATAAGCTAAATTAGATAAAAAGAAACTCTACAGCCAGTTGACCAAAGGGAAGGCACTCACTTTGGGTGACTGCCATCCCATCTGTTGTTTATTGATAGGCAACAGAAACAGATGACACCTTGTTCATAATTTGTTTTTTGTATATAGCAGTTTTCTTTGAATATTTCATGAACTTTAACTTGTTTTCAATATAGTTTCATAATTGAAAGAGATATTTTTAGGAATTATATATATGTATAATTTTATATTTTTTAGAAATTATATATATTTTAATTATCTATTACTACATATAATATTTACTATACATATAATTTTATATTCTTAGGAATTAAATATATATTATATTTATATATATTAGAATACACTTTATATTGAAGCATTTTTGAATAGCTGCCAGAAAGCTATTGGCATTTATTCCCCAGCATAAATCTAATGCTATTTAGCTTAACAGAGGTTTTCAAAGTTTGACTTAATTGTCCTAATTAACATTGATTTTGGAATTTTGCCTATGAATAAGCATGTTCTATTTTTACATATAAGTTACAGAGAGAGGCATTTCTTATGATTCATCTAACCATATATGACTGACTTTAATTATTAATTTGTATAAACATTGATTTGTCAACAAAAACACAAGTGTTAAATTTAGTGACCTGGTCACAAGTGAATATATGAAACCTTGTTTAGTGGTATCAAAGATGTTAAAGTACTGACTCTCTTTTAATTTTAAATTTAGTTCATTTGCCAAATCAATCATGCATTTAACTTTATTGCAAATTAAAATGACCTCAGCTCTAAAAAATTAAAATACATTACATGTTTTTTAGTCCAAATGATAGAGGAGTTAGAGAAATGTTTAATTGTTTGTTTTAGATGAATAAACTATTTATCTATTTATTTTTATTTTTATTTTTTTGAGACAGAGTCTTGCTCTGTCACCCAGGCTGGAGTGCAGTGGTGTGATCTTGGCTCACTGCAACCTCTGCCTCCCAGGATCAAGCGATTCTCATGCCTCAGCCTCATGGGTAGCTGAGATTACAGGTGTGCGCCACCACGTCCGGCTAAGTTTTGTATTTTTAGTAGAGATGAGATTTTGCCGTGTTGGCCAGGCTGGTTTAAAACTCCTTACCTCAGGTGATCCACCCGCCTCAGCCTCCCAAAGTACTGAGATCACAGGCCTGAGCCACTGTGCCCAGCCAGAATAAACTATTTAAAAGTTGCCTACTAGGTAAGATAATTTTACACCTTTTCAGTTTAAATACATTGTCTCTAATACAATGCCAATCTCTTCTATGGATTTTTTAATCACCTCTTTTCAAGTAAGTTTATCACAGATAGATTACAAGCAAGGTGATCTAAGCAGCTCAGGGTTGTAATTATTCCCTAGGTAAATCAGGTTCTTAAAAAAAAAAAACAAAACAAAAAATTGAAATGTGTCAAGATTTGGAATGAGTTTTAAACTTTCATTTACTTTTAATAGCTTAACTAATTACTGTCAAAATGAATCAGTTTGGAATTGCACCCCAGCTTGATTAATCATGTGGAGTTTCCAGGTAACGTATCTATTACATTCTAAAGCACATACTTGAAAAGTAAAATTCTTCCTTCTTCCACATATTATTTTCATCCTACTGTTTTATTGTTGCTAAAGTTGTTGTAGCCTCAAAATATATAATAAAAGGACCACCCTGTTATATATACTTCTATTCATCTGAGGTGGGACAAGCTCTTTGGTAACTGAAATTTGTCAGATGAGCCATACTTGTTTTTGTTTTTCTTCTTGCTTTTTTGTACCATTTCTCCCTCTTTTAAATTCTGCTTTGTTTTGGGATTCATTCAAGGACACTGCTTTTAAGATAACTTGTCCTTAGGCAGTTATGAATTTCCATAGTTACAGTTGCTGCCACTTCATTAAAACTAGGAAAAAAAAAAAAAAACACACAGCTTTCAACATTTTCTTGGCTGGAGGACTTGGTATTTTATATAGTTATATTTGGATCAAATTCTCTTTTATTTTTTTCTTTGGAAATATTAGTAATGTGATAAATGCTAAGTAAGAGTGCTGTAATTACTTTGGTAATGAATCAAGTTAGTGTGTAGCATGGAGCTACCAGATTAGGTAGACTTTAGTGCCAGTTTGAATTTACCCTTTATTGGGTATAATTCTCTAACTTCATTTGAAATGTAAGAAATCTTCATTGGGCGTCACAATGTTACAGTTTAGTTTAAGTATTCAAGTGCAATAAGAGATTTGCATTCTTAATGATTTTGTTCATTTCTATTTGGGATTAAATTATTATTCTTGGATTAGCCATGCAAGAAAAGTCACTGAAGTGACAGTTGAGATAACTGAGTTTAAGGTTTACCTCAGAAACTTAACCAGCTGTGTGACATCAGCAAGTCATTTCTCTGGATTGCTTTTTCAGAGTTCTAAGATGATATTATTTTATATTTTTATAACACGTTTGTTTTTGTAGATGGATATTGTTTATGTGTCTTGTGTTATTTTAAAGTATTACACGAATATATCAGTGATTACCATTTGGTAATAAATGTACTTAAAGTGACTATTTTAGATAATTACAAATACACCTAATATATGAGAAGAAATTTATAAATGTAGAGAGAAATGGAGTTATACCATTGTGTGATTAAATCACTAATTGGCATTATACGATATGATGCTAATTGCAATCTGGGTATGAAGAGAGTTTCAGTTGATGGAGTCATACCAGATATTTGAAGACTTAAGTTATTATCAAAATGGTAAATAAACATCCTTAAAAGAATTGAAAACATGAACTTGTAGCATTAGCATACATACTTGAAAAATTAATTCAAAACTAGATGATACATTTGCTAGTTTGTTACCTAAAAGATGAGTTGGATGAAAAAAAATGTGAAAATGTATGGCAGTGTTTTGCACATTCTGTTTGGAAGTTTGTGGAACTCAAATGAGTAATTTGAGTATTTTCCACTTGATACTGGTTACTAATTTGGAACATCTTATTGAAATGCCCTGTAGGCCAGGTGCGGTGATTCACTCCTGTAATCCCAGTACTTTGGGAGGCCAAGGCAGGTGGATTGCTTTAGGTCAGGAGTTCGAGACCGGCCTGGCCAACATGGCAAAACCCCTTCTCCAGTAAAAATGCAAAGATTAGCCAGGCTTGGTGGTGCACACCTGTGATCCCAGCTACTTGCGAGGCTGAGGTATGAGAATCGCTTGAACCTGGGAGGCGGAAGCTACAGTGAGCCAAGACTGCTGCACTGTACTCCAGTCTGAGCGACAGAAGAAGATTCTAAAAAAAGAAAAAAGCCCTGTAAATATACATTATGCAAATTATATAATAGAGTACCAAATTAGGGAAAAATAAACTTTTTGTCAAATTTATATTTTATTTTTTTATTTATTTTTGAGACAGTCTCGTCCTGTTGTGCAGGCTTGGAATGCAGTGACTCCATCATGGCTCACTGCAGCCTACATCTCCTGTGCTCAAGTTATCTTCTCACCACAGCCTCCTGAGTAGCTACAAGCACTCACAAGCATGCCTAGCTGATTTTTTCATTTTTATTGTTAGTAGAGATGAGGTCTCTCTGTGTTGCCCAGGCTGGTCTTGAACTTCTAAGCTCAAGCAGTCTTCCCACCTTAGCCTCTCAAAGTGTTGAGATTATGGCCATGAGCCATGGTACCTGGCCTGTCAGTCAAATCTTTTAATTTGTATTATATAGTATCATCATTCATTAGTTTTGATTTAACCACTTATAAATTTATTTTATTAAAACAAGTTAATTGAGACTTTACGTCATAAGCATTGTGTTAAGTTTAATTGGGTGTAGAAAGATGAATATGCTATGGTCCTTACCAAGTTGGGAATGAATTTTGTAAGGAGACAGAGAATAAAGCATTAAAGGGCCAGAGTGGCACAGAAGGAAAAGAGATGAATATAGAAATTACTAGCCATAAGTTTTCAGTTAGAACTTGAATAAGTGTTGTTAAGGGCCTTTCTACACTGGTGTCCTTAAACTTACATGTATTTGACCTACTTAGGATTCTTGTTAAAGGACAGATTCTAATTCAGTGTGTTGGAGTGAGCCTGAGATTCTGCATTTCTAACATACACTCAGGTGATGCCAGTGATTATGGGTCATGACTAATATTTTGAGAAGCAAGTCTCAGTATTGTTCTTTGGAAGTAAGAATTGTAGATGTAGGGTCTGCATTTAAAGGCCTTTCCTAGATATAGTCTTAATTTTTCTTCCTAATTACTTCCATAATATAATAAAAACATACTAATTGGCAATATAAATGTAAACAGATACATAGTTTATAAATTTACTTTTTTTGAATGACAATTTAGTTGACTCTTGGCTATCTAGGGACAGATTAAATGGTAAGCAGTTAACCATGCTATTAAATAACAGTGTACTTGGTATCATGAAGAACTGAAATTACAGTAATGTAAGAAACATTAACATGTCTATACTATAATGTAATTCTGTTTAGAATTATTTGGTACCTACTCTAGCTTGGGAGTGTTCCTTGATCTCAGCTGTCAAAGTAATTTTTGGGAGCAGTGCCTGCATTCTCTTCCATTCTCTAAGGTTAATAGTGGTCTGCATATGGGAATTATAAAATCTACAGAGGCTGTGCTGTGATTGGTGGAGATTTCTAACATATTGGCTGCAAATACTAATGTAGTTACAGTTCTTTTAAACATTTGTATGTGTTCTTTCAAATGGTAAATGTATTCTGAAATATACGAAGTGAATTTTAGCTAAATGAGTTTAAAATGTCATTTTATGTGGCATTTTAATTAGTTTTATGTTAACTAGAATTTTGGATATGTGAGACCTTTTCCTTTTACTTTTTTTGGCTGCTTAAGAATTATTTCTTCACATAAACATGTATGCACATGCATACATGTAGGCAAATAATGTGTGTAGTATGATCCCAGGTTTAGCATTTCAGCTGTATAAGTCATGTGATAAGTTATGAAAATTTAAATGTAAATCATAATTATGGACAATTATGAAGTATGGAAAAAATCCTTTCAGTTTGGAGAATTGATTTTTTTCTATCAGATACATGTTTATTTAAAAGTAAAGTACTATAAAGTATATTTAATTTGTTACTTTTTATTTCCTATGGCATAAATGGTAATAAAATGCAGTGGTCCAATGTAGTATTAATTAGAAATAACTAATTTTGCAAGTGCCTAACTTAAGCAATAACATTAACAGAGGAAATTTATTTTTATCATTAATTAAACATTAGATATACTGTGGATTTTTGTTTTTTTGTTTTTGTTTTTGTTTGTGTTTTTGTTTTTTCCAGAGAACCAGAGGACGAAAACGGAGCTTCGTTCCTGAGGAAGAAAAACATGAGGTTGGAATAAGTTAAGCACTTTTACACAGTCTTAACTTTGAGAAATTTTCTTGCTTAAAATTGTTTCCCTCATATCCTTATTTTGTTTTGTTATGTTTTATTTTATTATCCCTTGTATGGCAGGAAAGAGTTCCTAGAGAGAGAAGACAAAGACAGTCTGTGTTGCAAAAGAAGCCCAAGGCTGAAGATTTAAGAACTGAATGTGCAACTTGCAAGGGAACTGGAGACAATGAAAATCTTGTCAGGTAGGTTGGATGCTAAAACCTTGTCTTTAGGGGATGAAAGTTCCATATTATTTTCTCATCACAGAAAAAATGAGAAAAACAATTTCAGGATAGGACCTTTCTCAAAATATTATGTAGTGGATACAATACTTCAGAAACAGATTTCATCCACTTCTTAACCTCTCACACATGGTTATACTCTGGATTTAGATGTAAATAAAGAGTAATAATCTGCATTTTTAACACAGGGAATTATTTTTCTCTTGACAAGAGAAGTTGACAATGCTCTCTATATAGAGGCCATAAAAGTAATTTGATCTAAACACTGTGTACTAAGATTATGTTTTATGTCATAAAATAATAAAGTTACTAAGCTCTGTTAGCATATTTTAAATGTTTGAAATTTAGAAGCAATGGTGAGAAGACAGACTTTTTATTGACAAGAACTTAATTAGCATTTTCTTATTGCTTATCAAAACAAATGTGTTAAATGCTTCTCCCTTACGAAATAAAGAAAGGTGAAAAGATGGCCTAGGTTGATTTTGTTTTTTGTTTTGTCTTTGTTTCTTTGTTTCGTTTTGGTACCTTTTTTTTTTTTTAATCAGATATAATGCTAATCAGAAATCTTAGCTGATGCTGCACATTGGCTTTTCCCAACGGTCCAGAGGCTGCTAATTTTAGCTGACATGAAGAAATTGATCAAAGCTCTGGGTGAGATGGCAGAGTGAGTGGGTGGACAAAAAGAGAGCTAATTTAAAAGAGGCATCAGACTTTCAAAAGACAGTGTCACAAAGGTTCTTACAGTTCTTACAGGGAATTTGTAAGGGAATCCATTCTGATTTCTTTAAAAAAATTGTCTTCTGGTAAAGCCCTGTCAAATTAACTGAGGAAACAGAAATTAAATATTTCAAAAAGAATAAACATATTTATAAAACAAATATATTAGTGTTGTTGTATGTTTTTAAATATTTACTTCCAAATGATTTAATCTATTTTGGTCATTAAAAATATAATTTGTCTTAATTTCTCAAAGAAAGGCATGAAGTCTTAAATTTATGAGGTTTTTATACTATCAATGAGAAAGATAAAGAGAAAGTAAAAATTACAGTAGAAAAAGAGAAAGTTCTTCGACAAAGTTAAGAAAGTTTATAATAATTGGCTAATTTTTTTGAGATAGTTCATATAGAATGTCTTGGGAGCTATCCTGAAGGTTAAGTTTATTAAAATTTAGGGTAAAGTAGTAAGTAGTTCGAAGTTCAGGAGATACACATGAATAATTTGGACCACAGTATAACTTTTGCAGTATGTCAAAAATGAAATCCCAAGCGTTTTAAGTGTAACATAATGGAGTAAATGAAACAACAAAAATAAAGAAAAAAATATATATAATATATTATATATTATATAATGAGCAAAAAATTTAATTCAGGAAAATTCCCTTGGGGTTGAGGATGGAGTTGAGGACTATGATTAATTGGAAACAGTAGTTAAAAACTTACAGAGCTGGTGATCCTTTTATTAATTATTTGAACCTGTATGAGTATCTACTGTCTTACTAACTTTTTTTTTAAAATATGAGATTAATTGAGGCCTTTTTGCTATAGGACTTAGAGGTTTTTATCAGGTTTTTTGTTTTGCTTTTGTCATATGTTAGAAATTAGGAAACTGAGAAATACAATTTTTATTTTAAAAGTCAGTTTATGATTGATTTCCAACCCATCATATTTTAGTTGTTTAATAAAAAAAGTGTCATCTTTCTTCTAATTTTGATAAGATTTTTGAATAGTATTACTCTATATTATTTATTTCTTTAGTTTCTGTTATAAAAATTTTTATTTCTAATTGCATTATTACAATATGCCAATGTCTGGAATTTTGTGAAAGTCTTCTGGAAGGTAAAGATATTTTTATTACTCTGAAATAATGGATATACGAAGTCCCCTTCCTTGGTTTTGCCTTATTAAGAAGATAATATCGTAAATTGTCTGCAAAGTTTTAAAGAGGTAATGTAGAGGAAATTCAATGTTTTATTGATACTATATTTTAATATTTCTTAGGACAAGATAAGCTGGATATAAAGCAATGCCATAAAATATTTTTGGTTATAATGTGATCTTTAAAAAAGGTACACTGTTTACGCACTATTCTTCTTGGGTTGAAGAATTTTATTTTATATAGAATTTCATATGTTTAATAAAAGTAATCTCATAAGCTAATATCTGCCATTTTCCCTGGCATCTCATATTTTGGAACTGGCACTGTTATTGTTTGAAAATCACCCCCCAAAAGTCTACACTTTTTTATTATATTGCATCTTAAATACTGTCTATACATGCTATTTTTTAACTTTCAAATAAGATATTTTAAATAAGGATTTCTTTTCTCTAAAGATATATTTCAGCGCTTACTCAGAGTTATGTGTATGTCTGTTAGGTTCTCTTTTAAAATTAAACTTCATGGGTCACAATTAGTCTTTTATTTAATATACTGTGTTTACTTTCTCAAGTTCTTTTAAAATAATGTTTATATCTCACTAGCACCTGCTCTTCAGCAGTTTTGATTTTTTAAACCACACTTCTCTATGTAATTCAGGCTATATAGAAAATTCTTTCTGATTGTCCTTGCTTTTTTAGTTATTTGTATATGTTTACTTGTGAATTTACATGTATAATTTTTTATATCATTGAACAATTGCATGCAATTTGTCAGTAAACTGTAATTAGTAGGTTTCAACTGTTATTTTCTGCTTTGCCTGTTTATCTTGGGACTTTGGCGAGTAATTTAGCATCTGTGCCTTCGTTTCCCCCCTGTTGTAAATGGTCACAATCATACTGTGCTTCATTAGGTACCTTATGAATGATTGCTGAGTGATAGTAAGGTTCTTTCCATATAAAATGTTAGAACAGTAATATTATTTAGTAACACAAGGAATACATGTATGTGTGCATTGAAATAAAGGTCACAATTGGTAAATATGTTTCCAGTTATAATAAATACTTATTTGTTATGTCAGAAAATGTACATGTCCTGTTTTTGTATATAATTTTGTCTAGAGTGTAGGAGACAAAAAGAAATTTGTCATTACATGTTTTCTAAAATGATTAGATTAAAGTTTTACAGCATCTCAGGAAATTTTCTTTTTTTAAGTGCAAGTTTTTTGCCATCTACTTTTAAAATTTAATTAGAAATTATCTGAGAAGTTTTCATCAAAATATGTATTTCTTTATGTTATTTAATGCAATCTAAATGCTAAAGGTCAAATTGAAAAACTATATCATGGAATTGTGAGGTCTTAAAGGCTTTGTCTGTGATAGGCCATTCTTGGTTGGAAGTAGTTCTGGAACTACTTAGTGATACCTTATTTGTTTTTGTTTCCACAGTTCATGGCACATTTAATACTCAGAAAATGCTTGATAAATGAACTCTGCCTAAGTAATGACTGAGTATTCTTTTGCTGAATTAATAAAAACTGTCACTTTATAATTTAATTCTAGAGCAAATTGAGTCACAAAATATAATGTTCGATGAAGATATTTAAAGGGCTTAATAAAGGACAATTGATTTTTTGTCACAAAAGTGTAGTAGATAGTTTTTCCTCCCCTGTATTTTAAGTAAGGAAATAGATTTGAGAATAATTGATGAATCTATGAAAAGTAGAAATGAAGTGATTCCTTTCCTTGAACATATGTGAAAGGGAAGTGGGCCTGTCTTCTCTTTCAGTCTTTTATCAAACTATAAAATTAGGAATAATACCAAATTTCTAAACCTCAAATTTTATCTTAACTATATAAACTCAATGTGGCACATTTTATTACTTAATCAGAGATAGGAGAGAGAGAAGAAAGGTTTCCTAAAGCTAAGAACCCTGGAATCCGTGAGCCCTCTTAAATAGCATCTTTAATTATATTTTGTATTGTGGCCATTTTTCAGAAGCATTGAGGGTAGGAAATGATCTATTAAGCTATTTCACTTTTATAGCTAATTCTATATTATTAATGCTTGCCAGATTCTCCCCTTTATTTGAGTATATGGCAAATTTTACAGGTATTGAACCATTTTGATTACAAGGTTAGGGTGTCAATTTGGTCTCTAAACATTGTTGTTAGCACTTTTATTTATTTTACATTTAAAAATCTGGCTTGTCAGTGCATCCTCCCCAACTAAATTTGTTTGTATCATAAATTATTAGGAACACCAGCAAGAATTCATATATATTACATTTTAATTTCAAATATTAGTCTCTCATTATTCTAATTATAACTTTTTTTTTTTTTTTTTTTTTTTAGTTTTTGTTGTCACCCAGGCTAGAGTGCAGTGGCACTTTTTTGACACAGTATAGCCTCTGCCTCCTGGGCTCAAGCAGTCCTCTCACCTTTCAGCCTCCTGAGTAGATGAAACCTGATTTTTTATTTTTAATTAACTTTTCTGTTCTAACTAGTATGGAGGCTTATAGACTTCCTGGGTTGTAATTGAAGGGGTTTTTCCCTGTGAGATTTGATTAGACTGAGAGTAAAACTAAAATTGCTTATAAGTTTAGTTACTATTTTTCATAAAATGTTAGGTCACTAAAAATGGATTATTTTAAATTTAACAAAGTGAAACCAGTCTTGTCCCTCTTAAGATTAGTTAGGATTGCATTTGATCAATTTCTGTCATTCTTTCTTTCTTTTTTTTTTTTTTTTTTTTTTTTTTTGAGACAGACAGAGCCTTGCTTTGTCGCCCAGGCTGGAGTGCAGTGGTGCAATCTTTGCTCTCTGCAACCTCCACCTCCCAAGTTCAAGCGATTCTCCTGCCTTAGCCTCCCGAGTAGCTGGGATTACAGGCGTGCGCCACCACACCTGGCTAATTTTTTGTATTTTTAATAGAGACAGTGTTTCACCATGTTGGCCAGGCTGGTCTTGAACTCCTAACCGCAGGTAATCCCCTTACCTCAGCATCTCAAAGTGCTGGGATTACAGTCATGAGCCACCATGCCAAGCCTGGTCAATTTCTTAAAACAAATTTAGTTAATTTAATTTGATTATAGACTTGCCAAATTAGTGTTTCTTGTATAGTTTATCATATAGTAATCACTCTTAATGGTGATAAAACATATATTTTTATGTAGGAATAGCATGATTTTCAAGTGATGATGCAAATGTATGTTATTTATAATACTTAAAAACTAAAACTGAGAAACAAATATAGGTTCTTACAATGATTTGTGTCTTCTAATAAATTTTAAATGCATTAAAAACATATTTCCTGCATAAGGACATTTTAAGATAAACTTCTGTGTCTCTTCTTTAACTCTGCCAACAATTTCCTGGATAAGTTGTTTCTTTTTTCTTTTTTTTTTTTTTTTTAAATGATTGTTCCCAGGGCTTCGATTTCTAGTATTTCTTTCAATTAAGTATGGCAAAGTATATTCATTCATGTTACCCTGACAACCTGTGTGATAATACCTTTTTCTTCCAATCTGACTACTGTTATTTCTGATATAGGTTGTTTAAGTTGGCTTTTCTCCTTCAAAGTATCTTAAAAGCATAATTATTGTTTTGCTAATCTTTGTGTAGCTCTATCTTTGCCCCAAGTCACTAAACAAAAAGCACCGCCACAGTCATTAGCCACATTAAGGAATCTTTGGCAAAATATTCAATCTTTTAAATTTTCATGTTAGATTTAATATAAAGGGCAGAGCTAAAGTAGTATAGCAAGATGTCTCTGAAGACATATGGGCTTTCTAAAATTCTTAGCCTAAAGAATTTGCCACTTAACTCTTTTAACAGGATTTACATGAAAAGGGAAGAAAAGCCTGGCATTCTAAGTCCAAATTGATGAAGCATTGGGAATTTGAAAATTTTAAACAAAGGAATATAATTATGACCTTTTTAAAAGTTTGTTTTCGTAGCTTTTTAACTGTCCTTTTGATTTTTACGTTTATTTTTAAAATAACTGTTACTGAAGCAGTTGCTTTTCAGGGAAATTCTGATATGATTACCAAATAATAGTGTCATCTAATAGTTAAGTAAAATTAAAACTCAATAAAATTAGTAACATCTATTTCTGCTACATTCTGTAGTGTTGAACATAATTACTTTCCTATTCTGAGAAAATACAAATGTCTATTTTGTTCAGTGAACAGTTTTTTCTTTTTGTTGTTGTTTTTTTGAGATGGGGTTTCACTCTTGTCACCCAGGCTGGAGTGCAATGGCGTGATATTGGCTCACTGCAACCTCTGCCTCTCGGGTTCAAGTGATTCTTCTGTCTCACCCTCCCAAGTAGCTAGGATTACAGGTTCATGCCACCACGCGGGCTAATTTTTGTATTTTTAGTAGAGACGGGGTTTCACCATGTTGGTTAGGCTGGTCTTGAACTCCTGACCTCCGGTGATCTGCCTGCCTTGGTCTCCCTGTAATCCCAGAATTGGTCTCCCAAAGTTCTGGAATTACAGGCATGAACCACTGTGCCTGTCCTGTGAACAGTTATTTTTTAAATATTTGTTTTAATCAGAAAGGATACTTTTATTGGGGTATCCTTTAGTTTTGAAAATTTTATTTTATTATTGTTTTGGAAATCCTTTTTATTCAATGATATGAGCTTTTAAAAAGCTACACTTTTGAGTTGAATCAGCTTAATAATAGAAGTAGGGCTCTTTAAAGATTGTTAATATTTAATATATGAATAGTGCTAGAATGTATAAAGAAATCTGCCTGAGCAGTGATTAACAAAGATATTTTTCTTTCTTTTTTAAATCAAAGTTAAATAGACAAAAAGAGCAAATGTTACCACTATTTAAACTTTTATTATACATCATCTTTGCTGATATATATTTTTTGAATATACATTTTAATGGACCACAGTCTTAGTAATTTAAATGTAGGCAACAATAAAAGCCTGAAAAAATGACTGTTAACTATGTAGAAACCTCATTATAAATACCTTATTTTACAGATCTTAAATCTAGACTATGTAAACTAGATAAACAATAAACTTCCCTAAAGTTGAACATTTTGTAATGATGAAATGATGAAACAAATAGAAACAGAAACACTGTTTCTTAGAAATAGTATTTATAAATTGTTTCATCCAGTGGTTTGCTAACTTTTAGACCTCAGCTTAAAATCAAACTTAAAATATTCAGAAAGTAGTTTCAGAATTGCCAACCAAAACCACTGTAAAAGGTAAATCTAACCAAGTTTAATAGTAGTTTGGCCTGTGTGTATGGGTTGGGGGGTGGTAAAAGTTACATACAATGAAATGCATATATATTATATGAATAAATTGGTGAATTTTGACAAAAGCATACAATTGTGTAACCCCCGTTTCTATCAAGATACAGAACATTTTCATTGCTCCAGAAAGGTCAAAGACAACGACTCTTCTATTTTTTTTTTTTTTTAACAATAGATTAGTTTTGTCTTTTCTAGAGTTTTATACAAATTTATACAAATGGCATTTTTCTCCTTTATTTGATTTTAGCCATTATAATGAATGTGTAGAGGTATCCCACTGTTGTTTTAGTTCTCATTACTCTGTTAAGTAATGATGTTGAGCGTATTTTCTTTCTTTCTTTTTTTTTTTGAGACCCTCTATTGCAGAGGATGGAGTGCAATGGCACAACATGACACACTGCAGCCTCAACCAGGCTCAAGCGATCTTCCCACTTCAGCCTCCCAGGTAGCTGGAACTACAGGTGTGCACCACCAAACCCAGCTAGTTTTTTTTCTTTTTTTCTTTTTTTTTTTTTTGTAGAGACAGACATTCGCCGTGTTTCCCATGCTAGTCTTGAACTCCTAGGCTCAAACAGTCCTCCCATTTTGGCCTTCCAAAGTGGTGAGATTATGGATGTGAGCCACCACACCTGGCTTATTGAGCACATTTTTATTTGCTTACTGGTAGGTAGTGTGTCTTCTTTTGTGAACTAATTCTTTTGCTTATTTTTTAAGAAATTGAGTTGTTTAGTATTGAGTGGTAGGAATTACTAATATAATTGGGATGTAATTTCTTTTTCAAATATGTATTTTGCATATATACTCTTTTTATTTGTGGCTTGCCTATTCATTTTCTTTAATGGTATTATTTAAGGAGCAGAAGTTGCTAATTTTGCAGATGTCCAGCATAGCAATATTTTGTTTTATGGTTATTGTTTTTATTTCCTGTCTAATAATTCTTTGCTTAGGTCCAGGTGACAAAAACTTTCTTCTTTGTTGTCTTCTAGAAGCTTTGTACTTTTGGCTTTTATATTTTATGTCAGCTATCTGAAATTAATTTCTGCATATGGTTTCAGGTAGAGTTAAGGAAGATTTGTTTATTGTCTGCCCCATGTGGATTTCCAGTATCATTTGTTGAAAATATTTGCCTTTCCACATTAAATTACTTTGGTGCCACTTTTAAATGCCAGTTGGCATTTTCAATGTGGGTTTATTTCTGAAATTTCTATTATATTCCATCGAGTTACGTATTTATTCCTGTGCCAAGACCAACTGTTGATTACTCAGGCTGTGTAGTAAGCTGTTTCGTTTTTCTAGATCCTTTGCATTTTCATGTAAGTTTAGAAACAGCTTTTCTAAATTTTTCTAAAATTTTCATTTTAAAAAGGAAAGCCTGGACATAACACTGAAAGCATAGATAATAACAGCAACAAAAATTAGGTAAGTTGGACTAAAATCAAAGTTAAAGACTTTTGTGGATGAAAGGACACCATCACCAGATGGTAAAAAGGTTAACCCATAGATTGGGGGGAAATATTTCAAGTTATGTTTCTGTTAAGGGATTGAGAATATATAAAGAACTTCGGCAACTCAGCAATAAGAAACAACCCCGTTAAAAATGGGCATAGGACTTGAAAATATTTCTCCAAAGAAGATACATAATAGCCAACAAGCATATGAAAAGATGCTCAACATCACGAATCATTCAGGAAAAGTAAATTGAAACCACAGTGAGATATCACCTCACACCGATTGTGCTAGTTATCATTTAAACACACACACACACACACACACACACACACAGAAAATAACAGGTGTTGGCAAGGATGTGGAGAAATTGGAGTTCTTGTACATTACTCTTGGGAATATAAAATTGTGCAGCTACTATGGAAAACAGTATTTTAATTCCTCAAAAAGTTAAAGACAGAATTACCATTTGATCTGTTAATACTGCTATAGCTGTACACCCAAAGCAGAGACTCAAACAGATAATTGAACACCTGTTTTCATAGCAACATTAGTCACAATAGCCAAAAGGTGGGAGCAACCCAAGTTCCACTGATGGATTAAAGGATAAACAAAATGTACTGTATATATGTATGTTGTCTTAGTTCATTTTATGTTGCTAAGAAGAAATACCTGAGGCTGGATAATTGATAAAGAAGGAAATGTTTATTTGGCTCACAATTCTTATTGTTGGGAAGCTCAAGATTGGGCATCTGCATCTGGTGAGGACCTCAAGCTGCTTTCACTCATGGTGGAAGGTAAAGGAGAACTGGTATGTTCAGGGATCACATGACAAAAGAGGAATCAAGAGAGGGGGAGATGCCAGGCTCTTTTTAATATCCAACTATCAAAGGAACTAATAGAGTTAAAACACACCCCTGAGGAGGTCATTAATCTCTTCATGAAGGATTCATCTTCATGACATAAACACCTCCCATTCGGACCCCCCTAAACTGGGATAACATTTCAGCATTAGGTGTGGAGGTGACAGGTATCCAAACCATAGCATACATACAGTAGAATATTATCCAGCCTTAAAAAGGAATGAAATTCTGGGCCAGGCGCGGTGGCTCATGCCTGTAATCCCAGCACTTCGGGAGGCTGAGGCAGATGGATCACGAGGTCAGGAGATGGAGACCATCCTGGCTAACATGGTGAAACCCCGTCTGCACTAAAAAATACAAAAAATTAGCCAGGCGTGGTGGCGGGCGCCAGTAGTCCCAGCTTCTCGGGAGACTGAGGCAGAATGGTTTGAACCCGGGAGGCGGAGCTTACAGTGAGCTGAGATCGCGCCACTGCACTCCAGCCTGGGTGACAGAGCGAGACTCCGTCTCAAAAAAAAAAAAATTCTGATACTGCAACATAGAAGAACCTTGAGAACATTATGCCAAGTAAAATAAACCAGTTACAGAAGGTGACAAATACTGAATGATTCCACTTATATGAGGTTCCTAGAGTAGTAAAATTTATAGAGACAAAGTAAAAATGGTGGTTTCCAGGGGGAAGGAGGAATGGGCAGTTAGTGTTTAAGGGATACAGAGTTTCAGCTGGGAAAGATGAAAAAGTTCTGGAGATGGATGGTGGGGATGTTTGCACAACAGTGTGAATGTGAATGCCACAGAGCTGTACACTTAAAAATGGTTAAGATGGTCAATACTATGTATATTTTACCACAGTTGTTTTTAAAAAGAACCACAAGAACAAAAGCCTGCAGGGATTATGATAGGCTTTGTGTTGAATACATGGGATTTGGTGGCAGGGGGAGGGGGCTGGAGCAGGGGGACATTAACATTTTAACCATGTTGCATCTTTGTATTTATGATCATGGTATATCTCCATTTATTCAGATTCTCAGGTAGTCTTGATTCTTTCTCACTGATGTTGTAGTTTTGAGTTTAGCAATCTTGCATATCTTTTATTACATGCGTTTTTAAGAATGTAATGTTTTTGATGCTATTGTATAGGATATCTTTAAAGTTTTCTGAGTTTAGAGCTGCCAGGTGGTCAATTAGAAAAACAAGCAAAGTTCAAAGTAACAAAATTTTATTTTCTTATTTTTGTAGTATCAGAAAGAAGCCAGTCAGGAAAGGTTGACGGCTCCTGAGTATTACATTGTTTCCCACTGAACAGCAGTGGGCAAGAGGAAGATAAGTGCAGATATTAACACCCCGCCCCCCAACCAACACCCCACACCACACATACGCTTGTACTTAGAGGAGAAATTTAGTCTCATTGCTAAAGGATTCCCAAACAAAGGTTCCTGCTGTTTTATGGACCCAGGGGCTTCTGGAAGGGAGATGGGAAGGGGTAGGAAGTAGAAAAGTACTGAGTCCGCACGGAGAAGTGTCTTTAAGTCTCCTCAGTAAGGGTGTCGATAAGGCACGTGTTTGCTGGGCTTCTCCATCCCCTTTCTCCCAGGGAACCTTCAAAATCAACCTTGCAAATCTGGGATAAACCTTTCTGGTCATGGTGTATTGCTTCTTTTATGTATTTTTAAAATTTTGTTAATATTTTGATAAGGGTTATACATTCTCTATGAATGTATTCCCTCCCTCCCTCCCTCCCTTCCCCTCCCCTGCCCTCCATTCCCCTCCCCTCCCCTGCCCTTCCCTTTCCCTCCCCTTTCCCTTCCCTCCTTCCTTCCTTCCTTTCTTTTCTTTCCTCTTTTTTTTTGATTGGTTTCACTTTGTTGTCCAGGCTTGGTCTCAAACTCCTGGGCTCAAGCGATCCTCCTGAGTAGCTGGAATTACCACCATGGCTTGGTATTACCACCACACCACCATGCCCAGCTGTTCTTTTATTTATTAATTTATTTTTTCTGGTAGGAGTATCACATTTTGTTTATTAGATAATACTGGCCTTCTGGGTGGAGTTGGAAAGTGTTTCCCTCTTCTTCGTTTTTTAAAGCATTTAAGATACTGTTTATTCATTACATTTTGATAGAATTCTCCAGTGATACCATCTGAACTTAGAGTTTTCATTGTGGAAAAATTTTTGATAATAAATTCAATTTTTAGAACAAATATTTCCTTTCATCTTGTGTCATTTTTGGTAAGCTGTGTTTTTCTTTTTGTTTGAGACAGGGTCTTGCTCAGCTGCCTAGGCTGGCATGCAGTGGCATGATCACAGCTCACTGCAGCCTGAACTCTTAGGCTCTGGTGATCTTCCCACCTCAGCCTCCTTAGTAGCTGGGACTACAAGTGTGTGCCGCCATGCGCAGCTAATTTTTTAATCTTTTGTAGAAATGGGGTCTGACTATGTTGCCCAAGCTGGTATAGAACTTGTAAACTCAAGCAATCCTCCATCCTCGGCCTCCCAAAGTGGCGGGATTACAGGCATGAACTACTGTACCCAGTTAAGCTGTGTTTTTCAAGGAATGTATTGATTTCATCTCATTTGCCAGTTGCTGCTTGCTTATGTGTCAGCACCATGTTATTTTCTTTGGTCATGCTGGCCTCTTCAGTGTTCACTGTAACTATTTGCGTTAGACTTTCCTGCTTTCCGTAATGTATTTGGGCATATTTTCTTCTTCCTTCTAAGCCTATGTCAACATTTACTTCTTTAATGTATTCTTCCTAACTTATATGGGCCCATATTAATTGTCCTTGGAACCCTCATAAAATCCCATGTCATGCTGTGATCCATTTTGTTTGTAAGTTGTATCATTATTGTCTCCTAATTAATTTACTTTGTCCATGAGGTGAGTATAGCATCTGGGCCTTCCATTTATTTCTAATGACCCTGATAGTCTAATGCAGTATGGCTCAGGCAGTTAATTCAGAATAAATGTTTGTTAATTTACTGATGCACTGCCATATCTGTATATTTTTGCAACTCTATGCAGTTAAAATAGTTTATAATTTCTTTTTGGGCAGGGACAGTTCTTTAAATAGTTCCTGATTGTTTTATTTTTGAAAATTTAAAAACTTTTAAAATTACTGAGTACAAACTTAAAAATAGTATATGCTTCTTGAAGCAAAAATAATAAGTGACAAATAGTGGTTTTTGATTAACTGATAATCTTTATTTTTGTGGTAGTTGTTTGCTTCACTGAAAATTAGGAGATCTCAACTAGTTTAAGATCTCTTGGCAGCTTTGTAATTTTAAGCAAGTCACTTAATCTCTTTCAATCTCACTTTTCTTATTTTAGGAGAATATCTTAGGCTGTAACCTCTCTGAAGCCTAGTACACTAGCTCTGATATTCAAAGGTTATATATTCCATGTTCCCAAGTCCATGTTACCTGTTTGTTTACATTTGGTTACAAGCTCCTGTGTAACATACTCAGTAGCATCTTCTTCCAAGCTACTCTGTGATTATGTAGACTATGATTATTTTTCTTGCTTAAATGTGTTAGAATGGAAGCCAGTTTTCCAGTTGCATTTTCCTCATTTACCTAGAGGAGTAGAAAATAAGTCAGTTTAAAACACCCACTTCCTTTGATAAATAGCAGATATTTCCTTATTTTGAAACAGTTCTAGTGAGATCTAATTTTCATCCCATTAAATTTTACCCATTATAAGTATAGAGCTTAATGATTTTTAGTACATTTGTCATTATTCAACGATCACTGCAGTCCAGTTTTTAGAGTATTTCCATCACCTCAAAAATTACTATGCCTGTTTATAGTCAGTCATAGCCCCCATTTCCAGCATCAGGCAACCACTGCAAATGTTCTTTTGTCACTGGTTTCTCATAGCCCTGAGACATGTTTCTGATTATGTATAAATTAGCTTTTCTTGCCACAACTAATTTAATGCAATAAGAGAACTTCTAATTAAAGAAATGTTAAAGTGACTCTCATATGAAAAAAATTATACCATTTTATTCATTCTTCAACTCAGTACTTTTAATTTTGGATATTAAAAAAGTGAGCCTGCTAAAGTTATATTAAGAGCCTAGATCCTATTAAATTTTAAAGTGTCTACTATTTTGAGAGGCAGTACTGTAAAATGAATGATTAAGTATGAGGATTTATAACCATTCTGCTGAGTTGTATTAGTCCTCTTGCATAGCTGTAGAGAAATACCCAAGACTGGTAATTTACTAAGAAAAGATGCTTAATTGACTTGCGGCTCTGCAGGCTATAAGGGAAGCATAGCGGTTTCTGCTTCTGGAGAGGCCTCAGGAAACTTCCAATCATGGCAGAAGGCAAAGGGTGGCAGGGGCCGGGGCAAAGAGAGAGATGCGAGAGATGCTGTATACTTTTAAACAGCCAGATCTTTTGAGAACTCACCATTATGAGAACAGCACCAAGAGGATGGTATAAACCTTTCATGAGAAATCTACCCCCGTGATCCAGTCGCCTCCCATCAAGTCCCATCTCCAACACTGGGGATTATAATTCAACATGAGATTTGAGTGGGACACGTATCCAAACTATATCATGGTTTTAAACCTTCTTTCGTTATTTGTGAACTCTGCTTTTATCTTGCCTGTGTTTTACCTTCCTTATCTATAAAATAGCAATAAACAATAGTACCTACTCCATAGATTGTCTGGATGATTAAATAATACTGTACAAGTAAAGGGCTTGCCACAGTGGACCAAAAATGATAAAGGCTATGTATATGCAAACAACAGCAACTCTGATATATATAGTGCTTATTGTGTGTGTCAGTCTGTTTACATTGCTATAAAGAAATAACTGAGGCTACCTAATTTATAAAGAAAGTCAGTTTGTTTGGTTCATAGTTCTGCAGGCTGTTCAAGCAGCATGGCACTGACATCTGCTTCTGGTGAGGTCTCAGGAAACTTACAGTCATGGTGGAAGGCAAAGGGTGAGCTGGTATATGACATAGAGTGAATAACAGAGAAAAGAGGAGATGTCAGGCTCCTTTAAATAACCATCTTTCATGTGAACTAACAGCAAGAATATGCTTATTCCCATGGGTTCAGTGCCGGGCATTCATGAGGGATCTGCCCCTATGGCCCAAACACCTCCCACCAGGCCCACCTCCAATATTGGAGATCACATTTCAGCATGTTATTTGAAGGGGACAAACATCTAAACTATATACTTTCACTCCTGCCCCCCCAACCCCCAATTTTATGTCCTCCACATTGCAAAATACAATTGTCCTTTTTTAATAGTCCTCTAAAGTCTTTACTCACTCCGGCATTGATTCAAAAGTCCAAAATCCAGTGTCTCACTGGGGACCCAAGGCAAGTTCCTTCCATCTATGAGCCTGTAAAATCAAAAACAAGTTATTTACTTCCAAGATACAATGGTGGTACAGACATTGGGTAAACATTCCCATGTTAAAAATGAGAAATGAACCAAAAGAAACAGGCAGTAGGCCCCACATATTTCCATAACCCATCCAGGCAGACATTAAATCTTAAAAGCTTCAAAATAATGTCCTTTGATACCATATCCTGCATCCTGGGCACACTAGTACAATGAGTGGGCTCCCAGTGCTTTGGGCAGCTCTGCTGCTGTGACTTTCCAGGGTTCAGCCCCCTTGGCTGCTCTCAGGGGTTGGAGTTAAATGCCAGTGGCTTTTCCGGGCTCGGGGTGCAAGCTGCAGGTGGCTCTACCATTCTAAGGTCTGGAAGGCAACAGCGCCCTTCCCACAGCTCCACCAGGTAGTTCCCTGGTGGGGATTCTGTGTGAGGGTTCCAACTCCACATTTCCGTTCCGCAATGCACTAGTAGAGGCTTTCTGTGAAGGCTCTGTCTCTGTGACAGGCTTCTGCCTGGACACCAAGCTTTTCTCATATATCCTCTGAAACCTAGGTGGAGGCTGCCAAGCCTTTTTTACTCTCGCATTCTGTGCACCTGGAGGCTTAACAGCATGTGGAAAACACCAAGGCCCAGATTGGTGGCCCGAACTGTACCTGGTGATGTGAGCTGTACCTGGGGCTGTTTGTGTGGCAGCTGGAGTTGGAGAAGCCAGAATTCTGGGAGCAGTGTCCTGAGGCTGAGCAAGGAAGCAGGGCCCCAGGCATGGCCTCTGATCCCGTTATTTTCTCTTAGACCTCTGGGCCTGTGATGGGCTGCACTGTCTGGAAGATCTCCAAAATGCGTTCAATGCCTTTCCCCCATGTCTTGGCTATTATCATTTGTCTCTTTTTTAGTCATGCTAATCACTTTAGCAAGTGGTTGCTCCACAACCACCTTGAATTCCTCTCCTGAAAATGCCTTTCCTCTTTCCTTCTTTTTTTTTTTTTTGTTTTTTGAGACAGAGTCTCGCTCTGTCGCCCAGGCTGGAGTGTGGTGGCACAATCTCAGCTCACTGCAAGTTCCACCTCCAGGGTTCGCGCCATTCTCCTTCCTCAGCCTCCTGAGTAGCTGGGACTACAGGCACCCGCCACCACGCCCGGCTAATTTTTTTGTATTTTTAGCAGAGGCGGAGTTTCATGTTAACCAGGATGATCTCGATCTCCTGACCTTGTGATCCGCCCGCCTCAGCCTCCCAGAGTGCTGGGATTACAGGCATGAGCCACCATGCCTGGCCACATTAGTTCCAACTTTAAGTCATTTTCTTGCTCCTGTATCTAGTCATAGGCTTTTATAAGCAGCCAGGCCACATCTTAACTGCTTCACTGCTTAGAAATTTCTTCTACCAGAAACCTGTGTTATCACTCTTAAGTTCAAACTTCCACAGACCCGAAGAGCATGGACAAAATATAGCTGAGTTCTTTGCTGGGGCATAATATGGGTGACCTTTACTCCAGGTCCCAATAAGTTCCTCATTTCCATCTGAGGCCTCATCAGCCTGGCCTTCAGTGTCCCATTTCTATCAGCATTTGGCCACAACCACTTAATACTCTAAGAAGTTCCACATTTTCCCTTGTCTTCCTGTCTTCCTCTGAGAGCCCTCCAAAGTCTTCCAACCTCTGCCCATTGCCCAGTTCCCAAGCTGCTTCCGTATTTTCAGATATCTTTTTTTTTTTTTTTTAGACAGAGTCTCGCTCTGTCACCCATGCTGGAGTGCAGTGGAGTGATCTTGGCTTACTGCAACCTCTGTCTGCCTGGTTCAAGGAATTTTCCTGCCTCAGCCTCCTGAGTAGCTGGGACTGAAGGCACATGCCATCACGTCTGGCTAATTTTTTGTATTTTTAGTAGAGACGGCGTTTCACCATGTTGCCCAAGCTGGTCTCAAACTCCTGAGCTCAGGCAGTCCTTCCACCTCAGCCTGCCAAAGTGCTGCGATTACAGGTGTGAGCCACTTCACCTGGCCTTTCAGACATCTTTATAGCAACACCACACTTCTTGGTACCAATTTTCTGTGTGTGTTGGTATTTCCATAAAGAAGTACCTAAGGCTGGCTAATTTGTAAAGAAAAGAAATTTATTAGGCCCACGGATCTGCAGGCTGTACAAGCAGAATGGCACTAGCATCTGCTTCTGGCAAGGCCTCAGTAAACTTACAATCACGGCGAAAGGCAGAGGGGGAGCTGGCATATCACATAGTGAGAGCAAGCAAGAGAAAGGAGGAAGCACCAGATTCTTAACCAGCTTTTGTGTGAATAAACAAGAACTCACTCATTCCCATGGGTAGGAAAGAGGTGGTGGTTGTTATTATTATTATTATTATTATTATTATTATTATTATTATTATTATTTTATTATTATGCCATTCATGAGGGATCTGTTCCCATGACCCAAATACATCCCAGCAGACCCACCTCCAACACTGGAAGTCACATTTCAACCTGAGATTTGGAGGAGACATATATCCAAACTACATCAAGATTTATCAGGCATCTTATATACATGTATTAAGTCATTTAGATACCCCGTGAAATAAGCAGTATTTATATCTCCTTTGAATTGATGAAGAATCTAAATTATAGAGCTTAAGTAACTGCTTAAAAGTTGCATAGCTAGGCTGGGCTCATTGGCTCATGCCTGTAATTCCAGCACTTTGGGAGGCCGAGGGAGGTGGATCACGAGGTCAGGAGATCGAGACCATCCTGGCTAACACAATGAAACCCTATCTCTACCAAAAAAAAAAAAAAAAATTAAAAATTAGCCGGGCGTGGTGGTGGGTGCCTATAGTTCCAGCTACTCGGGAGGCCGAGGCAGGAGAGTGGTGTGAACCTGGGAGGCGGAGCTTGCAGTGAGCCGAGATTGTGCCACTGCACTCCAGCCTGGGAAACAGAGTGAGCAAGACTCTGTCTCAAAAAAAAAAAAAAAAACTTGCATAACTGGAAAGGGTTGGAACTGAGATTTAAACTTAGGCAGTCTGGCTACAGAGTCCATGGTTTTAACCTCTATAGTCTCAGCATAATTTACATTTGAACAGTGTGGTTGGTAAAACTTTCTTTGATAAATGTAATTTGTTAAAGGCTAATTGGTGGCATCCCTTTCATGATCATACCTGATGTTTTATTTTCTTTATTTTATGGTTTTCAATAATGTATTTGTTGTTCTTTGAGGCTTCAGTGCTATAACCTCTATTCTCTTAAGCATACTGTTTTGTTTTATTTAATATTAAATGATTTTATTAAAATGTACTGTCTGCTTTTTAACTTTAGATGTCATTGGATTTTTTATATTTTATTTTGAATGAAGATCATAGCACTAATTGGGAACTAAATCTTCTTTAGAGATGCTTATCTTGCATATGTTTTTTCTTTTTCTTTTTTCTTTTTTCTTTTTTTTTTTGAGGCAGAGTCTCACTCTGTAGCCCAGTCTGGAGTACAGTGGCGTGATCTCGGCTCACTGCAACCTCTACCTCCCAGGTTCAAGCAATTCTCCTGCCTCAGCCTCCTGAGTAGCTAGGATTACAGGTGCACACCACCACACCTGGCTAATTTTTGTATTTTTGGTAGAGATGGGGTTTCACAGTGTTGTCCAGGCTTGTCTCTAACTCCTATTCTCAAGCAATCCGCCTGCCTTGGCCTCCCAAAGTGCTGGGATTACAGGTATGAGTCACTGTGCCCAGCCTTCAAATACTTTTTTTTTTTTTTTTTGGCAAGATTACACCTTTTTCAGATAATTGTAAGGTATGTTAGTATCTCAGTGGTATATTAATATAATACTAATATATATGTTGTATGTGCACATATTAAAATGCCATGTGTCATATTTAATTCATATGTACTACATTTAATACTATCTGTATCTATGAAAGTTGCTGTTTGGGAAATTCATAGTATGTTACCATCTACACTTTTACTCTTTTGGTCATTAGTAATGTTCATTATGGTCATCTATTTACTAAATGCTTTTATAGTCCCTTGTAGATCTTGTCTTAAAGATCAACACATATTATTGCTCTAATTATAAATTGAAGAAACCTCTGAATATATAGGCATAATCATGTAAAATGTTAGAAATGTAAGCATTTGAATTAACCAGTAGTGCAAAAAAAAAAAAAAAAAAAAAAGCCAGATTCAGCCTGCTCAGTGGGGCTTATGCCTGTAATCTCAGCACTTTGGGAGGCTGAGGTGGGTAGATCACAAGGTCAAGAGATCAAGACCATCCTGGCCAATATGGTGAAACCCCATCTCTACTAAAAATACAAAAATTAGCCAGGCATAGTGGCACATGCCTGTAGTCCCAGCTACTTAGGAGGCTGAGGCAGAAGAATCACTTGAACCCAGGAGGCAGAGGTTGCAGTGAGCTGAGATCGCGCCACTGCACTCTGGCCTGGCAACAGAGCAAGACTCCGTCTGAAAAAAAAAAAAGAGACAGATTCAAGCACACTGTATTTGCATTTTGTGAGTATGATTTGGAGAACAGATAAGCCTCATATATAACCTCTTGTTTTCCTGTGATCTTAGAGGTTGTTATTATTATTATTATTACTATGTTTTGAGAGGAGGGATCAGTTAAATGAATGGAGCAATACAAGGTAATAGACAATTGCAGTCCCTTGAAATTTAGTAAGCTTAGCAAGTAAGAACATTATCTATTTCACAATCTTCATAAAATAAATGTCAGTTTGTTTCTTAGTTGAGAAGTTTTGCACCATTAAGTTGCTTCTCTCTTCAGCATGCATGAAACTGAGGCTTAAATTTCACAAAGACATAACCTCAGAATTACATAACCTTAGACTTATCTTTTTCAAATATTAAAATGCCTGAGTGTATGTGGCGTGTGGGTATTTTAGTTAACACTGTGATATTTGAATAGAAATGCTTTCACATTTTTGTTTTCTGTTGAAAGAGAAGAGAAGCTATCTAACCTTATTTTTTTCCCTTATTTATCCTTATTCACTTATTCTCTAGGTGGGATGTGTGTCATTAGCTTAACCCTACTTTCCCCTTAATATTGTTGACATACATGGAGATGTTTGTTAACTAGGAAAACTAGGATGATTATCCTGCCTCTTTTCTGGGCAGTGGTAGTGCATTTAATATTTATCTTAGGGAATAACAAAAAATGAACCTCACTTGAAAATTCGGTCAATAACTAACTAGGAAAAATGTTGGGGAGAGGGCATAGAACTAAAAATAAGAGGTTGAAATTTTGGTTAAGTCTCTGCCAGGGAGAAGCTGTATAACCATGAGAAATGCAAATAACCTCTCTGGGAGCCAGTTATCTCATTCATAGAATGAGCAATGCATTAGATTGATTTGAAAATCCCTTTTAATTTTCAAATTTCATGATTTTGTAATGCTTCAGAAGTGAAGCAGAGAAAGAAATTCAGAAATGCAAAGTATTATTCAGGTGTAAGGAATCTGACTCATTTATAGAATAAGCCTCTCACCCAACAGTGCTATTTTTAATTGTATTATTGACCCATCATAAACATGGGAATTAATAAGGCAGTCACTTTTCATTTATTACTAATTGAGATAAGTTTATAAGTAACATTTTGTAGTAGAAAATGTTTTATTTTAATCTGAAAAATTTGTCTTTTTCTTTCCATAAAATAAAATAAATTGAGCTTTTAAATGGACTAAAATATGTAGATTAATATGAGTTATATTATCTGCATAAGTATTTTTAGCATTTCTCATATTTATTCTCTAAATATGAGAATAAATTCTCTATGTAGCTACTAATGTATGATATATGGTTGCTTTTTATTTTAATTCTTAAGCGCCTAAATTCCTTCTGTGAAACAGTTTCAAGGAGCAGTTACATTTATCCTAAACTAAGATGAATTAAGGTTATCAGTTTTTCAATGAGCTCTTCCTATTACAATGAACTTAAAAGGATTTAATCTAAACATAGTGTATATATATATATATATATATATGTGTATATATATATATATGTGTATATATATATATATATATATATATGTATATATAGTATGTGCCCTTTCAAAAGGAGGTGCTTCTAATTCTGCTGTCTCTAGACCTCATGTATTATTAATAAAATATCAAGAATTAGGTTGTCTTTGTGAGATGGCTCAGTAGCTGGCTTTTACCATTGCATATAAGCTGAGCGGTTATTCTAAATCACAGCATTACTTTCAGCCAGATAACTGCTAAAATCACCGCACTGTGGTTTCCTGAAAATGCCATAATCTTTCAAATGCCACATTAAACCTAGAGAAAAAAGCCATTGGTAGTGCCTGCGTAGTTATGTAGAAGAATGAACCATGAACCAAGTGAAAAGATGTTCTGGAAGAATAGTAACCTTTCCCTTGATGTGTGTGTTTCCTATTACTTTTTTTTGACATAAAATTTTGCAAAATGATTTAATGGTGGCATTTTGTTTTGCCGACTTTCTTTTTCTTCATTAAAAAGAAACCAAAGTGAGTATAGGAGTGTAGGGGAAGAGTGACCAAGCACTAAATTCTATAATAGTACTCTCTGTTTTCAAATTAAATTAATTAAATATGTTAGGAACATGCCCTTTTACATTGTAGTGATATACAAAATCATTTAGCTGTATTATCAAAAATGATCTTGTTTGTTCTTTACAGTTAACTTTTTTTCTCCATTTTCGTCGTCCTGTTTTTTCTTCTTAGTAACTTTTGATCATAAATGACATGTCAATAATCAGGAAAGCTTTATGACATAGAAGTTACCAATTGCATGTAACTCATAAAGTGCCATACTTTTGATTGTCATTTTTGTTGCATATTACTAGAGCTGATGATACAAAGAAACAAAATTATGAATAGACTCAGTGGTCTAAAAGATGAATTCTTGTCAACTTTCACAGGATACATTTTTATTACAAATGAATGTCATAAAGTTATTCAGCATAAAATGAATTCAAAGTTTATTTGCACCTGTGAGAACATACCAAGTGTAGCTGGATAGAGGAAGTAACTTACCAAAATAGACTTTATAAGAATTTTGTAGCATTAGATTTTCAGTTTTAACTTTGATGTGGAGTACCTAGGTGTAGGCCCTGTCACATCATTATTTAAAAAACAGTAAAATTTAAAAAAAGCTTGATAACTTGTATTACACATGCATACTTGTTAACATCTCACTTTAAAAAATGTATTGGGGCCGGGCATGGTGGCTCACGCCTGTAATCCCAGCACTTTGGGAGGCCAAGGTGGGTAGATCACGAGGTCAGAAGATCGAGACCATCCTGGCTAACACGGTGAAACCCCGTCTCTAAAAATACAAAAAAATTAGCTGGGTGAGATGGCAGGCGCCTGTAGTCTCAGCTACTTGGGAGGCTGAGGCAGGAGAATGGCGTGAACCCGGGAGGCGGAGCTTGCAGTAAGCCGAGATGGTACCACTGCACTCCAGCCTGGGTGACAGAGCGAGACTCCTTCTCAAAAATAAAAAATAAAAAATAAATAAAAAATAAATAAAAAATGTATTGGGTAGTGACTGGCTAAACGCTACTTTGGTGTTTTTTTTTCCCCTCAGAATTATAGAATGTTTCATAAAAGTTGCAATTTCGATTAAGGGAATGGAGACTTGGGTTGAATTTCTCAGTCAGTATGGCATCAGTAGTTCCTTTTCACTCAACCAAGTGACTTTTTCAGTAGATTTTATTGCTCTTTATGGAACTCTGCAGGTATAGATTAGATTCAGTTTTTTAATAAACATTAACTCGGCTAGTTTTTCTCCCTGAAGTCTCAAAATAGAAGGGTTTACATTTAGTCAGCAATTCTTTGTCTTCATTTTATCTTACCTCATTTTTTGCAAACAACTCTTTTCTAGATCAAAAATACCGTTCAGGACATTCTGCAGTGCGGATATATATCCTAATGGTTTCAACTAAAAATGACTGAAGTACTTTGTTAGTGATGTGATTAAAGCATACCCTAATGAGCAAGTGCATTAGAGGGCCATCAAGCACAAAGTCTTAAATTTTGAATATAGCAGAAACAGCTAGTTAATTTTACTAATCCATGTGTTAATTGTGCTACAACAGTAATGAAGATAATGTCTAAGAAACTGTTGTCATTCCTAGAGTGTTGCTGGTGATTTGGCCTAAGGTGATAGACTGAAATCAAAGACTTCACCGTCATGCAATTCATTTATGTAACCAAAAGCCACTTACACCAAAAAAGCTATTGAAATTAAATATATGTATATATGTGTGTATTTATATGTATATATATGTGAGTTTGTGTGTATAAATATATATATATATATGAAACTATAAAAGAAGTACTTGCAAGAAATGTGTCATTCTAGTTTGGAAAATGAGATAAGCACAGAGAAAGTTATAATACCCTTTTACCCTGGTAGTAGAAAATTAAAGTAGTAAAACTTTTCTGGGGAATATTTTAGCAATGTGATTCAAAGGCATTAAGCATGACAATACTATTTGTAAAGTAACAGTACTTGGAGGACTCTTTCTACAGGAATATTCTGAAATTAGCTCAATTTTTATATAAGAATATTCTTTATGGTGTTCATTGTAATAGTGAAAAAAATATTTAGAACCAACACTAATGCCTAGTATTACAAGAATGGTTAAATAAATTAATATACCATAATTTTTTTCCTCTTATTTGACCCCTTATTCAGCCATTTGAAAGAGTATTTCCTGTGTGGGAAAACATTTAAGTTTAAGTTAAAATTATCCCATATTTGTTTAAGATTTATTGCAGTGACCCACACCTGTAATCCCAGCATTTTGGGAGGCTGAGGTGCGCAGATCATGAGGTCAGGAGATCGAGACCATCCCGGCTAACAGGATGAAACCCTGTCTCTAGTAAACATATGAAAAATTAGCCAGGTGTGGTTGCATGCCCCTGTAGTCCCAGCTAATCAGGAGGCTGAGGCAGGAGAATCACTTGAACCCGGGAGTCGGAGGTTGCAGTGAGCTGAGATTACGCCACTGCACTCCAGCCTGGGTGACAGAGTAAGACTCCGTCTCAAAAAAAACAAAAAAGTTTATGATCTTAATTTTTTATAAATATTTTTATTTCATTTTAAAGCTTTTCTCTGTCTTTATAGGTTTTTGATAGTGAAAGTATCTTACTTTTATATCAGAAAACTGGTTTTTAAAAGCTGATAGTGTACGTAGAAGTCTAATAGGAGACTCTGGATATTAGATACCTCTTGACTGCCTTAAAAAATCAATTTGAGTGCAGTGGCTCACGACTGTAATCCCAGCACTTTGTGAGGTCACGGTGGGAGGATTGCTTGAGCTCAAGAATTAAGAGTAGCCTAGGCAATGTATTGAGACCTTGTCTCTACTAAAATTGTTTTAAAAATCAGCTGGGCGTAGTGGCATGTGCCTATACTCCCAGCTACTTAGGACGCTGAGGTAGGAGGATTGATTGAGCTTGGGACATATTGAGGCTGCAGGGAGCCATGATCACTTCACTGTACTCCAGACTGGGCAACAGAGGGAGACCTTGTCTCAAAAAACAAAACAAACAAAAACATCAATTTAATAAAACCATAATGGAAGGGCATGAAACAAAGTGAATTCTCTTTTAGTTTGTCTATCCTAAATTAACATAAAAATTTATAATTTTTCTTCCCTCACAGTTTCAATGTTTATTTTGCATTATTTGCAGATAAGCTGAATTTTCCTTTTTCAATCATTTATACTTTCTGATTTATAAACTCAGTGTTCAGTGTCTTTCTGACTTAATGACAATGAATTGTTGACTTATACTTCCCAGTCTTCCTTATATCACAGTTACTAGAATATAAAGAGTTAGAGATAACTAAACATACTCAGTTTATCCTGACCAAATAGATATTTCTCCATTTCCTTCTTTATCACACATAGTACTTCCACTCAACTATGTCAGGAGCCTCTCTTTAGTCTTAGCCTTCACACTCAGTAGTATTTTGGTTTCATTTTTTTCTTCCGTGTGGGATATGACAAGATTTCTCTTCAAATAGCCTATTAATCCTTTATTTAATCCACAGTACCCCTCCCCTTCTCTTTTCTTCTATTTTTCTTTCTGCCTTTAATACATGCACAGGCATGCCACAGCACCAATGGCTTTTATCAGTACTAGCTCACATTCCTTTCCTTATTTGAGAAGAAAACTAGCTCTCTAGCTTATCACAGATGACTTCTACCCCCTCTCCCCTCTCCCTTATGTGCCCACCTTGTCTAAGAAAAAGTTCAGATGTTTAGAGAATTGGTCCAACTGCAGACAACGGGGAAAGGGCACAGGGGCAGGATTTGTGTCAGCGAGAAAAACTTTAACTCTCCTTTGTTCTATGTGCTCTCATGGCAACTGGCCAAAGAGAAGCACCCTTCTGCGCAGAAGTAAATTTGCTTTGCTGAGAAATCCTTTGAGTGCTCGTTTTCCTTAAGACTCCAAGCTTTGTTTCCAACATTCCAGAATTATGGTTTGGAGTCTTATTCCTCACTTACATTCTGCTTTACCTTTTAGGTGTGTGCACACTGTCTCTCTTTCTCCCTGCACCCCCACCCCATATCATCGTGACCAGAAAGCCACAGGAAGTTGTTACATAGAAATAATCTGCTTTCCCTATTTTTTTTTTTTTTTTTTTTTTTGATACAGAGTCTTGCTCTGTCATCCAGGCTGCAGTGCAGTGGCGTGATCTTGGCTCACTGCAACCTCCGCCTCCCAGGTTCAAGCAGTTCTCCTACCCCAGCCTCCCGAGTAGCTGGGATTACAGGTGCCCGCCATCGTGCCCGGCTAATTTTTGTATTTTTAGCAGAGACGGGGTTTCACCATCTTGACCAGGCTGGTCTCAAACTCCTGACCTCCTGATCCACCCCCTCGGCCTCCCAAAGTGCTAGGATTACAGGCGTGAGCCACCACACCTGGCCTGCTTTCCCTAATTTTACCTAATGGGAATTTTTATTTGGGATAGACTCACTTAGTAAGATAATTGTAAAAATGAGTGGTTGCCAGTAAAACCAGTGGGGCTGTACAAAAATTGGCTAGATTTAAGCTAGGAAAAAATAATGGAGGAAGGCATTCCAGAGGAGGAGAAGATAGGATGTCCCTCTGGGGCAATAGGTAGATTTAAGCAGAGGTTTATGGAGAACTTTATCTGAAACAGCACAATTTGTGGTTGTTTTCATTGGAGTATAACATTACATAGGATATGAGAAGATACCTTAAAAGACGCTATTTTTACAAGCATTACTATCTGTTTAAAATGTAGTAAAAATAATTACAGAACTTAAACTTCAAAGTATTTACAACCATTACTATTTGTTTAAAATAGAGTAAAAATAATTACAGAACTTAAACTTCAAAATATGTATACACATACACAATCTGAAAAAAATATTAGAAAAGCAAATGTTTCAGCATACACAGATAGCCTTTTATTTTGAAGATAATTAATAGCGATTAGAACGTAAGTATTAACTTATTGGATTTATTTTTAAAGGACCAAGTGTTATTTTCTTCTTTCATCCTCTAAACCTGTCCCTTTGACGGCACAGGATTAGTATATCACCATGCATACTTCTTTCCTCTAAGTACAAGCAAAATATTCAGGGCCTACTGGTGGCCTCCTCTTCATTCCCATTCTAGCTATTAGAGGGTTTACTCTTATGGGTTGGTTGGTTGGTTTGTTTTTAACTTCACAATGCATAATGGACTTTTTCTCAGTAAATATAGAACTAAGCCAGTTTTTAAGTAGATACAAAATATAATTTGGATGTATCATAATTTACTGTAATATTTCCCTATTGAAAATTGATTCTTTCCTGTTTAATTTCTATCCCAAACTAAGTGTGCTAGGCCAAAATTATATGCCTAGTTTACATTTTAATGGATAATATTATTTTGTTACCCACTGGACATGAATGTGTAATGATGTCATAGCAAAGATTTTTGTCAATTTGATGGATGAAAATTGGCATTTTGATTGTATTTTGTAACAATGAGGTTGAATGTTTATTCACTCATATATTGATGAACCATTTGGATTTTCATATCTGAATTGCCTTTCCATATCCTGTGCCACTTTATCTTCGGAGATTTTTTTTCTTTCTTAAAAATGAGTTTATTATATATCTTTGTATAAGTTGCACATATTTTCTTTGAGGTTGTTGGGTTTTTTGCTTTTGCTTTATTGCTAATGGTATGTTTTGCTGAATTGAAATTTATATTTTTCTGTGTTGTGATATTTATGTCTGAAAAACTAAAACCTAATTTGATATGTTATGAAATAGACAACAGATATACTTTAGGCAGGAAATGCAAATTATCTATCTTTGCCCTTTAGATGATCTATGTACAGTTTTGCTTGACATGTTTTAAAGATTTACTGAGACATTGTGTCATCTAAAAATAATTTTTTAATTACACATTGTGACATTAGCTTAATATAAAAATACTGTTTTGCTTTACCAGATTGTCATATTTTTCTGTTGATTTAAAACAGTTTATTAGTTTTCAGAGGCTCTATTTTGTTAAATTTTGAATATCAGGACTGCTGATTTTAAAACATGTTGAAGCTATCATTGATGTAAATTTTTGTGTAATATATTGGATCTTAAGGGTGTTGAATACATACATGTTTGGTGATTAATTCTAAAGGCAAAAATTATTGTTTCTATCGTAGATGTCAGTGGTGAACAATGTATTGCTAAATTTAATCATTTTTTAATTTTCTAAATACTCATCCTATTTGGCCTCATTTCAACGTTTAACATTGGTGACCAACCTTCCTCCTTAAAACACTGTCTTTTCTTGGTTTTGTTTTTTTCTCTTTTTTTGAGACAGGTTCTCACTATGTTGCCCAGGCTGGAGTGCAGAAACTGCAGGTGTGTGCCTGGCTAATTTTTGTGTTTTTTTAAGAGACAGAGTCTCACTGTATTGCCCAGGCTAGTCTTGAACTCTTAGGTTCAAACAGTCCTTCTGCCTTGGCCTCCCAAAGTGCCGGAATTTGCTACTGATAAGTACAGTTTTTTTTCCCTAGTTTTTATCAGTAGCCAAACATAATAGTTTTTGTTTTTTTTGTTTTTGTTTTTGTTTTTTAATTGTGGTTAAATGCTTGAATTCTGGAGCCTAGTTATTTGGGTCCAGATTTTCACCCAGCATTTATTAGTTGTAACTTGTCTAGTTACATAATCTTTATGCTTTAGTTTCCTCATCTGTAAACTGAGGATAAGAATCCTTTTTACCTCTAGAATTGCTGTGAGGATTAAATGAATAAAAATATGTAGTGCTTATTCTCCCTCATCAACTCTCTCCTGGACCGTTGCAATAACTATCACCTTCTCTAGTTTGAGTACCTCTAGTCTGTATCCAGTTGTCTTACTAAAACATGAATTTGTTACTCTTGTACTTAAATTTGTCCAGAGGCTTCCCATTTCTTGCAAGGTAAATCTAGACTTTATAGCATGGCTTACAAGGCCCTCCAAACCCAGCCTCAGTCTGTCTTTTTGTTTTCATTTCCAGCTGTTCACAGCTCCAGGTGACCTAAATTTAGATCATGGTAGGTCATTTTTCCTTTCTAAAACTATCCTGTTGCTTTTATGCCATCTTGCTTTTCTTATACTTTATGTTATACCTTCTCTCTGAAATAATCTCATCTTTTTCTCTGGGATGAGGGCCTCTTGATCACGTATACTTAGTCCGTATGTCTTAGTCACTCTTTGATTCTTAGTGTATAAGCACCATTTTTTAATAATTAAATTAATTTTAATATTCCAGGTCCCAAGCCAATGCTTATCACACAGTATGCCCCCAGTACATAAACAAATTGAAAAAACAGTCTGTGGATTTTAATTAGTGGTACTTACTTAATATTTTAAAAGTTATAATTATCAGATATTAATGGGATCTTGGCTTAGCTATGTTATTTTTATATACAAAACACTGAAAGTTTGGTTAGATTGGAATGGTAGTTTTTGTCATCATTTTAATATAATTTGTATAGTAATTTAATTCATTGTTTTCATGGCTTTTGTTGTTCTATCTGTATGATACATTTTAAATTCTTGAGTTTTATTACCCTTAATAGTCAATTCTCTTGGGTTTCTATGGATAGTACCTATTTCACTGAAATCTCTGCTTTATCTTTAATCTAAAAATACGAGTGTACTGTTAGTTTTTGCTTATTTTTACTGTTTTGGGTAATATCAAGTCAGTTAAATTAGATCTCTCTACATCTTAATCCGGTTTTGGGCAGCATAAAATAATTAAGGGTATACTTTGTTTTATAAAGTCCCTGGGTTCCCTTTTCATTCTGTTCTGAAAGAAATTTGTTAACAAATTGAGAACTCCTAATTTAGCTTCCTGGAGTGATTTTATAGTAATAAAAAGCACTGCCCTTCTTTCTTTTCTTTCCTTTTTTTTTTTTTTTTTTTTTTGAGACAGAGTCTCTCTCTGTCTCCCAGGCTGGAGTGCAGTGGCACAACCTTGGCTCACTGCAAGCTCTGCCTCCTGGGTTCAAGCAATTCTTCTGCCCCAGCCTCCCAAGTAGCTGGGACTACAGGATCACGCCACCACACCCAGCTAATTTTTGTATTTTTAGTAGAGACTGGGTATCACCATATTGGCTAGGCTGGCTTGAACGCCTGACCTTGTGATCCGCCTGCCTCAGCCTCCCAAAGTGCTGGGATTACAGGTGTGAGCCACTGCGCCCGGCCAACACTGTTGTTCTTTCTTGACCTGGTTTTTTGTTGTTGTTGTTTTAGATATACGTACTATGATATTGGGCCATAATCTTTGGCTTTGCTCCAATGATTGACTTCTAGGGAGTCTGTACTCACGCAATTACTCCTTTTACTGACTATTGCTAATTATATTGTGGGTTATAACCACAACTATATTTGACTCCTAGGGGTCTTCTCACTTAATAATCTCTATGTGATTTCATTTGGCCCATGCTTCATCTGTGTATGTGGTATATGTGTGATACACATGGACACATGTATGAGACTTTGTCACTCTTTTCTAGCATTGGATAAACATTTTGAAATATGTAATAAGAAATACGTAATTTAGGAACATTATGATTATTTTAAGAAGTTGAATGGGGGCAAAAAGATTTTTAAACTGTATAACTTGAAACTAACATAACCATTAAAAGTTACCCAGGACAATTATTGTTTATAAAACATAATTTTACAAGTTCTAATTTATAGAATAGTCCACTTTGTTTCATTCAGTATAAAATATAACTGCAGAGTTATCATTGTTACAGTCATCCCTCCATATCCATGGGGCATTGATTCCAGGACCACTCTTGGATATCAAAATCTGAAGATGCTCAATCCCTTATGTAAAATGCCATCATATTTGCATATAACTTATGCATATGTTCCCATATGCTTTCAATTATCTCTAAATACTTATTATAATACCTAATACAATGTAAATGCTATGTAAACAGTTGTTATACCATATTGTTTTTTATTTGTATTTTTTTATTGTTGTATTGCTATTTTTTATTGGGTTTATTTTTCCCAAATATCTTCCATCCATGGTTGGTTGAATCCATTGATGCAGAACCTGCAGATACGGAGGGCAGACTGTATTAACTTCATAAGGTAATGTGTATTGTTCACATACACATACACACACACACACACTGTCCCATTTCCCAACATGATAAATTGTCAAATTTGTATGCATTAATAACTAATGAAAATAACAGTATTTTTGGTTTTCCTCCATTTTTAAATGTCTTTTATAAATGTAATGTATTTCATTTACAATCCTACTTTTTCATTTTAATGAAGAATTGCATTTTCTTACTGTTTTGGTTTTGTTAGTCATGAAATTTTTTTAAATCATAATAACCCTCCTCTTGGGAATTTATCATAAGGAAATAAAGAAACGCTAATATAAAAAGACATTTATAGCTATAGTTATATTAGGAAAATTATTCCCACTGAAAACATGTAACTCCTCAAATAAAAACAACTGAAAACATTGTATAGGAGGGGAGTGATAAACTATAACAAATCAGTATTAAAAAATTATGTATCTTCTTTAGATTTATAGATTATAAGATATTTACATAGGAATGAAGAAACCTGTTTTATGTCATAAGTATATGCTACTAAATTGTTGCATATAAGTGGCTAGAGATTAGAAGGGAGCAAAAAATGAGCATGGTATTATTTTAGAATGGTAGGAGTCTGAGTAAAATAAAATTCTTCAACAAAAATGTAAGTACGTTAATCTCATGAATGTAACATTTAAGTAGAGCCTCATTTTGACCACAGACACACACAAAGATTAATTAGATATTTTAAAAAAGTAGCCCTGATCAGTTAGCCACAGCAAATAAAAACCTAAGACAAACCTTTTATCAGGAACAACCACTGAGTAGGGCAACTCATATTCAAATGAAATAAACATCAAATCTCTTCCTCAAAACAACATTAAAATTATCAGCTTTTTGTGTATGTAATTTCAGTTAGTTATGCAGTGTATTAAATAAGGTGTAAGGATATGTTCATTGAGGCACAAACAATTCGTTGACTTTTATATATGTATATCTTTTAAAACTTGGATCGTATTTGAACACACCATGATTTCTCTAAAAGGTGAAATTCAGCTGGGCATGGTGGCTCATACCTGTAATCCCAGCACTTAGGGAGGCAGAGGTGGGAGGATAGCTTGAGCCCAGGAGTTCAAGACCTGCCTGGGCAGCAAAGTGTGACTCCATTCTCCACAAAAAGGAAAAAAAAGGACAAAAAAGGTGTAACAAGTGAAATTCAGAACTCTGGAAACATTTTTTTAATGAGATACTTAACATATGTCTATATTCTTAAAATACTTAGGCAAGTTTGAGAAAAGTGTGAGTAGAAGAAGAGAAAGTTAGAATGGTTGATTATTGCCTCATGAATATACTATTAAAAGTGTGACTTTATGGTGTGACTTTAGTGTAGAATTGTTCATGCATTCTTTTTTTTTCCACTCCCGTTCTACCCGCTGGCCAGCACCAGGGTTCAGCCTTGCCACACAGACGCTACTGGTGGGCCAGGGGCTCCCTGCAGCTGGGGGGAGCAGGATGTCCTGGGTGGAGGGTCTCCCACAGCCAGGGACAGGGCCAGAATGCGCTTGGTGGGCTCCCTGGAGATGGTGGCACAGACCCAGAATTGTGGGGACAATACAGTGAGACTCTGTCTCTTAAAAAAACACAAAAATTAGCCAGGCACACACCTGCAGTTTCTGCACTCCAGCCTGGCAACATAGTGAGAACCTGTCTCAAAAAAAGAGAAAGGTCTATTGAATTAGACATTTTCAGAAAGTATTTAAAGTTATGGGATTATAAATACAAAGAGGAGCTGCTTGTGGTTGCTCATGCCTATAACCCCAGCACTTTAGGAGGCCAAGGTGGGCAGATCAGTTGAGCCCAGGAGTTCAAGACCAGCCCTGGGCAAAATGGTGAAACCCGTCTCTTCTAAAAATACAAGAATTAGCTGAGTGTGGTGGTGCGTGCCTGTAGTTCCAGCTACTCTGGAGGCTGAGGTGGAAGAATCGCCTGAACCCAGGAGGCAGAGATTGCAGTGAACTGAGATCATGCCACTGCACTCCAGCCTGGGTGATGGAGCGAAAATAAAATAAATAAAATAAAATAAAAATGAATTTTTTTCGAAAATAAAATAAAAATGAATATAAAGAGGAATAGAACTCTGGAAATAAATTTGGTAACTGTTACACATTTATTCTTTACCCCTTAAGTATTCAATTCTAATTTTCTGACCTTTGCTTTAAGTAAATGACTGTCTTTCAGTGGATATTGAAGGTACAGCAGGAAATCATGCGCTATAAGAATGGAACAGCTGAAAGAATTACGTAGGTGTCCTTGGTTTAGTTGAGTCACAGGCTGACTCCAGATAAATTTAATTACCATGTAGCAGAGCCTCAAGATGAGATTTTAATACTCTGCCGTTTTTAAGCTTTGTTTTACTGACTGAAATATCTCTGTATATAAATAATACTTATCTCTGCTTAGTTGTATGTCAGCTGATTCACTTTAAAGTTGTGGAATATTTGTAATTTGTCTTTTACTCCCTTTATCTGTTTTGTATTTGTTTCTATTCCTTTTTCTTTGTGGTTACCTTCATCCCAGCTGAATTTGCTCTATTTTAAGACAGTGGTCCTTAAACATTAGGGTGCATTTGAATCACCTGAAAGGCTTGTTAAAAGGGTTTCTGTTTTAAAACTCTGAAGTGGTGACCAAGAATTTGCATTTCTAACAGGTTCCCAAGTGATACAGTTGTTACTGGTCTGGAGACTATACTATAACAATCACTGCTTTATAAATAAAGCCCTTTAAGCTAAAGTCCTAAGATACGGTTCTCAGCTTGGCTAGAGATACAAAAATGTCACCTGTAGAAGGAATTACAGAAAAATAAGCAAAAACAGGCCTGGATCTCACTCTTGAAGATTCCAATCAGTAGGTGAACAATTTAGGAATGGTACCTCAGAGTTTAAGTTTAAGAAATTTAAGAGTTTAAGGGCATATGCCTTTTTTGCATATGCCCTCATATCACTCATCTAAACCCAGTGAATTGCCTTTTTGAAGTCTCTTTTTGTTGTAATGTGAAGATGTCATGATACCAAGAGCTCCATTCTTTACTAGCTGAACCTGAATCATTGACTCTTAGAGCTTTTAGGGAGGCGATACAATTGTCTTGGCCAAAATGGTATTATACAATGTTGAAGCCAGGTGCTGATAAACTCAGAATTATTAAAAACTCTATATGTAAAATAACAGGCCAGTTAAAGGGTGTTTTTTACCCCCCATAGTGCGCCTTGAACCAGATTGGCATAGCAACATTCTAGATTGCTCTGAAATAGCACTGTATCTGTTATCTCCCTGAGACAGTGATCTGTTTTCACTATAGTCAGAAAGTGTGATACAGCCCTGCCAAGCAAAACTAGCTTTCAGGCTTTAGATTCTAAACTTCTAATTTCCATTAGGACTTTCTCTTTAACTCGTGGGTTATTTAGAAGTGTATTTTATTTCCAAATATTTGGAGGATTTTCCATGTATATTTCTGTTAATGGTTTCTAGTTTAATTGCAACTCTAATATCTCCATCATCCCAGAGTTTGTTCTGCTGATTGCTTTGTTTCTTGACAGTGGATTTTCTTTTTCATTTTATGTGCCTCATAACTTTTTTTTTTTTTTTTGCGATGGAGTCTTTGTTGCCCAGACTGGAGTGCAGTGGTGCGCTATCTCGGCTCACTGCAAACTCTTCCTCCCGGGTTCAAGTGATTCTCCTGCCTCAGCCTCCCAAGTAGCTGGAATTACAGGTGTGCGCCACCACGCCCAGCTAATTTTTGCATTTTTAGTAGAGACGGGGTTTCACCATGTTGGCCAGGCTGGTCTCGAACTCCTGACCTCAGGTGATCCACCCACCTCTGCCTCCTAAAGTGCTGAGATTACAGGCGTGAGCCACTGTGCGCAGGGTGCCTCATAACTTTTGATTGAATGTTGGACATCATGAGTTGAACAGTAGAATACTTATGCCTGAAAGGGCACACCTGTTCTTTTTCAAGGCTGTTAGTGTGGGGGAGTTGAGTCATTTTAATCTGGAGTTGAGCCGGGCTTATATTTTCTTGTTGCTCTGCTTACCTCAGTGTACCACAAGGCTTCAGATTTCTTTACTATTTCCTGTGTTTCTGGTTGAGGTTGTAATTCTAGAGTGCTTTTTGTCATTTGTACTCCCCTGTTAAATTTCACCTTTCTCTGCATGCCTGTGCTACTGAAGAATCCCCATTCCACTGTCTTTCCTCTTACTTAGCAGTAGACTGCTGTCACATGTTATTCAGTGCTTGCTGGTCTGGTGGTATTAGCCAAAGGAGTTGTTAATTTTCCTCATTCAAACTCAGCCTTCGGCCTCCAACGAACCACAGGTTTGGTTCTTGAGTGTAGGCCTTTTTCGTTGTTCCTGGCCCTTTTTCCTATGGCAGCCTTATTCTGGTTTGTGTCTTTGGCAAATCTTGTGAGGGAGTTTCTTTCTGACTCTCGGGGGTAGGAGACCTTTAAAAGATACGAGGTAGTATACTGGGCCCAGAAGTGTTTCCTGTCACTCCTGTAGGAGTAGAGGATTTTTTTTCCTCTTATATTTTTTTCTCTTCACAGTGAGACTGCTCTGTTCCCTGTGTGGCAACAGGGTTTACAGCCTTTCTTTTAATGACATTATGGCTTTTATTCCTTAAAGGAGAAGGGTCTGGGTGAGACTTTGGGTCTTTCCCACTGTGGTGGCTGCTCCCCTTCTCCAGGTCTACACCACCAACTAGTGAATGGTCTTTCTAATGGCCTAATTTGTCTGAATCTTTTTCTTGAGTACCTGATGGAGGTATCTGTTAGTTTTCTACGGCTGTTAGAACAAATTACTACAAATTTGGTAGCTTAAAACAGCACAAATTTTTTTCATAATTTTGGAAGACATAAGTCCAAAACCAGTTTCATTTGGTCAAGGTGTTCAGCAAGGCTGGTTTCTTCTGGAGTGTTTGGGTTAGAACCCATTTTCTTGCCTTTTCTAGCATTAAAGTTGCTACACTCCTTGGTTCATGACACCAACCTCTTGCAGCTATAGTCACATCTATTTATCTCTCTGATTCTGACTCCTCCTACTTCTCTCTTATAAGAACTCTCTCCTGTGATTATATCAGGCCCGCCATCTCAAAATTCTTAATCATATTTGCAAAATCCCTTTTACCATACAAGGTAACATATTCACAGGTTCAGGGCATTAGAACATGGACTCTTTAGTATTGTTATTCATGACTGAATTCTTACTTGTGTAGTGTTGAGCAGCTCTTCTTCTCATGCTCTGCCACAGGTGATCCAGAGCTTGGATCCCATCCTTCTTTTATGGGGCCTATCTTTCTTGGATTTCAGTCCACTTGGTTGCCCTCTGACGTCAGCTCTCTGATGGCTTGAAAAGTTACAATTTTATAGTTTATCTTATTTTTTCTTGCTAGGATAGAAGGAGTGTTATTTCCAGTTGTTGTTGTTACTGTTTTTCCATTCTAGCCAGAGGCTTTTCAAAGAAACTTCAGAAACTTTACTGAGCCTGAGGGAACACAAGTCAACTGCCAGTAATCACTATTTTCAGCTTTATAGTAATAGTAGCAGTAGTAAACTAGAACAAATTGTAGCGATAGTAAGAGTGGTTGTAGTTGAACTCATAGTGAAGGAAAGTAAGCACTTACCACAACCGTATGCCAAGCATTATTTTAATTACTTTATACATTTATTTAATTCTTAAACTCTATGAGGTGGTTACTGTTTTAATTTACATTTATAAATAAGAAAACTGAGGCACGTGGAGATTAAGTCATTTTCTCAAGGTCTCAGGCTGATACCGACAGAGCTAGGATTTTAGTCCAGGAACTACTTCTCCAGAATCTGTACTTTTAAGCATGAGTCCTGTGCTGCGTCTCAAAAGATAATTAGCTCTGAGGATATGATTCTGTGGTTAACTCAATTTCCTCTGTGAGCTTTTTGCTGAACTATTTCCCAATTTTTTTTTGAGTCAAGGGCATTTCATTTAATCCTATATCCCTAGAAGTAGATGGAAATAAGATCAGGTTTTCTCAACCTGGGTTTCCTGGGAGAATTAATTCCTAATACTCTCAGGCATCCATTGAATGTAGAGAATAAATGTTTTTTCGGTGGATTTTAAATTGTATTTGTTATCTACTAAATTGGGAGAAGTGGAAAAAGAAAAGTCAAATAATTTTCTATTTTCTGTGTTTCAAATGAGAAGCTCCTATAATCACCTACAAAATGATAATCGCTACATAATGTAAATATCAAGCATCATCACGAACAACTCAACTAGAGTATGAGATAAAACTTCACCTTGATTCTGTGGATTTTTTTTTTTTTTTTTACCCTGCTCTCATCACCTTTGAAATTGGAGACTGATCTTTTTCTAGTTGTTCTCTAGTCAGGGGATATATCTCTACCTGTATATAGAAGGTCAGCTTTGGGGCTTTACTCTGAATTCATAACTTGTAATTCTATTTCAAGGTGCTGTGAGGTTTAGTCCACTGAGAATGCCAAGAGATTTATATCTTTGTCAGAATGCTAACTTTTAAAGATTTATTTTAAATAAGGAATAAAGAGGTCTTCCTTAATCACACGGTTTTCCCAGTCTTGGGAAGTTCGTTTTGTTTCTTTTATTCTTTTTCAGTGTCTGAGTATATGCATGCATGGATATTTGCATGTAAACTTCAACTGGGATTAAAACCGTTTAGGGCCATCTGCGTATTTTGTAAAGAAAATCATCCTGCATAATTACTCCTCATCAGTAACTACCATCAAATATATTTTCACTTTAGGATATTCTTATCCTGAAGTTTTTGGATGCTATTACTGACCTGACAGTTCCACTTACAGGAGAAAGGGAACTGGATACCATTTTCCAGTTCATTTACAGATATTTCCTATCGTATGTTACTTTAGCCTGGGACAGAACCCAGCAGACTTTTAACACTTTATTAAAAGCTCTATTTGGTTGTTGCCAATTATAAAGCAGATTTGAAAAGAAAAAGATAAAGCAGATTTGAAAAGTGGACCTTTAAGAATTGTTTGGATATATCGGGTTTTTACAGCCATTTAAAAAGAACTCAAGATACCACCGGATAGTCATGGTGATTAATAAGGAACTACATAGGAAGTAAAGTTGTTTCTTGAGTTTACCAATTTCTGTTGGTGTTTTCATCAAAAGATTTTCTGGAATTTTGACTTATCACTATATACTGAAAAAAAAAATCAACCTCATCTTGACATGATTTCAGTCAATTCAGTAGATTTAATCTTAGTACCTATTTACTTCATTGATAGTATCTTGCCCCAGTGATAGTAGACATAGTAGACTAGAACTTTTTTTTTGGATGGAGTTTCGCTCTTGTTGCCTGGGCTGGAATGCAGTGACACGATCTCAGCTCACTGCAACCTCCGCCTCCCAGGTTCAAGCGATTCTCATGCCTCAGCCTTCCGAGTAGCTGGGATTACAGGCATGCACCACCATGCCCGGCTAATTTTGTATTTGTAGTAGAGACAGGATTTCACCATGTTGGTCAGGCTGGTCTTGAACTCCCGACCTCAGGTGATCCACCCGCCTCAGCCTCCCGAAGCTCTGGGATTACAGGCGTGAGCCACCGTGCCTGGCCAGGACTAGAACTTTTTAATGTATTTTATTCATATTGCCACAATTTAGAATTATTATGACATCTAAAATAGATAATATTTTATCAGTAAAAGCTAATGTTGATAGATTTAAGGTGACTAATCTATCATAGGTACTGATACCAGAATCTCCTCAGTTTTCTAAATTTTGACTAGTGATTACCATTGGGCACAGTGGTACGCCTTTATTATTTGAAATCACAATTTAATTTCTTGGTGAATTAGGATTCAAGGGTAGGAGGAATTTGAGATATTGAGCTATTCAAAATTTTACCTAACTTTTGAACTTCATCAGTAATATCCCCACCATGTTGTTATGCAGCTATTGTTTGAATACTTTCCCTTACCACAGTTAATGCTAGAGGTACAGTTCAGGCTAGTTCAATCCTCATCTGAAAGTTTGCCTTCCCTTCAGATTCTCAAAGTTCATTGTTGATACCCATGTATCTAACTCAGCAACTTGTTTAACATCATTGTACTGCATAAGAATCAATAAAGTGCACACACTCCCAAATCTTGTTTGTCCCTTCTTCTATTCTATCTTCTCCTTCATCTTTGTCTAGCTCTGAGCTGTCAAATGGCCTATGGTGGGAAAATGAAGAGTTTAACACTTAAATTTAAAGGAAGGGGTGTGTGTATCTGTGTTTGTGTGTGTGTGTGTGTGTGTGTGTGTGTAGGTAGGAAGGGAGTGTATTTGAATCTATGTATTACCTGATTTTTCTGTAAATCTAACATATTCCTTTAAAAAAAGTCTTCTTTAAAAAGTTAAAGGACTGTAAGTAGAAAAATTAATATTTTTCTTTTAATAGCTTTTGATCATTGTAAAAATGTATATACAAAAATATTAAAAGTAAGTTTAAATCACCTATAATCTTACAGTATTTCAATGTATTTACTTCTAGTCACATATTTTTAATGATTCTGTTCAAAACATTTAAAAACATTTAGCCATAGATATAATTTGAAAGCTGAAAATATCAGAATATTTTGGAAACAGTTTTCTGTTAAAACATTTTTTGATCCATTCTCTTCCTTTCCCATTCCTATGACTTCCTTGAGACCTTTCTCAGTGTCTAGCCTCTATTTTCTGCCATGTTATTCTATTCACCTTAGCTTCTTTGCTGTTTTCTCTTGCCTTCGTTTTCTGTTGCTCACTTCTGATTATCTCTCCCTTGGATCCCATTCTGTCTGCCTTGCCTCTCCTCATTTTTATTGCTAGTGTATAATTGGGTTCTGCAGCTCCCTTATGTCTCGCTTCCCTCAACCTTCTGGCTCGTTTCCTCACCTGATAAACTGGCCAGAACTTGAACTCCAGTCGTCGTGGAAAGTGCACCACTGTCCTCACTAATAACCAGAGCAGGGCATGTGTTCTCTTCCTTCTTTATTCCCCACTGCACCCTGCTGTTCTTTACTTCATTCTCTAAATACCGTTCTTCCAAGGCTGTCTTGGACATTTACTGAACAATTTAGGGTAACAGAGCCCTTATGCACGGAACAGTGTAAGATTTAAAATTAAATGCTTTGTATTTTGTTCATGAAAGTTACTTGGCCATCCTTGCCACTAAAAATGTTTCCTTTTTGCCTTAGACCTGGTTTTACAAAAAGCAGTGATCTTAAGATAAATGTCTTTTAGACTTAAAATGATGCTTCATTGTATGCCATAAAGAGATTAGATTCTAAGGAAGGAATGAGAAAATTTAGTAAATTTTGTGCTATAATTTTTAAAAGTTATTTTCAAAAATGCTTTTTAGTAAAAATTGGGGAAGAGAGGTTTAATTTTCAAAATATTCATATTTGGATAATGAGGGTAGCCCAGCTGCCACTCGACTTTTCTTATTAAGGTGGTATTCTGGTGAAATTTAAATTAAAAATGTTCACTTGGTATATTTTTTCTGTAATTAAATTGATTTGCTGATTTTGTTAGACATGTGGAATGGCTAACCTGTCTAACACATTTAGTATTTATTTTATCACATTCTTTGACTTTAAAATCTGTATTTTAACATCAGACCTTTAAGTGTCTTTGTATTATTCATACATACTTTTTGTTTATGTTATAAATATTTGGATTTTTAAATTTTTAAAACATTTTTAATAGATGCAGTATAGTCAAGTAATTTGTATTTAAAGAAAACAGAAGCCTGAACATGGTATATATTACATAGTGAAGTGTGGTATTTCTGGGGTACACAATTTTAGAGTAATAAACGATATAATTTCAGGCACCTACAGCAGTGAAATATTTCTCATCTTACACATTTATGTTTCTGTAAGATTTGTTTTTGCAGTTTTATCTTCCATTGCAATGTGTTAATATTGTCAAATTATACAAGGGAAGGATTATATATTATATACTTAATCATTTGGAAAGACTGAGACTCTTACCACAGTTTCTCTATTGACTAAATGAATGACCTTGAATCGAGTTACCTCTAAGGTCATTGTCTTATCTTTAAAATGAAGACATTAACTTCATTTTTTCTCAAGTTATGTAACTTTTATAACTGAGAGATTTCAAAACAAATACACAGTTTCAAAAAAGATCCCAAAGTCTGTAATCTCACCATTCATCTGACACTTGATTTATCTGCCTAGCATCACTACTAAGCAGCAGGGAACGAGCTTTGTCAGGGATAGAGCTGTGAGCCCCTTCCTCCCTCTTGGCGGGAACTATTGACGATTTCTCTAAGTGAGGTGATACGTTTTTACTAAAAATTTCAACCCTTGGAGTCATACAAAACAAGTACAATCCAACTTCTAGTTGAAAAGCCAACTATATTGGTTTTGATTTTTCTTTCATTTTTAAATTAAGCATTCTGTTTCATCTGCTACTCCTATGGCAAGGTTTTTATTTGTACTGATTTTATATTTCTTTGGACATAAGAAATAGACACTTAAAATAAACATAATAATGAAACGAGGTGAAATGAATTTGAAAATAGGACTGGACACAAATTTTGAAATTTGATTGATTTCCCCAGTGAAATGTTATTTTAAAGTCATTTTGGCCTGGGAATTATAGTAATGATAATGTTAGATGCTTACTGTATCCCAGACTATGTTTTCTGATCTTTGACTCTACTATTACATTCAGTTCTTACAACAGTTCTTTCTATGAGGTATACATACCTCCATTTTACAAGTCAGGTAACTGGGGTACATAGCAATGTGAAATAGAAATTGTTCCAATTATATATTTAAATGATATTATGTAGATTAAGTTATGTATTAGAATATAATTTCTTCACTTCCAGAAAAATACTACCATAGTGTATGATAAAATCTACTGGCCTTCACATTAGCTGCCAAGATTTATTGAGGGCTTATATGCCAGTCAGTGTGCTGGTGCCTTCCACATTTGATCTCATTTAATCCTCATAACAACTGCATGAGATAGGTATTGATTTCATTACTATTTTATGGGTGAGGAAAATGAGAAGAATTACTTGCCCAAGATTATACAATTGGAAAATGGTGGAATTATAATTTGAGTCTAGGCAGTCTTAACCATACAGTTCATGCACTAATCATTAGGCATACCGCCTCACCCCACTACACTGCTTTAGCATATTTGACTTTGTTGCAACAAAAAAAAGTAGATACTTCCTCTTGACAGGCAATTGTAACTATATGAGATACAGAATATATTGATAGTTACTGGTATGTACATCAGTGAAGTGCTTTGAAAACAATTTTTTCTACATTAATTTGCTTACTAGCTGCATATGAAATAAATACAAAGCCCAAACTTGATCTTTGATTTAAAATACTGCACAGTTTTTTGTCCTGGAAAGATAGGAGCCATGACAAGTCACATTGCTTATTCTAGCTTATTCTAGTGAAATTTAGGATGTAGGGACATTAGCAATAGCTCTTTAGTTTTTATCTAAAACTTATCAACTTGAATTTAATTGGGAGTTAAAGCAGATTTCCATATCTACTGTGTCTATATTTGGATGCATTTCAAAGTCAAATACAAGTATGTATTTTCAGTTGTCTTCTCATCTCCATTATTTGTGCATATAATTAAGAGTTAATTGTATTTCTATTATAAATGATATGGTTGCTTCCTCTTGCATTATACTTTTCCGGTAGTAAACTACAAACAAAGCAGTTCTCCGTATATCAGATTCAGAATGTGCTCAAAAGCTCTTCACTTAGAGACTGAAGCACTGAAAAAAGTTAGGATGTGTGACCTTACTATTTAACAAGCGAATTCTACCCTATTATTTCTTATATGTTGATAAATACAACATGTCTTTGAAAACTATGTTTAACATTGTATTCTTTGGGGGGGGGGTGTTTACAATTTTGTTTTTACTTTCTTTGGAGGTTATTCAGTTTGGCATGATAGCTCTCCTCAGTAACGCTTTATTTGTCTGTGTGCCACTTTTCACTTTCTTTTTCTCAATGGAACCTAGAAGCATTAAACACATCTCTAATTGTTATTATTAAAAAATGAACTTTTTCTGTGATGTGTGACTACTTGGCATTTTTACTTCATCTTCACAGATCTAAATATTTGAAGGAAATGATAACTTTTTATGTTTACCCCAGTCAAAAAATTTTACTTCTAATCACTAAAATTTCTCCCCTGAAAACAAAGACAAAAAGGTAACAAATAATTGTAACCAAAGATATTTCTAATACTGTCTTTTTAAAAGAAAGTCAGCTTAGTCACAGGATAAGACTCATTTAAAAATTTCCTTCGTGAGTCTCTGTATTTGAGTATAACCAGCACTGTAACATACTGATTAGATGTGCTTGTTTTCAGCACAGTTGCCTGTTTTCTCAGGCAATGTTAAATTGCCATATTTGATGAAAAAATAGCAAATTGAAATTTTTCAAAATATTTATAGTTCAGATGTTTCCTTTTATAAATACAAGCCCTTCATCATTTTAGTGTTATTTTCTTTTTTGCTTTAGAAAGGTAGTTTTATTTTGACAACCAAAAGTAATAATAATACAAGAGGAGGCAACTCAATGTTTCAAATGATAAAATAGTTCAATTTTAACCAATAGGAACCTACACAAGATCATGGCATTTAGGTTTAGGGTATCTATCTCTTTGGACCAGATCATATGTTATTTGAATCTACTGTGGTTTGTTAGTATGTTTCATAAGACATAGTGCAGAGCTGCTATGATCTTTAAATGTTAATGTTCTTTTCTTATCACTTTACTGTGTAGATACCCTTCATGAGACCCAACTCTGCCACAGCTCATCCTCGGAGGCAATCCCGGAAACCTCTTTTATAAGTGTGATTTTAAAAATGTGGATTAAACTCTCGATAGAGTACATAAAGTAAAGGAGAACAGCTATATTGTCCTTTCTATAAGCTTGTCACTGCAAAAAGTTGCCTTTTGCTTGTCAGGTTTGGATAGAATATAATTGATTGGTTTGTTACTTGGACTAAAAAGGCAGTAGATTTGCCTGTGTGCATTTTTGTTTTTCCTATTTTTCTTCTTTTTGCTTTTTTTGCACTAATCAGAAATATTTGATATGTGCATTGTTGAAAAATACTGGATACATGTCTTGTCAGAATTGTCGTATTAAGTAATGTCTTTCCCTCTTGCTTCTTTGGCAAATGATGATACACAGTGTTTGGACTTACTGAAGAGTTACTGAAGCCTATGGGACTTAATAAATACAGTATGCTACTCCCTGTTGTTATTCAACAATGCAAGTAACAAACAAGAAAGACAATGCATTCCATTAGTCTGCTATTCTGTTTCCTTCAGCTTCATACATAGATTCATATATGAAGTACTGCATTGTAAAACAACTATAGACTCATATTAAATGTTATTTCTATTTATAATAGTCAGCAAAAGTGAAAGACTTGTGAAGCATATGACATTCTATTTTTGACTTATTAGTCCTAGTGTGAAAGCATATTAGCATGACATTTTTACAACTTCAGATTTTAAGCTCATGAATAAAAATATATCTGTGTTGATCTCTAGATATTTTTAGTAATACCCAAATATATGCAGTCCTTATTGTTTTAATATAAACTTTCTGTGTTCAGTATAATTTTATTTTTCTCAACCTTAAATATGAACTTAGGAAATAAGGAGGGAAATACAAAGATTATTGACTATACAACCTACCAGCTGAAAGAAAGATCTTCATCAACATCTGTATCTTTCCAGAGGTATACAGAATTAAAATTTGATCTTCAAGCTTTAATGATCCAGTTTTAAGTCAACGGCAGAAATATGTTGAATATTTCATCACTCAATCTTGAACTGATTTAGAAGAGACTCTTTGCTGAAATTGAATTGCACATATACATGTAAATTGTCAACATGTAATTTGGAATTTTCTGATTAATAAATGTGGTTTTGGACATCTTTTCGGGTATAGTGACAATGGAAAATAGTTTACACTTTAGAACTAGAGTAGGTACTGTTATAGATAATCAAAAGCAATTGTAATTGTAAAGCTGCTGTAATCTAGTAATCTCTAGTTATAGTGAGGAATCCTATGATTGGATGAGATGTTTGATGAAAGTAGAATGTGTACGAAATTACATATAAACAGATTATTAACTTATTGAAAGATCTCATCATATTGGAGGAAAAATATTCGTAATCTTTAGCAAAATTAGTAGACTTTTGTTTAAAAGAATAAGATAGGACTAGTTATCACTATATTAGCTTAAGGAAATGTTGGTAATTATTACTGTTGCTGAACTCTGGCTGCTTTTAAGCAAAATGACAGATTGCCATTTTCTATGTGGAATATACTAATACATTAGACCATGGCCCTCTTTTAATATTTAGTGAGAAATTACTCACAGTTGCTTTATTTTAGTTTTTTTTGAGAAACTCTTAGGCCTGGTTTTGGTATCAACTGTTAATCAAAATCCTTTTCACTTTGATTCCAATTAGAATACTATATTATCATCATTCTCCATTTTGCATTTTCTGTGATGGTAGATATTCTATTCCACATTTGGTGCTAGTCCTAAGAATCTTTGTCACATGTTATACATATAGACTGCAAAATTCATAGGATATAGGTCCTGCGAAAAGTATAGTTGAAGTAAGAAAACTTTTGAAGTAACTAGAATACTTTGTGCTAATAATCTCTTAAATGCTCTCATATCCACAGTGTAAAATTATTCCCTGTCCATAATCAATTCAACTGCTATAAGGAGAAAATTGATGTGTACTTAAGAAAATATACACTAAATGATTCATATTTCACAGATGTACACAAGAAAAATGGCACATCAGGTAAATGATGGTTGTTTATCACACAGTAGGGAAAGGAAGAAACATTAAAATATCAGGAAGGAGATGAAACGTCTCTGAAACACAGGAAGAATGATATAATAGTAGATAGTGGTTCTCAAACTTTGTGCATCAGAATCACAGGAAAGATTTGTAAAAACACAGGTGACTACCCTATTCCTCTCCTCATCCTTCTTCTACCCACTTTACTCCCTCCCCTCTTCACCCTAGAGTTTCTGATTTAGTAGAGAATTCGCATTTCTAACAAGTTCCCAGGTGATGCTGTTGCTACTGGCCTGGAATACCACATTAAGAACCATTCATAGGTAGTATTTTTTAAAAAAAATCATTGTGTTGTGCTCAACATTGTTTGATAAAGGAATGCGCTTTTTAAATCTCCTTAGAAGGGCCCTTAGATTTCCTCTAGATAATAGAATTAGTAATTTCATCTGCAACATATACAATTTTTTTTTATTTTATATAATTTAGTTAAATGTTTGTTTTACACTGACTATGGAAACAGCACTATTATAGATACAGAAAGAAATCAATAAACATAGCCTGTGTTCACAATTCACTCATCCTTTTGTTATAAAAAGACTTGAAATTAGGGTTATGTTTTAATATGAAAACAAAATTTAGCCTTAGCCTTTATCCATCTTAACTTTAGAAATTATATTTATGCACTGTTTGTAGATCATTGTCATTCATTGTTGCTTGAGTGTTCATCTGATTTTATATTTATGATGTTAAAAACAGACTACTGACCAATAAATAAAATATTTACACTCTATTTCCCTGTATTTACATCCTATTAATGAAAACCACTGTTTTTAAACAAAGTTACTTATTTCATAAAACTCAGCGCTATTTTACTTGATTCTCAATGTGAGAATATTTCATGAATATTTCACCAGAATTTATTCAAGGAATTCAGAAGGACTCTTCAGCAGGCCTGAATATTTACATTATTAAATTTTTTAAAAAATTTAAAAATGGCAATTGAAACTTGTTTAAGAGACTCAACTTGGACTTTCGTGACATACAAAGGCAGAATCATTTTTTCTACCTGTCTGAATCAGCACTTTGTAAGTTTACATAAAATTAAGGATTGTGATTTCTAAGATAGACATGCTTTGCAAATATTTCTTTATAAAAGTGGAAGCCTCTTTGCCATAGTGCTCGCTCTAAGGCTTTCTGTAGGCCTGCCGATAAGATTCACTGCTGTTCAGGTACATAAGATGTAATGAAATTGGATATGCATGCTGGGCTTTGTAAATAAAATGAGATTGACCCCCAGCAATTATCTCATTTATCTGATTTACATTGTAAAATCAGGATCTACACTATTGATTAGAGCATAATTAGTTAATTATGAGCAGGGAAATACAAAGTTACATGGAGCTTGAGCACAGCAGGTTGTACTGCTGAAAAATTTCCAAGGGCATGAGCAGATGGAAATCAGTTTATTAAAGAACAAAGCAGACGTGTTTCAGGTATGGAAATGTCTAATTCTTCTCTCATGCTGTGAAGAGTTGCTTGACCTTATTGTGCATTTTTATATGAATTGTTTTGTCTCATCTTTCATTTTTTTGTTTCACATTTAATCTTGTAATCTGGCTGCCGCAGATATAGCGATCTAAATTGATCCCACTATTTAAGTGACTATTAAATACAGATTTGGATTTGGATACTTTTCTAATTTTTTAAAATTAATTTTTATGTGTACTTTTATGTGTAAAGAATATTTTTGTCTTTCTTACTACCCATTCATTCATTATTGGCTGATACAGAAGTCTGTAGTGGTATTAATGAAATAGGTTCAAGTCCTCCACGTTAGTCTTATATTTGTGAAACGATTAGAAAACATTTTCGAACTATTTTGTATAGAAACTGCTCATGTAGGTAATTTTCACTAAAATTGTTGTAAATTACAAGGAATAAAATATTGTACTTATTGATACTAAATGTTACTCAATATTGGTAGAATGTAGAATTTTGTGCAAGCTTGTATTATTTGTAAAGTGATTTAACTTGTTAACCACAATTTGTATTTTCTCCGTTAAGATGTTTAATTGAAATAATTGGCCACTATTCAATGAAAGAACTCATCACTACATGTTAATAGATTTGCGTAGATGTTTGAGCTGCTAGTGAGATTTTTATTTAAGTAATGACAGTATTCAAGACTAATTTTTTTGAACATTCTTGTGTGGAATTTTTACACAGAAATGAAAAAGTTGGAAAATCCAGCCCATCAGTTCTCTGGATATTTAGTTTATTTTTAAGTGGACAGACATAATAGTCTATATTTTCAGAGTCCAGTTTTTGTTTCGCTTTATATAAAATTATAGGGGCTATAAGTAGAATGTTCCATTGGCATAAAAGATAATGTGATTATCACAATCAACTTAATCATGAAAATGTACACCCTAGTTCAAGTCTATGTTATGGATTTTGCTTCTTTCTAAAGTTTAGCTTACAAATGGCTATAAATTATTTGCATAGGAGGTGCACTTAATTGTTTCAGTTAGGTTTTAAAAAGTAGTTTTAGTTTACTCCTCTAATGAAATTATCTGTTAGAAATTAGAGATGTTAAAAAAAACCCTTTGGAACACTGACTTTTGGCCTCTTAGGCACCTGACAAAATAAATCAGCTGCTTCTTTTTACTTGTCTGCATATTCTTGGTAGTCAGGTAAACACCTGACCAATTGCTTGTTATATGGATCATAGCACATATGAAGGTAAATCATTTTTTTTCCCCCTTCTTTGTTTAGGGTACTATTCTTAATCATATACTAAGTAAGTATTTTACATACATATAGACTATGTTTATTTGGTCACTGCATTTTGTTAATGTGTAAAAGACCATATATTAAACTACTTTGTTATTTACATCTATATCTGTTATTAATCTGATATCTAGGAAGTTGTATTTAGTAAGAATCTAATTAGGTTTGCTTTTATCTTATAATTGGGATTCCTTTATGCTCTATAGTGTTCATGTGTACAGTGTTTTTAGAGGCTTAAATGATACTTCTTTATGCATCCAGTTTTAATTTTATTAAAAAATCTTAGTGTTTCTTTACAGGTTAGTTTTATATTCTTTTTTAATATTTTAAGACATTGCCTTCCTATTTAATAATGTGCTATTGGTATAATAATCTGTTTTTATTACATAGACATTTGTGTTATTTAATAAAGTATATTGTGTTATATCCCTATACTTTTGTGGGTCAATGACTGCTTTTGCAAAAGTTTTTTAAAACATTTTATTCACTATTTATTTTGATAAGTTATGTCCTATATTATGTGCTGCATGTGTTTCCAAGTTTATGTAAGAAATAAAGGTAGAAACCATAAATAGGTCAATAACTACTTTAACTCCATTGCAGCTTTTAGATAGCAGATGCTTATAGACCTTTACGAGTTTTTGATTTTCAAGTTTTTTAAATGGTCTAAGTTTGCAACATAGCCAGAGTTTGTTGGGTGACAGGAGTTGATAAAGATTACAAAGTGGTATTTGTGCGTAAAATTAATAAGCCACTATTTTGGCCATCCACATTGTTCTTTGATTTCTTGGGTTCTTAATGGTATCTCTTATATTTGTCTACAGTTTATTGATTCTTGAAAGTTCTGCTAGAGTTCACTTGTGTCCATCAGGATATTTCTGTGATTAGCACATAAAACTATGGATTTTTTCAATGCAATATTTTAAGATAGAAACAACCAGATTTTTTTCACATTGAAATAATTTGGGACATCTTTACAAATATCTTATATTTGTATATTTATTTATCACCAAAACTATTGACTTTAAGATTGGATTCTTTTCTTCCCCCTCTCTTTTTTGGATTTTGGCAGTTCCTAAGGGTACTAACTACTACTTTTTGCTACTTACTCTTGAAGCTGCAGCTTTTATTTACTGTTGAATGAGCTAGAACTTTAGAGAACTTCCCAATCACCACTAATTCTGACAAGCAAATTCTTTTTCCTTTGGAATGCATCACAAATAGATGAGTTCCACATGTCGACTAAGTAATTCTGAAAGCTATCGCTAATGAAGGAATCAATCAGTAAGGATTAGGTCATTTTTAGGTGGCATATATTTGTTATCTTCTGATAAACTAGCATATAAAATCTCCTTGTCTTTTTATTAGTTCTTGAGCTGAAAGATAATTTGATTGTACGAGTAGTTGAAATCAGCAACAGATAGGAACTATATCAGTGTAGCAAACTTGTTCTTGGTTTATTAGCTGGAATTTCATAGCTATATCAACAAGATTATTTATGTACATTAAGGTGATAAATAATGAATTGTGATACACAGTAATCATGATAGTTGCCTCAAGTTATACACTAGAAATCATAATTTGAAAATTATTATGACACAGAGTTATAAAGTAAATATGCAGTAATTAGGTAGTAAATTGATGTAAACTAGGAAAATGTTAATACTTCATTAAGAACTTTGATTATTAGCAATCTGAACTATATGGCACACTACCGAAAAACCTGAAGTTAAGGAAAAAAAGACTATAGTTAACAAACAAAATTGAGCCAATTTACTTAACTCAGTAGAAATTCTCATTTTCGTGTATTTTTACTGTCAGTTTACATTGCCTCAATATGTTTTAGTGGTCTGGTTTCTGAATCCATAACAGATTGTTAATGGGGAATTTATGCTTAAGCAAACACACTGACAATATCAGGAAGCAGTGGCTGATAGTTTTCAGGCAAACGAAGACCCTGAAAATCTATAAACATTGAATACAAGAATTCAAATAGAATAGTCGACTACTGGTCCTCATTCCAAGGACAAAAGGCTGACACACTGTTAGACATGTAGCAGCGTATGTTATTTTTATTGATGACCTGAGATGACAAATATAAATTATATTTAATATGTTTATTTGATGAAACAAGAATGTGATTATTTTTAAATTTCACATCAAAGATGACTAAAACTCTAATTTTTATGTATGAAGGAGTATGCTCTCAGTTATTTAGAAATCTCAACCTTCTCATAAACTCAGAAATACTTATACTTTGAAGGTTTCTATATCCATAGGTTTAATTGAAATTTTGTCTAATGAAAGGTAAATATGTTGTATTGAGAAAGAGCATAAAATTATGTGGGCTTGCCAGTTAGTCTCCTTATGTCACATTTGAAGTTAGTTTATATTATTTATTATTCTTTCTTAATGCCAGAACAACAGGTATTTGAACATTTTAACTGCTTTTAAATATATTTTTAGATATGTGATATTGTCATAGTAAATAAAGTACTCTTGGTCCTATTGGTGCTATTTGATTTTATCTATTCCTGTAGCTAGAACTATCATAGTAAGCATTTTTCAAAATCTTGAGTCTACAAGGTTTTTGGAAAAGTACGTAAGCTTACTTTTTTCATAAGGAGAAAGTTGTAGAGGAAGAAATGCATAAACTTAGGGCATTCAATTGTATTTTAAACTTCTTTATATCTGAGTAACTTAATTATTAAGTTGCTTAACTTTTCTGCAACTCTTGATTCCCCAAATGAGTTTTTGGAAGATTGGATTTTTGTAGCATAATATGAAATTTCTAATAAAAATGTAGATTTACACTCCCTTTTATTATGATGGTTTCTTAAAGTCAATTGTTTTTCTTTGTGTGTTGTTTATGTAAGAAGAGCTTCTTCTCCCTTTTTTTCCTAAAAGGTTATTGAATAGTAGTTTTTAACTTTATTCGAGTAATATATGTTCTATAAAGTTTCCCCTTGGTTTGTTTCTTAATTGTAAATTTCTTGACATTTGAGGTTTTAAATCAGTGAAAGATAAACAATAAAGAAAATCTGACAGACTGGTTGAGAAAGTATTACTGTTTAATTTTTTTTTAAACTACTATGAAATGAGGAATGCAATCCCTTCTATAAGATGTATACTCTTTGTTATTTGTTGTTAAATTTTAGTCTTGTTATTCCAACTGATGCAAAATTCTTTTTACAAAGCACTGAAATAATACAGATTTTTCTTCATTGTCAGCAGGATGAGATTGTCTGAAACGAAGAATAGGTATGATAGTTTTCTTAGATTTTGTACATCATAGGTGGCAAAGACACTATCAAAACATTTGTAAGTTTTTAAATGTACTAGGAAGTACTTTGTAAAACCAAATGGTCTGAAGAAAGTGACAGGTAAATTTGAGAGAATAAAACTAAATTATTGGGGTAGTGTCTTACCTCTTTGTATATTTAAATGTTCTGTGATTTAACATGTAATGGTTATTTTTATTTGCTGTAGATTGTGTTAGCATGCTATAAATGTTAGAAAGTTCAGTTACAATCTACTTTAACTTGAAGAAAGAGAGAAATCAGGTGCAAATCATATAGCATTGATTGCAACCTTGTGTAGCCTAGTAGAATTTCTGAGTTTAAAAATTTTTTAAATAATCAAAATGTATTTTATTGGATTCATATCCTTGAATTATATATGTATCTTATTAAATACTTTAAAGTGATTTAATGGGCAAATGATTATTTCTTTAAGTTCACAATTGAAATTATTGTGGTTGTTTTGAACACATGATTATACATATACATTCACTCATATGCTCTTAATATTTCTGCTGTCAGTGTTCTAAATATTTGTTTTGTTTGTTGATTTTATTGCTGTTGTATTTTGTTTTTGCTAAAACATTTATTTCAGGTTTAGTTTGCCTTTATCATCATCATTAATTTAATGATCTTGTGAGCCAAGGATAAAATTAACAGTGTTGAAGTTGAAATATACAATAGTTTGTCTTTTTGTCTTTGAAGTAGATGGTTTTTATATTATTTAGATACACCTACCTATAAATCTGTTTACCCTGCAGGTGTGATGAATGCAGACTCTGCTACCATTTTGGCTGTTTGGATCCTCCTTTGAAAAAGTCTCCTAAACAAACAGGTTATGGATGGATATGTCAGGAATGTGATTCTTCATCTTCCAAGGTAAGGGGAGGAGTCTTTAAGAAAAGGAATTGTTTCCCTTCCGTTTGATAGCTTTCCCATGTCACGCATTTAGCTTCTTTAAAGATAATTGGAATATGAAGGACCAACATTTTAACCAGTACACCTTAAGAATATATTGCTATGGTTATTTTCTTGCTCTTAAATTAAGGAAAAAACAACTCTACTAAATTATGTGAATTTTCTCTATGGAATATGTAGTTGTTTAATGTATTCTCTATTATTGTAAAATATTAAATAGTGCTCCAATAGCCCAAACAGATCACTCTTTGCTAATTTAACACACTTGAGAATGGCAGGGAAATTCCACCCTGAGTCATAATAAATTATATTAGCTAACAGAATAACCAGTTAAATAGAATTTTACAGATGTTTTATTTTAAAATATAATATATTAATATATGGTAATATCTTATAGAATCTATTCCTTTAAAAAAAGAAAAAACTAGTTTTCACATCCTAAATCTTATTTCTGATATTTATTTTAGCTGAGTAAAAAGAATGAAACTTCTTATAAGGTTGTTTATAATAGATTATACCCCCAAATCAATTTGAAAATTATGTCTTTTTAATATTAACATTCTAAACTTACATTGTAGTAATCTGTAGTTTATTTTGTGGTTCATTAAAATGAGTAAGTAAATAGCCAGACTCATTTTGACTCATTTGGCAGAAATACTGAATACATTTGAATGAAGACATTCTGGTCAACTGTAGATTAATCAGAGTTTTCTTTCTCAAAACAGATGATGAAAATTAACTATCTGTTGTATTATGGACATCCAGCCATCTTTCTTCAATGCTACTTAAATGATTTTTGTAGTCCTAGAGTAAATTAAATTTGATCATGTAATCAGAAACATTCTTTTATCATTAACTAAAATGATTTGCTTCAGCTTACCACAGAGGCCTTCTGCAAAAGTCTATTAAAAACTGCAAAAAGACATTTGGTTATAGAAAGAAACTAAACTTTTTTAAAATATCAGAATATTTAAAATTATACATATTTTTTGCCGGGTGTGGTGACTCACGCCTGTAATCCCAGCAATTTGGGAGGTTGAGGCAGGTGGATCATGAGGTCAGGAGTTCGAGACCAGCCTGGCCAACATGGTGAAACCCTGTCTCTACTAAAGATACAAAAAAATTAACCAGACATGGTGGCGAGTGCCTGTAATCCCAGCTACTTGGGAGGCTGAGGAAGGAGAATCGCTTGAATCTGGGAGGCAGAGGTTGCCGTGAACCGAGATTGCGCCATTGCATGCCAGCCTGGGCGACAGGGCAAGACTCCGACTCAAAAAAAAAAAAAAATTATACATATTTGTATGAGGATTATTAAAATATAATATTTGTGTATATTTTATTTAATAATCAAGCATTTTAACCTAAAATTGTAAACTATATAGTAGCAAGAATTATTTTCCAGGCATTTTATTAAGGTCTAGATTTAAGAGAGAACATATTTAATTTTAAAGATTTTATTGCATAGTTCAAAAATATATTCCTAAAATTTTATTTAAATGTAAAAATAATGAAACACTAGAGAGTTTAAATAGTTGTCTTATGAGTCTCTTTAATAAGTTTTTTTAAGTGCATTTTTTGTTTCGGATTTTCTCCTATCCTCGACAAACAAGTTAGGGAAGCAATTTTTGAAATAGAATTTCTCACCTTTTTAAAATATACCTTTTTACATATATTCTTTTGAGAAGGCTCAATAATACTATAAATATGTAGTATTATGTTAAATGTTAAGTTATATAGTAATGTTGTTAATGAACATTGAAAAGACAAGGGGTCATATTTCAGATTCTTTTGAAATATAGCATACATTTTGTACATGCCATACGTGCCAGTAGCCATTGGATAAGGTTTTAGTTTTGTTTTCTTCTCTACCACAGAATGGGTCTTTGGACTCTGAGTGGAAATGCATTAGGAAGGCACATTGTTAGAAAACTTGCTTTGTATTTGCTGTACTATGTTTGACCTGTGGTTGAATACCAATATAAACAACTAACATTTTCAAAATTTTATAAAATATGGTTTCTAATTTTGGAAAGTCACAGCAGTTTACTTTAAGGAATGAAACAACAGTGAAATGGATTCGTATTTTCATTATACTTATATGACTATTAATATACTACTATTTTCCAATGAAAAATTAAATTTAATACAATATTAAGCTGAAACATATGGAGACTTAATTGAGTCCCTTGAATATTTGTGCTGCATCAGTTGTTTTTCTTACTTTGGAAGACTTCCATTCATGACCAGTGGGTAGTAAATTTCTGTTTATATTTTCTCCTGAAAGATGTTTGCTAGTATTAGAGCCTAAGAAGAAAACGTTGATAGATAATGTCATGCTTTATAATTCAGTGAATGCTGCAGAAGCTTTTACATTAGGAAAGCTGTATATTATTAACATCTGAGTCAAGAAAATTAGTCACATCTTAGGGCTTAAAAGAAACCCAGAATGAAAGTTCATATGCTTTGCTTATCCTTTATTCTCCTGCATTTGCTTTGGTGGAATATTATTTGCTAGGTAGCCCTGGGTTTATTTGCCATGTTCATATATTTTAATGAAAAGCTAAAAGAGAAATACATGTTGCCATAAGAAAGGAAGAAATCAATTGCAAATAAATTTAGATGGTAAAATGTCTCCAACTTCTTTCTCTGTGGTAGTCATGTTGTTAAGTCCAACAAGTCTTCACTTTTATTTGAAATTTTGACTCCCTATTTGTTTTGCCTAGAAGTTTAGATAATACAAAGCAAGGGTGTATAGTTAAATATTTGCTTGAAAAATGAATTGCACTTTAACATTTTGTCTAAATTTTGTGGATCAGGGGAAACTCTAAAATATTGCTATTTATACTGTCAGCAGCTATTTATGTATTACTTTGTCTTTCAAGTAACAAGTTTTTGATACGTAGTTGTATGAGGGCAAAAATTTCTATCTTTACCCCTGCCTATTACTTTTGTAGAAATTCCATAAGAGTCTAATAAGATTCATCATATCTAAATTCATAATTTTTTGTTTTAGCACATGAAAGCTGAATCACACCTAAGTATTTAGTTTTAATAATATGATTTAATAACAATTTACCTTAAAGAAGAAGAATGACTATTTATTCTACCCAAACCCATGAAGTATGGCATAATAAGACTTTCTCTGTCTCATCAACTCTTCATAAACCTAAGTAGTCATTTTGAGTTTCATAAAAAATAGCCAATTACATGGATATAAACATCCACATGTATGTACCTACATGGAGGCACAAATATACACACATACAAATACACGGAGACACACACACTCTTACACAAAACGTACCTTCTCCAATAGGCTATGCTTCAAAGCCATTGACTAAGACAGCAGCCACCCAGACAGTGCACTATGCTTATATTCAGTGGAGCTAGTTCATTGCTACCTGTCACCCTGCATTAGGGCTTTTTTTCCTTTCTCGTTACTGTGTTGTGAAAATCCTATTGTTAATAAATGCTACATGCCTGGAAAAAAATGTATTTTCTTCTTTCTTAACCTCAACTTTTCTCTTATTTTTCCTTCATTTCTTCTTCCATCCATTTACCCAAGTCACATATCTGGAATCATCTTCAAGCCTTCCCCCATCCTTATCTCACATAGCAAATCACTTCCTGAGTCCTGTGAAAGTTTTCTTCTTTAAATATTTCTCCAGTCTGCTCTTTGCTCCTTTTTTCCACTACTACTGTCTTGATTTGGTGCTTCACTTCTTCTCATTCTATTATGGTTCTTCCTGTTTTAGAAACTATCTAAATAGTTATGCCAGACTTATCCCCTTTTTATCCATTCTGCTTACTAGAGGCTTCTAAATGAAGTGTTTGCACCACAGTAGATATACAAAATGACCCATTAAATTAGCTTAATTCTATATAACATCTATCTTAATTTTCATGTCTGAGTGTATTTTCATGATTTAAATATGCTAGTCCTATAGAACAGGTAAATAAAACTTCACACATATATATTTATGTTGAGGTGCATACTTCAAATGTTTTTACTATTGATATGCATCATCAAAAATAGCTTTCTGAAAATGTATTTATCATACCTCGGCTTGAAATATGTCAGTGTTTTTTCATTCTTCTTCATATCCGAAATAAAATCAGCCAGATTAGGAAATTAACATTGATATATTATTACTGTCTGATCCTCAGATTTCATTCAGATTTGGCTATTAATCCCAGTAAGGTCATTTATGGCAAAAGGATTCAGTATAGAATCACAGGTTACATTTAGTTTTCATATTTCTTTTGCCTTGAATCTGTACAGTTCCTTAGTCTTTCCTTAACTTTCATTAGCTTGTGACTTTTGAAAATTACAGAGCACTTATTTTGTAGAATGTATTTCACTGTGTATTTTTCAAATATTTTCTTGTGGTTTATATCATTATGCATCTTTGATAAGAATACCGCAGATGTGATGTTGTGTGCATTCTACACAAAATTTTGATTTGAATTATAGATAATGATGTTTTATCTTAGGAGTTGTCTGCCAGTTTTCTAATTAATTAGTGATTTCTGGGGAGGAACCTTGAGACTATATAAAAATATCTTATTCCTCATCAAACCTTCATTTTCTGTTTTATTCAGTGGGGTTATATCGAATGTTATTATTTATTTTTATTTTCAAATTACTACAAATTCGGCTAATGAAAGCCACTTCAAGCTGCCTTCTATATTCTTTTGACATGATTCTCCCAATCTTCAAGTACTTTCTTGCTGAAGGTCTTCCAGGCTCAGCTTGTACTGTCTCTATCTCCATTCCTGGAATCAGCTGTTTCTCCATGGAGCCCAGGTTCCTTTTAGTGGAAAATGGTATTTCGAAACCAAGATCTGGTGTGGTCATTGTTACGGGGATATTGCTCTTCCTGGTTCTTCTCAGTAGAAAAAGCAAAGGACTAGATGTAGGTATATGTATTCATACACAGCCACACTTATATCTGTATTTTTGTTTTCATAGACATTGAAAACTAATTTTCTTCCTTTTCATCTTTGTAAATAACTCCTTTGTAAATAACTCTCTGACAGAAAACTGGCTCCCATTTTCCTTAATATATACTCTTATATCATTACTCTCCTGATATGAAACCAATCTCGTGTCACCCTCTACTCCTACCCACATGGATACCTACTTTGTTTATCATCTGATAACTTTTAAACTGAATTGTTCAGGAAGAGGAGAGAGAATGGATGAGGACTGACGTTTGTATTTTTTACAACTTCCTCAGGTGATTTTATGAGCAGTTAGGAATAAGAACTACTGTTATACCTAGTTTTTAAAAACTTCAATTTTTACAAAGTTTTGAAGCTAAAATTTAACTCTTTGGAATTTTAAAACAAATATACAATGTGTATAACCCAGTCAAATGTCAACAAATTGACGTTTTAATGTTATATTGTATATTGCCATATAAGATATAAAGTAGACTTAGTATTGTAATTTAAAAAATAGGACATAGTTCGTGCTTCAGTCTTTTCCAGGATATTCTTGATAAAGATCTCAACAGCTTGTATCTGCTGAAACACTTAAAATGAAGATAACTTGTCTTAACATGGTTAAATGAACAGGTGTAAATATTTCTTTTAAAAGTGCTTCCTCCAGGTCACATGTATTCACAGATGCCACTGAGGATTTAAATATCCGTCATGTACTTTATCGTGACTATGTCAGTTATTATTGTAGCTTTTCATCTTTGTTTAAGCTATGTTTTGTGAGAAGCCATGGAGTATACATGACAGATCATTATCTGAGTGCTACAAGATGAGCTGTCTTAGCTTGGAGACTTCTATTTGGTTCACTCTTATTTGATCTTTCTAATATGCTACATTTTTTGAGTACTAATAATTTGTGAATTCATATGCATAGAAATTTCATCCAAGTCCTTATGGAAGATTTTCTAGAACTACGAATGCGTGACAGACTAGCTAAGGCAAGTGATACTTCTCAATAATCATTTGTATTAAAAATCTTTAAGTAGAGGACATATGACATTTTTAATTTTGGTTTTATTTTTTTCTTTTCTGCATTGAAATAAATTCTATAACTATGTCAAAACAACATCTATAAATATATATTTTCAAGTAAAACAGTCATTGAGAATTGTGTCTCTTTAAGAACGGAACAATCTCTTCAGGAGTATCTTGCCACAATACATTAAACAAGCACATTTAATTGAACTTGGTAATATTGGAAATTGATGTCTGAATTTTATGCATTGAGAAGATTTATGAAAAATATAAAATTAAAATGAATTATCCTTTAAAGTTCTTTAAAATTTGAAGCATATAACTGACCCATAAAAAAGGGACTTTTTAATATTTTAACTATTCATTTGACCTCTGGGATTTTATCTGACATTAGATTGAATTTTAAGTTTCTGGATTTTACATAGCTGACAGAGAAGTCATTTTTAGGTAAGACGTATACCACTTAGCTGTCTAAATTCAGTACTCTTTAGCGTTTGTGTGACAAGCTTACAAAAGCTTACAAAAATGTGCTTCAGGGAGCTTTACTGAGTTTTGGTTTGCCTTTTTACTAATACAGATATGTAAAAAGTCTGGAAAACAGGTTGTCTGTATTGTGTCCTATATTAGAATTAAATAAAACAAATCTGTGGTGTTTTGTAGACTTACTAAAAGTCAGAGAATTAAAACTGTGGTATGTGGTTTTCCTCAAAGATGATTTTAGTTTTGTATTAAACTTTAGATTTCCTCTTTCTTGGTGGGTAGGATAAAGCCCACAGGTTTCCAGTTGATCCTGTACTGTAGAACAAGGTCCTCAACTAAGTTCAGACAGTTGCTAGTTGCTTCTAGCATGTTCCTTGGCAAGCGAAATTGTTTGTATAAATGTCTTTTAATCCCTTAGTTTCTAATTGAGTGCTGTAGTTTGGGACTATTAATAATGATTTGCTTAATAATCCCACTAATTATAGTTGGTACTTTGCTAAAAAAAAAAAAGTACAGTGTTGTATTGTTCATACTGAACATTTATGTCCCAAATTGAGCTTATTTGTCATCATTACTGCCTGGTCAAGTAAGTGGTTTTATTAATACTTGATTGTCCTAGATGTGTTTTCTGAAACCTATTTCTAGACAATGTTTTCATCAAGTAATCATTTTCACTAAAACATAGATTGTTTACTAGTCATTCTTAATAGTATTAATAGAATTGGAATCAGTATTGATCTGTTTAGTTCTATAACCTAAGGTCGTTTTCATGGGAATCATATAATATATATTAAATGTATATTCCTGAAGAATCATTTTGAAAATATGATTTATTAAGATAAGTTTGTCAGTGTTTATGATACACATATTTTGATGTATTTAAATATCAAATTCACAGAGAAAGGAAAATGATTAGAACTTCTAAAAATAGACCATCTTTCTCTATATTAATATTTACAAAATTGAAAAACTAAGCCACTTTCTAAATTATGCTTACTACAAACTTGAAAAACTAAGCCGTTTTCTAAGTGGCATGTGGCCTGGTGCATTTACATAGCATGCTGTGGAATACCGTATGTGATGAGAAACTAAATTGTAACTGAGATAATTAATCAAAATACAGTAGGTGCCATACATATAAATGTCTTTTAAAAGTCCCAAACCTCATACTGTCCTTTAGTTTAAAATTTTTTGTGTGTGTTTTTATTTTTTGTTATTTCGTTATTTCAGCTACTAAAATGCTGAGAGTTAAGATAAAGGACATTTTATTACGGCTTTACAAAAGTTAATAAAAGTATTTTTACCTTGTTAACCCAGCATTTGAAATATTAAAATTGGGTTATATAATCAACCAATATATCATAAATCATACTGTTATAAAATTCAGAAGTGGTGTGGAATGTATTAATTATGTAAATTTTTATTCCAGTTTTTATTTGTAGTGTGAGTGTGAGAGACATATTCATTGTGAAAAGATAGTCCTAGTGGAATTAAACTAGTCTATTCTCACAATTGTGAAAGAATCACCTAAATAATACAAAAGGCTTAAATCCTGGCTTCAAGAAAACAAAGTGAGATTACATGCATTGTAGATGTAGATATAGTGAGAGGAATTTGGTTCCTCTAATTTATTAAACATTTTAATTAGTTCATTAGTTCATAACTTTGTAAAATTATATTGTGGTTTAAGAAGTGCTCTTTTGCTTATGACTAAGAGACTTCTTCAAGACAACCTTCAAATCTAAGCCAAGAAAATTCAAAGAATGAACTCTGATAGTTAATGGAATTGAGTTCTTTGAAAGCAAATGTAGTTAAGCATTCTACTTTTGATTTTCTGATGGAATCTTTCCTAGGTGTGATAAGAAGTTGTAGATAGAGGTTAGAAACGTGAAGTACATCATGCCATGTTACTCGCCTTTCAATATATTCATTTTTTGATGTTTCTGAAATTAAATTGTGTATCTATAAGCAGTTTTTATCTTTAAGTGATAATAGTTATTTTTCCCAAAAAATTGCCATTAAATTGGTGGAGTTCTTATAATCAGATGCATTGTATAGTAGGAAGATAGAGTAATTTAAATTATATAGAAAGTTAAGTATGCAATGTGGTGTAGATGAAAGGATTTTTGTGAGCTTTGAAAAGAAACAAACTGGGTTGAAGTCTTAACTGTTTATAGTACTTGTGAACTTCAGCAAGTTGTTTCACTTGAGCTTTAGGTTGATCATTTGTGGAAGGTTGAATGGCAATACTGGGAAGTGTAGAGGTGCTCAGTAAGTGACTGAGTAAGTAAGCAGTTTAGGCACAGAGAGAAAAGTTCAAAATTAGTGATGATAATCTGATTTTCAAATGTGAAGAAATGTTTTTTAAAAGTAACCTGAAGGGTAATTTTCTGTTTTATTTTCTGCCTTCACACACATCAAATAAAAATTTTTCCTGTCTCAGAGTTTCACAGAGGAAGGTCATATCTAACTTTTTCATGCAGAAAAAAGTCCATTTGTTATAATTTCTTAGTAGAGTTAAGAGGCAATGAAAGCTATCTTTATAATTAATGTATTTTTAAACCATGGCATTTATGACTCTCTAAATTTTTTAAAGTATATGCTATCCTATCAGATTTTCTAAATATACTATAGTTAGTACTTTTAATATTGATGGTAATTCATATTTCACTTTAAATATAGAATTGTGGTCCTCTGTGAATCATGCAGAAAATCGTACAGTAATGTATTTATTTTATAAGTAGAGAGAATGATATTTAGAAGCAAAAGGTTTGTTTTGTTTAGGCCATATTTAAGCCACTGACTCTGCCTGGTATGAATAATAGGAAAAGACCTAACTCATACGGAAAATTGCTTTTAACTGAAGACATGTTTTAGTAACAAGTGAAGAAATATCCAAGAAATTTTTCTTAGACTATAAAGGCATATTTTTTTCTTTGTCAAGGTCATTAAAACTGTAAACTTGAAACTGAAATGAAAATACAAAGTAAATAAAATAAAATGTAAACGTAACAAACCGCCGAAGACAGTTGTAAGATAGTTTATAAGTCCACTTTGTCAAGGTGTATGCAGTTTCTGATAACAAAAGTTTCATCAACCCTAACGAATGACTTTTTAACAGGTAAATATCAGCAACACACCCTTTTTCTTATATACATGTGGATCCTTTTAAGAATGAATATGTTGGAAAATCTGAGCTAGCACTTTCACATGCCTTGTGGAGCCTGGAAGTTAAGGTTTTTAACTTTTAGAGCGTATTGTATAAACACATTTAGAATTTCAGAGCATGATTGTGTGCACTCAATATGCCTTACAGCATTTATGCAAAAGAAAACCTTACACTTAAGTAAGGAAATATGTACTAATTCTCTGATGCTACTAATTCTTTTCTTTTAGAAATGTAGACTGTCAGTACAGTAGCCCCCCTCCCCCTATTTAATTGCAGGGGATATGTTCCAAGACCCCTAGAAGATGGCTTAAACCAATTGTTTTTTCCTGGACATGTCTTTTCAGTGAAAAGAAACATCTTATGGCTTCTCTTTGGCATATCAAAATTGTTAGCATCACTACTCTTGCACTTCGAGGTTAAGTAAAATAAGGGTTATTAAGTAAAATAAGGGTTACTTGAACAGAAACCCTACAATACTGTGATGGTTGATCTAGTCACTGAGACATCTAAGTGACTAACCAGCAGGTAGCACATACAGTGTGGACATATTCTGGGCAAAGGGATGAGTCATGTCCCAAGTGGGAACGAGTGGGACAACATGAGATTTCATCATGCTGTTCAGAATGGTATGCAATTTAAAACTTACAAACTATTTATTTCTGGAATTGTTTTTTCCTATAACTTCCGGGATATATGTGCAGAACGTGCAGGTTTGTTCGATAGGAATACATGTGCCATGGTGGTTGGCTGCATCTGTCAACCCTTCAGGGGTTTTAAACCCTGCATCATTAGGTATTTGTCCTAATGCTCTCCCTCCCCTTCCCCAGCCCCCCGACAGGCCTCGGTGTGTGGTGCTTCTCTCCCTGTGCCCACATGTTCTCATTGTTCCACTCACACTTATGAGTGAGAACATGGGGTGTTTGGTTTTCTGTTTCTGTGTTCATTCGTTGAGAATGATGGCTTCCAGCTTCATCCATGTCCCTGCGAAGGACATGAACTCATTCTTTTTTATGGCTGCATAGTATTCCATGGTATTTCTGGAATTTTTTTTATTTAATATTTAATATTTCCAGATCACAGTTTACCATGGGTAACTGAAACCTGGCAAAGCAAAACCACAGTTAAGGGGAGATTACTGATTGTACTTTATATATATATGTGTGTGTGTGTGTGTGTGTGTGTGTGGCAAAGGGTAGTGATTCATACATATAAATTCTTCAGAACCCTATCTTTATGCTTTACAATTCCTTCCCTTTCTATCCCCTGCTGTCCTGATTCCCAGTAGAGGGAACCATTAATGATATACTTCCTTAATCATAGCATATGTTTCTTTATTTGTTTCCCTTCATGTTACTTTAACAATTTAATTATCTTTTTCTGGAAATATCAGATATGCTGTTGTTAACACACTTTTTGTTGGCAAAATGGCATTAACAAATAAGGCAAATTGTAAGAGTATGGCCCACATTGTCCTTCCACTGCCGTATAGTTCCAGCTTAGTCCAGTTCTGCTGTATATTAAATTAGTAGTAGCTTCAGTAGTGCTTTCTTGGTCACCAATAAAACATATTCCGTTTCTCTTTTCCAAGTTCTGAAATTGCCCAGCTGCATGTCCAGGAACTTCTCTGAGCTATAAGTTCAGTTTGTCAAAATCAAGAATCTTCCTCTATTATTCTGTGTCATGTTTCATCTGCCTTGTTGGTAATTTCCTCCTTTTAAAAATACTTCTTTCTTGCCTTCAGTGAACTTCTTCCCTCCTGCTTTCCCCTTTTCTTAGTGGACCATTTCTTTGGTTTTCTTCATAGGCTTCTCTAGGTTGGTTTCACAGTCTTTTTTTCTCACTGCAGTTGATAGCATCTATACCCAGAGCTCAATACCGCACCCATTGCAACAGGAAATCTTGGGATTTGGGATGTAAGTGATCCATCTACTTTCTGTGAGTTAATGTCTCTCAAGAGAGACTTTTTGCCTTTTAAAATATCCTTTTGTCTAATAATTAAGACAGTATAGCAATAAATTTACATACAAGGTTTAATTGGCCATTTCCTCTAATAGTCTTTTACTAAGTAGTTTAAATGACATTTACTTAAGTAGGCTAATGTATATTAATTTGATCTTCAAATTAAATGTTATTCTGAAGATATGATTAAATATGCTATAATTAAAGTGTTGGACTCCTGAGTTTTGATTAACTTTAAAGCTGGAAAGTTGGCTAGGCGCAGTGGCTTACGCCTGTAATCCCAATGCTTTGGGAGGCCAAAACAGGCAGATCACGAGGTCAGGAGTTTGAGACCAGCCTAGTCAATATGGTGAAACCCCATCCCTACTAAAAATACAAAAACTAGCTGAGTGTGGTGGCGTGTACCTTTAGTCCCACCTACTCAGGAGACTGAGACAGGAGAATCACTTGAACCCAGGAGGCAGAGGTTGCAGTGAGCGGAGATCACACCACTATACTGCAGCCTGGGTGAATCACTTGAATCCAGGAGGCGGAAGTTTCAGTGAGCCGAGATTGCGCCACTACACTCTACCCTGGGTGACAGAGCGAGACTCCATCTAAAAAAAAAAAAAATCTAGAAAGTAATAATTCAAAATAGGAATTTTGTTTAATATAATAAAATTTATATCCTTTATATAAAATATTGCTTTAAAAAATACATGCCTCTCACTGTTTTTCCCCTTTTTCCTTTTTTCTAACTCCACTTTTCTGAAGAAAGTTGGTATAAGGAAAAAAAAATACACTTTGGGGTTTAAAAAATATTGTAAAGGTAATAACTGGTCATTGCTGAATGTTGGAAAAAAATTTTAAACATAAAGAAGAAAAGTGTTTTAAATTATCTGTAATTTAGCACCTAAAGATACTACATTTCTGCTCATGTTTTGGTAGTATGCCCTACTACAACCTACTCTAAAAAAAATTACAGTTATATCATACTTTCTGTTTTATAACTGTCTTTTAAAAAATATAATTGTATGGCAGTTTACCATGTTGTTAAATACTCTTAAATAATCAATTTTAAGTGCTGTACAATTTTTTATACAAATGTACTTTCAATGTAATGACTTGATCAAACAATATAAACATTTTTAAAATAAAGTATCATACTAATAATAATAATGGAAGTTAACATTTTATTGAGCATCACTATGCGCCTGGCATTATCTAAGCACTTAAATATATAATTCTATTTTATCCTCACCACAACCTTTAAGGTGGTTATTGTTTTTTTTAGCTCCTTTCTGCAGATGAAAGAAAGAAATGAGATTGAGAGAAGTTAAGGATCACACAGCTAATAAGTGATATAACAGTGATTCAAGCCCAGATCTCCCTGACTCTAGAGCCTGAGGTTTAGAAACTAGATTTTATATATTAAAATAGGTATTTTCTATTTCTTATTGTAAGAGATTCTCAAAGTATTTAGATTTTCATCATGTAAAACTCACATAATTTTTCTACTATAAATAAACATGACTTCTAATCGGAAAGGGAAAAATATTATTAAGGGGATCTGCTTTTGTCTTTCTAGTGGATAGGGAAATAAAACACAAAGAGTTTTAAAACAAATAAGTTGATTAAAGATGGTGCTATGGTATGGTGTGGGAAGATGAATGTGGAAGATGACAACTCCTCAGGGCCCTTTCTTTATGAAATTCAGTTAAATAAGATCTGTGTTAGGGGAGGTACAATTTGACAATATGGATGATTTATGTGGACCCAGCAGAAACTAATCTATTGAACTTGGAGGGAGGTAAGGGAAAGGGATCTAAAGATGAATTTTTTTTTATTAGACACTAAGCACTGTATTTTAGCTGAGTCAAATCTTACTTTTTAATGTTTGTCATGAGTTGTGAAGTTTGAAAACCTGTACTGTGAAAAGTAACTACAGCCAGCCACCCTCAATCCCTTTGCAAAGATAGTTTAAGAGTATTCTCATTTATGTAGTGTCAGCTGTTATACTTTGTGTACACACTGGCAGTTTTTGTATGTTTTTATCCTAGTATCAGTATTCTTTTGCATACAAGTTACTCTTTTTCAAAAAGAATACTTCCTTGTAAGTGTATTAAGTGTAAATACAATTCAGTTTACACTCATTTGTGTTAATTCTTTTGCTGACAATTCTTTTGTTAATTGTTTTGATTATTAAACAGGAGTACAAAATTATTACCTCACCTGTAACAGGTTTAGAAATGGTTCCCGCCTCATTGACAGATAAAGGTCTGATGTAACTGTTTTTATTCTACTATATTTCCACCTGTGACCTAGCTCTGCCATCTCTTTTTGTGATTTCAGACTTTTACAAGTTGTTGTAGGTTTAATATATTGTTCCCTTTTTTTCCTCTGGACTATATTCATATGTTAAATCTAATCTCTGGTCACCTAAGATACAACCTATTTTAATATTTTCTCTGAAGGTTTCTTAAAGGTTTATGTTGTAGTGTTATACCTTCAATGAAGTTAAGTCGGTTTTTTGTTAAATGTACCTTCAATAATGGCTGCAAATGATTATGTGCTTCACTGGTTTGAAAACTCTTTAAAGTATGCTTATAGAGGTTAACATTTTTTAAGAATCACTTTGAAAAGTTCAAGCTGTATCAAAGCACTTTTGTCAGCAATATGTTCACTTTTATGTTCTCGATGGCTGGACCATTCTCTCAATTTTTAAAGACCAATAGTATTGTTTATATTCTGTTTCTAAAATCAGATTTCAAAATTTAGATGATTAGTTATTTGCAAATCATTTTTCCAAAGCACAGATGGTTGGTAGCTTAATGCAAGTAATGAGTATAAGGTATTTCAGCATTATTTCTTTATTTTAGTGCAGCAATTTCAACAACCAACAGCAAATCATTACTTAATGACTCAATTTAAAATTTATCCTAGTATCCAATCATTTGCTTAATTATTAATTTTTACCTCTTAAAACAATTTTCAGAGTGTGAATGAAGTACATACTTTTAGGATACATTATTTAGTCTTTTGTAAGCAGGCTAAGTGCTGTAAAGGATACATTTTTTTTTTACCTTTCCTTGTGACAGTGTTGAAGCTTTAACCTGTTTACAGCATAAAGACTGTATTAAGCACAATCTTAATCTTTATTTTTTCGTATTCTCAAATCTACTACATATGAATCTAATTTTTGCAGTGAAATAAACTTTCTTTCTTCGTTATTTAACTGTTTCAAAATCCCTAATTTTTCTCTTCCTGTCTACTCCTTCCATTCTCCTTCACATTTCCAAGCAGTATTTGTAAACGTGACACTATATTTGTCAAGTATGTTTATGTTCCTTTATCAATAAAAAAACTTCCTTAAGATAGCAATGTCCCTAATAGGGTCAAATACAGTTAGTTGGTTTTTTTTAACCTCCTAATAGCAATATGAAAAAAAAAAAAACCAAAACAAAAAAAGCTATAGTCTGAATTTGACATTAAACAAAAACTCTTAAAATTAAACAGTATAAAAAGAGACAAAAAAGTGGTTTTATTTTTCCTTCATATTAAATGCCTTAAGGATTCTCAAGTGAACTATTTTAAAAGACTAATCTTCCATTTTTATTCTGATTTAAGTAAATTTTGCTCTTGATTCCAAGACAAGGTACAAACAGAAATCAACTTGATTCCTTCCATCCCAGTGCCTTTAAACATGCTCTGTTAGAACTTCCTTTTTCCCTCAGTGACTCTCAGACAAATCTTACAGCTTTTCCAGTTACCTTTAGGTATTAATAGTCTTTTTTTTAAATATCAAACTCCAGTCCAGTTTAAAGTCGAAGCTTCAATTCTCAACCAGCTCAGACCTCCTTTAAACTGGGAACCTGTAGTTTGGAAGTGGGGCATTCTGGATTTTTATTCTTGCCCCTCCTTTTTTTTTTTTTGGACTCATTGCTAGAGCTTTTCTATGTACAGGTGCCTTGATATGAGAGATGCCTTCTGTACATTACTTGTGACTTCCTTTTCAGAACTTAGGTTCCTTTTATCTGTTCTTTGATTGCCATCATCCCCATCCCAGCAACGCTGTCCTCTTTGGCTAGATTCCTTTCTAGAGTCTTGCTCTTTAACGGGCCCACGTTTTGTCCCAGGGGAAACTCACAATCCCTTGCCTTAACAAGCTCAGAAAGAACAGTCATTCCCACTGCAGCCATGCATCTTTGCTCTGCTGCTACAGACAGACAGGCATGTATCATCACGTAGTCCTTGTCCTCCAAACTCCCAGGGTACAAACTCTCTTGAGTAATTTTTAGAAAATTCCTCTTCTGAGAGGGACTTCCTTTAAAGTACCTCTTCTAAAGAAGTCCTTACTCTCCAGTTTCACCTTTCCTCATTCTTCAGACTTCTCCTTTAATGAGTTACCATACCAAATTTTGTGTGACACTTTGAAGAAAATATTTTCTGAAGTATTTTATCAGTGCATATCTTTAAAAATGTATATCTTAGACCATTTATGAGAGATTGAGAGAGAAAATTTCACTCACCCATGAGTCTTAAATCAAATATCCTATCACCATGACTCAAATCATGATTTTTTTTTCATAATTGTCACTTCTTTCAGTTCTTCAGACACTCTGTATCAGTTCCTGAACTCCTCTCAAGCCCTCTAGGCCACCACTTACTCTCCTCCACCTTTTAAAAGTTGTAACTTGGCATTTTAATGTGCACTTTTTAAAACCATTAGAGTCCTCCATTGTAACTTCCCAACTTCTCTAGATCCACTGTGTTGGTTTATCTCAACTGTTTCTTTTTTGGCCAGAAATAACATGAAATTTATAGACTTGAGTTCACTACAAATTCATGCCTTCTAATTTAAACCAGACCTCATTGCTATCTTTTGTGAGCTCCTTAACAGATTTCTTATAGCAATTATTTCAAATCTTTAACACATATATTAAGTCTTCAGTTTTATTCCCAGCACACTTACTTTTTAAAGATGATCTTGTCTCTTACTTTCACTGAGAAAAGGGGGGTGATACTTTTATCTTCTCTCAGCCTCAAAAAAAGTCTTTACTTCATTCTGTTTCCTGTCTCAGAAAATAAAACTGCCACTACTTCCTCTGTTCTTTATTCCAAACATCTCTTTTCTCTACAGTACCTGTTTCTGTTCTCATTAAGCTGTTCTACACACTTTTTCCCAGTCACTCTTTTGAAAAGATCACTTTTCAGATTTCCAGGTCAGAAAATCCAAGAAAAAAGGAAGGAGCTTTCCATTGTCTATACTATAGGATAGACATCAGGGTTTTGTCCCTGACATTCAAGGCCATATATAATCTAGTCTCATGCTAGTTTTTTAGCTATAAATCAGTCTCTCTCTCTCTCTCTCCCCACCTCCACTGCCTCCCTCCCATTCTCCTTCTGTCTCTCCCATTCTCCCTCCTCTCTCCCCTCTCTTTCTCTCTCCCTCCTTTCTCATTACTCTTTTGCAAAAAGCCTCACATATCATCAGGGGTTTTTTTTCTTCTTAATTAAATGTCCAGTTTAAATTCTAGTTTTCTAGTTTCCCTACATTCCTTAGACCTAGATTTAATTTCTTTTGCACTTTTTTTGCTAGACTGTTCATTTGACATTTGGTAGACATTTTTTGTCCTGCTATTGATCTTTCTATATCTGGGTTATTTTTACCAGCTAGGTTACAAACTCTCTTATAACAGAGGCTATTTCTGTCATATTTTCTTAAAGCAAGGAACCTGGATGTTGCACATTTTTTTCTAAGATAGATTTAGGATTGTTCCAGGTAGTTCTCCACTGCTAGCCTGTTTTTTATTAGTTGTTATTGAAATTATTTTTTAAACTTTTATTTTGCCAAATGGCAGTAGAGGTGGTGCAGGTTCTAGTTTTTGCCTTAGAGGCCCACGGCTATTTATTGAAGTAGCAAATGATGTTTGGAACATAAATTTCTGGCAGGCATGACCCAGATATGCAAAAAAGACCAAGAGTAAGAGTTAAGAAGATACCTGTTCAGCAAGTTTAAAATCATATTCTTTGTTAGAACAGATTATTTTCTTATCTAGTTCACTCAGCATTTCTGTTAACATTTAATAGTACCTATTGATTATAGCAGATTTCTTTGGAATAGACGTAGTTTTAAATTAAAAGGAAAATAAGTTGTCTCCTTCAGAATAAAGAACACTGGCATTGTCTAGGAGTATAAAACTAATCCAAATGAAAATGCCTATTTTGTGTGGGTTTTTTTTTTTTTTTTTTTTTTTTTTTTTGCCTTTACATAAAATGTAAGAGACAGTAAACTTTTTATTTACCAAGATATTTTCTTTCCCTTGAGGGACCTACCAATATATTAGCAATAGGATCTCATTTTTATTGGATAAAAATCTGTGTAGTATTCAGAAGGTGTGCCACATACTTCACTAGGTGCTTCAGATGTAGTAAGATGAGACATAAATCTTGCCCTTAAAAAACTTAGGTTCTTTATCTAAAAAACTTAGATAAAGCGTGTATGCATTTAATTATGATACCAAATTTAAAGTGTTAAATGCCATTAGGAAGTATAGGTAAGGTACTGTGGGGATTTTGAGAGAAGGAAGATTGCTTTCAGCACCAAGCAAAAGGAGATTGGCAAAAAATACGACATTTCAATAGAATTATAAAGGCTAGTAGGATTTGATAGAAGTATTAATTAGGATTTGCTAGGTTATGCAGCAAACAAAAAGAATCCCAAATTTTTAGGTGATTAACACAAGTTGATTTCTCATTCATGTAACATATCAGTACAGGTTGACAGAGCAGCTCTGCTCAGTATAGTCACTTGGGGACCCAAGCTGATGGAGGTTTTATTTCAACACATGTGGCCCATGGCATAGTAGCAGGAAACACCACAAATGTCACACTGGCTTTTAAAATCATACCTGGAATTTGATATATACCACTCCAGGCCACATTCCTCAGATGACATAGTCAAACCTAACTTTAAGAAGCCAGTAAGTATAATGCTACCACCATATGCTACCATACTTCCAAGGCCTTTCTGGTATTCATTCCAGGATTCAAGGAAATCGTTGGAGAGAAAGAGAATGTGTGTACAGTTTATATGGGGGAAACTGCATAATAGTGTGAAATGTAGTAATTATAGTAGTATTAGCTGCTAATATGTTCTCTTGATTTTTTTTTCTCTTTGCTTTTTTTGAAATAGCCTTTTGGTGGTATTTTTTATTTTTTTTATTTCTTTTTAAGCAGTTTTAGGTTTTTAGAAAAATGGAGTTAAAACTACAGATTTCCCATATGTCCCCTCATCCCTACCTCCTTCCCTAGTTTCCTCTGTTACCATCTTGCATTTATGTGGTACACTTGTTAAAAATTGATGAGCCAGTATTGATACATTATTATTAACTAAAGTTTGTAGTTTACATTAGAACTTATTTTTTGTGTGGTACATTCTGTGGGTTTTGACAGTTGTGATAATGACATGTGTCCACCATTACAGTGTCATACAGAATAGTTCACTGCCCTAAAGATCTCCTGTGCTCTGCCTATTCACCACTCCCTTTCTACCGTCAAACCACTGGCAACCACAAATCTTTCTGCTGTCTCCATAGTTTTGCCTTTTCTAGAATGTCATATAGTTCGAGTCATATAGTATGTAGCCTGTTCAGTTTGGCTTCTTTCCCTAAGCAATACGCATTTAGGGGTTTGTCATGTCTTTTCATGGCTTGAGAGCTTTTTTTTTTTTTTTTTATCACTGAGTAATGTTCTGTTGTGTGGATATGCTCCTATTAAAGGTGAGAGAGAGTATGTGTAAAATTTGTTTGTTTGTACACAACAGTCTTATTTGTTTCCAAGTGTTGGCAGTTATGAATAAAGCTACTATAAACATTCAGGTACAAGTTTTTAAGTGGGCACCAGTCAACTTAGTCAGGAAATACCAAGGAGTTCAATTATGGGATCATTTGGTAAGAGTGTGTTTGGCTGCCAAACTGTCCTCCAAAATGGCAGTACCATTTTGCATTTCATCCCACAACAAATGAGAGTTGTTTTTCCATATCTTTGCCAGCATTGGTGCTGTCAGTGTTTTAGATTTTAGCCATTCTAACATGTGGGAAGTGGTATCATTGTTTTCATTTGCAATTTCGTAAGGACATGTAGTGTTGAGCATCTTTTCATATGTTTATTTGCCATATGTGTATCTTTTATGAGGTATCTATTCAGATCTTTTGCCTGTTTTTTAAATTGGGTTGTAAAATTATTGTTTAATTTTAAAGAGTTATTTGTATATTTTGAATGCCAGTCCTTTATCAGATACATGTTTTGCAAATATTTTCACCAATTTGCAAAACATTATCACTGTTTCTTGTAGAGTAGAGTTTTTAATGTTAATGAAGTCTAGCTTAATTTTTGTCTCTTATGGATTTTATTTTTGGTATTGTATCATCAAATCCGTGGTCACCTAGATTTTCTACGGTGTTATCTTCTGGGAGTTTTATAGTTTTGCATTTTACATTTGTGTCTGTGATTCATTGTGAGTTAATTTTTGTGAAAGGTGTCAGGCCTGTGCCTAGATTCTCTCTCTCTCTCTCTCTCTCTCTCTCTCATTCTCTTTCTTTTTGACATTTGGAGGTCCATATGGTCCAGCACTATTTGCTAATATTCAAAAGCCAATTGCTTTCTTATGTTACAGCAGTGGACTACTGGAATTTTTTCTTATTGGGCTTTTTAGGTTCTTTTTAAAAATTTTTTATTGTGTATATTTAAGGTATACAACATGGTGTTCTGGAATACATATATATGGTAAAAGGTTACTGTAGTTCAAGTTAGCATGTCCATCATGTCACATAATTACCATTTTTTTGGGAGGGAAGGTTTTGGCAAGAATAGCTAAAATCTACTCATTTTGCATGAATTCCAAATACAGTACAATTGTATACCTGTAGGCCCCATGTTGTATATTTTATCTCTAGACTTTTTCATCTTATATATTTGCTGCTTTATATCCTCTGACCTCTACTTCCCCATTTTCTTCCCACTGATAACCACTGTTTTGTTCTCTATCTCTGTATAATTGAGATTTGTTTTTCTAGATTCCACATAAAAGTGAGATCATTTAATATTTTTCTTTTTGTGCCTGGCTTGTTTCACTTAGTCTTGTGTCCTCCAGGTCCACCCGTGTTGTGGCAGATGGCAAGATTCCTTTTTAGGGATAAGTAATATGCCATTTATATACCACAATTTCTTTATCCATTTGTCTGTTAATGGGTGGTTAGGTTGTTTTTGTATCTTGGCTATTGTGAATAACGCTGCAGTGAACATGAGAGTGCAAGTATTTTTATGAGGTGATGATTTCATTTCCTTTGATTATATTCCTAGAAGAGAGATTCAAGGTCATATGGTCGTTCTATTTTAATTTATTTAGAAACCTTTATGGTGTTTTTTTATAATGGTATAATGATAATACCAACTTACATTCCTACTAACAGTGTAAATGAGTTCCCCTTTTCTCCTCCACCCCCTCGCCAACATTTGTTACCTTTTGACGTTTTGATAATTAGCCATCCTAATGAATATGAGATGGTATCTCATAGTGGTTTGGATTTGTATCTCCCTGATGATTAGTGATGTTGAGCACCTTTTCATATGCCTATTGATGATGTTTATTTCTTCTTTGGAGAAATGTCCATTCAAGTGTGAAATTTAAAACATAATACCATTTGATTTGGCACCAAAAACCCCATGAAATTCTTAGGTATGAATCTAACAAAATATACACAAAACCTGTATGAGAGAAACTACAAAATTCCAATAAAAGAAATAAAGAACTAAATAAATAGAAAGCTATTCCATGTTCATGGATAAGAGAAATCAATATTGTCAAGATGTCAGTTCTTTTCAGTTTAAACTCTAGATTCAGTGCAATCAAACTCTCAGCAAGTTATTTTGTGGATTTTGACAAACCGATTCTAAAGTTTATATGGAAAGGTAGAAAACCCAGAATAGCCAACATAATATTAAAGGAGAACGAAGTCAGAGGACACTACCCAACTTTGAAACTTACTATAAAGCTACAGTAATCAAGACAGTGTTGTATTTGTAAAAGAATAGACAAATAGGTCAATGAAACAGAATAGAGAACCCGGAAATAGACCCACGTAAGTATAGTTAACTGATATTTGACAATGCAGCAAAGTCAATTCAGTAAAGAAAATATAGTCTTTTCAGTTAATATATTTTTAATGCAAAATGGTTGGGCATTAGATTGAGACCATATCATAAAGCATTGTAAATATTATGTCATGAGTTTATAGCCACTGAAAATCTATTTGGAGCCCTTTAGAGGAAGTTAGGGATCAGAAGAGGACAGGAAAAGCTAATCTCCAGAGTACTTCCCCTAGCAAGGCACTCCTTTTTCAAAATAGTACATGCAATGACATCAATGTGGAGTTTAGGGCAGTGTCCTTACTGTAAATTTTTTGTCTGTTCATAGTTCTGCTAATTATACACTTGGATTATCCTCAACCACAAACACATCTTTATATTATATTGCACATATTACATCATAAAGCAATTCCTCTTGGATGCTTATCTACTAAACACAACAATTGCAGTATGCAGTGATAGAAAAGGAAGTTTTAGTTTATAGAAGAGTTTGTGGGAAATAATTTTGGAGTTTGAACTTTTATTAAGATAAGGACTAACCTGGATCAGGTGACCCAAGTGAGGAATTTAAGGATATTGATCACTTAAGTAGAAAGCTACTAAGTAGTAAGAGGAGTTGACAAATTAGCCTTCCCACTTGAATCGATTAATAAAGACTATCCAGTGCCTGGGAAATTTTTCTTGTCAGGAGTCAGAATTTGAAATAGGCCTTGTGCTGGGGCTGTAACCCATTTAAAATATTTTTTTCGGCAATGTTCTAAGTTTAAAATGATGAACTTTCCAGTAGGCTTGTAGAATCTAACTTGTTTAGAAACTGAGTACTGCCTGTATTTTCAGTTCAAAAAAGACCTTAAAATCTAAAGTTTATTAGTGAACATTTTGCCATTTTTAAAAGATATATCTTTAAATCTATTAGAATTATAGAATTTAATAGCTAATATGGACCTGAAATACCATCTAGAGAGACTTGCAAACTTTTTAAACAAAAGATTCATTTTATATTGTTTGCTATATAACTTGAAGATTTCATGGAGTAAAGCATGCTGATAATTTTTGCTGTGTTATTTTTAGATTTAAAAAGATAATCAGTATTCACTAAATTGATTTTACTGCCACTTGTATGGTTAAATAATTTGAAATTATTGATCTCGTCCAAGTGCTTTATTTTACAGATGAGGATAGTGAGACCTGGAGAGGTGACCTCAGAGAAGCCACAGGGTCACACAGCTTTTTGACAGCTAGTTAATGACAGAGCTATGACCAGGTCAGTTCTGGTCAATGTTCTTTCAGCCATCATTTATTGGTTCAGTCTATCATTAAGCACTTCAGAAATTATCATAATCTTGTTATCAAATATGTTCAGTAATTAAAAACAAGTTTAGTGCTGAAAAGTAATTCGTAAAATAATTTTGCAAAAAAACATGAGTAAACTCAAACTATGAAAGGATACACAATGAGTAATTAGGTAGAGCAACACATAGACCACCAAGTAAACTTTTTGTCAAAAGACTGAATGCATTCTTATGTGTCTGTAATATGAATATTTGCACATAAACATGCTGATATCTTTGTCCTCTGGCAATGAAACATACCTTTTTCTTCACTTGACAGATCCTTCTAAGGTTTCTAACTTCCCCTCAGCAATATCCCTCATTGCATGTAATACAAAGTGTTTCCTGAGAAGTTAGTTTCTTAGATGTCCTCAGTGTCCCCGTACTTCTAGTCAAATAGTCTCCTTCAAGAATGCAGACTTATGTTTATTGCGGCACTATTCACAATAGCAAAGACTTGGAATCAACCGAAATGTCCATCTGTGACAGACTGGATTAAGAAAATGTGGCACATTTACACCATGGAATACTATGCAGCCATAAAAAAGGATGAGTTTGCGTCCTTTGTAGGGACATGGATGCAGCTGGAAACCATCATTCTTAGCAAACTGTCACAAGAACAGAAAACCAAACACCGCATGTTCTCACTCATAGGTGGGAACTGAACAATGAGATCACTTGGACTCGGGAAGGGGAACATCACACACTGGGGCCTATCATGGGGAGGGGGGAGGGGGGAGGGATTGCATTGGGAGTTATACATGATATAAATGATGAATTGATGGGTGCTGACGAGTTGATGAGTGCAGCACACCAACATGGCACAAGTATACATATGTAACAAACCTGCACGTTATGCACATGTACCCTAGAACTTAAGTATAATTAAAATAAATAAATAAATAAAATAAATAAAATAAAAATTAAAAGCATTACTGAGTTACAAGTAAAAAAAAAAAAAAGAATGCAGACTTGGAATCAAATTATTTAGGTAACTGTGTAAACTTGGGCAAGTGGCATAGTCTCTCTGTGCCTCAATTTCCTCATGTTAAAATGGAGACAATAATAATACCTACTTATCAGAGCTTTTGGGGGGTGGGTTCTGTCACTTTCTTAGAATCTAGTAATGATGACAGTGAACCTGACCAATACCTAATTCACTCTTCTGTTTAGTTGCACATGTCCACAGGGAAAAGAAATGGTTTTCATTAAGATAAAGGTGAAAAATGTATTTGTAAATAGATTAATACTTCTGAAGCACTGGAAATACCTCATCTATTGTGTTTTTCATTTCTTTATTTAAAGACCATTTAAAATTATTTTGATACCATGCTGGCTGAACTATAATTTTCGGAAATGCTCTTTATTTTAAATTTAATCAGTGTTAATTTTTGTGTATTTTTTTACAGTAAAGAAATGACCTTTTTTTCCCATTGAAACTCCATCTGTGTTAAGGAGCAACGATTTCCTGCACTGGCAATGTTAAATGTAACTGTAGCTTTCAATTCATTGCCGCGGTTATATTTCCACAGTCTGCTGTAAGAGATAAACCCATTGCAAATGAAGACAGCATTCATTTTCCTTCTACCTCAGGCCACACAGAATTGATTGGGGTAATAGAATGACAGCACCTTGTAATATACGGAAGGCTCTTTAATTTGAAAACCAGTTCTAACCTGATTCAAAGCTTGTTTAAAGCTAATTTATAGCTTACATAATTTTCAGCTGGCTGACCAAGGTAAAGGATGATGTATGAAAACTGATAAAGAATTAACATTCAGACATTCCTCGTTAAAGTCAACTGGTATTAAAAAAAGAAAGAGAAGAAAAGATAGAAAAAAATTAATTGGTAAGCTTTTGGCATACATAAGTAACATTATTGAAAATAGTTTACACTTCTGTCATCTTTCAAACCTAGCTTCTTGTCCTTTCTTCGTAAGATGAGTTCTATTTGCATTTCTTACATTCTAAAATCCTTCATTTCTCATCACATATAAGGTCAATGTAAGGCTGTAAGGTCAATATAGTCAGTGTTGTGACTTCTACAGTACCAAATCTATTGTATGCCATGGTGGCAGTGATGCTGTTAAATAATCTGGTCTGTCAGAATTTTAATTATAATTTTTTTTCAAGATGCAAACTGAAGGATTTAGAACTTTTCATTTTTGTTTGAGCTGAAAAATCAGTATTAGGCGTTATGCCTTTGGCTGTTTTTATCTCTTTATTTTAGCATATTTAATCACTTAACCCACAAATAATGTAATTACCAAAGTATTCTGTACTATGAATGAATCCAGATTTTCAGAAATTTCATTTCAGAATTCACAAGTAAAAAATGAATTACATTTTCCTTTTTTATGTTTAAGTTTTTTGCATAGTTATTACTTTTTATCTTAAAAAAAAGTGGAGGATGAGCATGTCTTTTGCCATATTCTATTCTAACATCCTAGAAAGTATCAAAATTTTCAGAAATGCGTTTATAATTCTTAATCATGTGTGTTTCACTTTGTACACTACAAATGTTTTGGTTATATAGGATAAAGAAAAAAGTGAATAAACAAATGTTATTATAAACATAAGGTTAGATATATGAGACCAAGAAATGCTGTAGTTTCAAAAAGACTTGTCTAGATATTTAGTTAGATATTAAGACCAAACATTTGTGGTCTAATTATGATGTCTATGGTCAACATGGTCATAATTATTTTAATTACTTTTAAAAAATTATGAACTAGCACATGCTTATTATAGGAAGCTTGGAGAACAGTTAATATGTAAAGATAAAAAAATTCAAGAAATAACCACTACTAACATTTTGTTAGGACCTTAATATTATAAGACATATGCTATGCATTTTCAGTGAGGGCAAACATTGGTTCTTATGGGGGCAAAAATGTAAAATTAAAGTGGTTGGTGACTCTCCACAGCTAAACGCTTCCCAAGAAAATTTTATTCTTCATATTTAATCTCTCAGGCTTCCTTGGGTATCACACAAGCATTACTGACATTGAGTTCATGGAAAATACAGAAAATATATACAAAATTACTGCCACAAAACATGACAGATGGCTGTGAGGGGAGGACTTTTGATCAATTGCTTGATCTTAAAGTTACTTTAGAAGAGGTGGCCAGTGCCTGCCAATTGGCCGACATGTGGATACTTCTTATGCTTGATCTTAAGTGCTTTTGTGTCTGACAACTCTGCACATTTCCCTAGTTAAGAGTTACTCTCTCACCAACCAAAAGTTTCAAAAGTCAAAGTTCACCAAGAATGATTTTTAAGACATTTATTTAATTTTTTTCATTTACTTTAGCTGGAACTACAGTTTTAGTAGTTTTGAATGATTTTTTTAAAACTTGATTTAACTTTATTACTATGTTTATGTCAATTGATAATGTGTATATGAAATTTGATGTATGGCAATTTATATAAATCATATTTAAAGTTACTTAGCAAATATAGGTCTAAAGTTAAACATTAATCACTTTTACATTTTAACTTAAAAATTGTTTTTTTGTTTTGTTTTGTTTTGTTTTGTTTTGAGACGGAGTTTTGCTCTTGTTGCCCAGGCTAGAGTGCAATGGCTCAATCTTGGCTCCCTGTACCCAGGTTCAAACGATTCTCCTGCCTCAGCCTCCCGAGTAGCTGGGATTACATGTACCTGCCACCACACCCAACTAATTTTTGTATTTTTAGTAGAGACGGGGTTTTGCCATGTTGTCCAGGCTGGTCTTAAACTCCTGACCTCAGGTGATCTGCCCACCTCAGCCTCCCAAAGTGCTGGGATTACAGGCGTGAACCACTGCGTCTGGCCCTGTTGAATCATTCTTAATCTTGTATTAAATAAAAAAGTTAACTGTTATACCCAGCTCTTTCCATGTAGAAAGTACAGCTATGCATATAAACATAAACAGATCAGCAGTATATCTGTGACATTAAAATTTCATGAGGAGACAGGAAAAAATATTTCTTTTTTTTTTTTTTTCTGAGATGGAGTCTTTGCTCTGTCGCCCAGGCTGGAGTGCAGTGGTACGATCTCAGCTCACTGCAAGCTCTGCCTCCCAGATTCATGCCATTCTCCTGCCTCAGCTTCCCGAGTAATTGGGACTACAGGCGCTCTCCACCACGCCCGGCTAATTTTTTGTATTTTTTAGTAGAGGCGGGGTTTCACCATGTTAGCCAGGATGATCTGGATCTCCTGACCTCATGATCTGCCCGCCTCGGCCTCCCAAAGTGCTGGGATTACAGGCATGAGCCACCGCGCCTGGCCGGAAAAATATTTCAAAAGAGACTCCTTAGAAGGTGATAATGAAAAAAAAAAAAAGCAGTTGATAAACACTGGCATTACCAACTTCTACCCACTTTATCCCTTATTATTACATAGTAAACATTAAAAATTATTTTCAAGGAAAGCCAGTTTTGTGCCCTACACACAATGAGCATACTATTAAATTAAGAAGTAAACAGTAGATTCACTTGTGTTAACAGCATCAATTGTGATAATTAAACTAAACAAGGAACTATTTGGCAGAATAAAGTAAAACAGTAACATTATATAAATCATATACTTAACAAATATTTTAATTTCTAAAATTTATCTCATTTGCATATCATTTGTGCAAGTTCTTAAAAGTTTTTAGAAAAGAGATCATGAGGGACAAGTACTCAAAGTCTTAACATAAAGAGTGGGAATAATGTGTTTTTAATTGTATTTTCCTTGTTTTTACAATTTGAAGACTTCTGTTATTTTATACTCAACTTCAGTGTCATTTGCTTCACTGTCATTTGCTTCATTATGTTACTTGGAACTCAAGTAACCTATCTGAATACCAATAGATGGTTGTTACATTTTTTTCCTATATTGGTAGCTTGGGGAAGATGATGTTTCTAAAACAAATGTAATCATTTTTTCCCTGAATGAGTTTTAAAATATCGAATACAAGCTAAGACCATGGAGATATTATAAAAATCTCAGGGAGCAAGGAGGTCTGCAAATGGTATTATTGTTGTTTTCATATTCACAATATTTATATACATGTGAAAATTTTTGTTTTACAGCAGAAAATTTTTAAAAATATGTTCTTCTAGTTTCACTGAAATTGACAGTAGAAAGCAATTTTGAGTAATTTAACACAAAATTTGCTATTAGCATAGAAGTGAATTATTTATAATTTGTTTTAAAATTTACAGATTTATTAAAAAACATTGAGAGAAAATGTTTAAATAATTTTGGTTGGTGTTTCTAAAAATTAGGCATTCATCTATCTTTCACCATCCAGAATCACTGTATTTATTTTAATGTATTCTCACCTGTTTCTTCTGCTATTTGGGGAGTGTTTAATACATTACTTAGTGTCATTTGCATTATATAAGAAGATTAATTTTACAAGCTCTGTTCTCAATTTAAATAACTTTACATATTGACCTATGTAGGAATATAATCAAGTTAGCCTAATAGAGTTAACTAATTGTCACACTTCGATGAATTTTATATTGTGAGAAATTAAAGACAAACAGAAATCATCGGCCTTTGGTTTGAAATCAAATTTAAAGGATTTTACCAAGTGTTATTATATTTAAATGAAGAATGTATCTATTTCACAGTAACCCTAAAGTATTGGAGGTTTAAAAGGGAAGTCAAGTGTGTATTGTGTGTCAGTCATTTACCTTGGTTTCTGAAATAAGTGAAAAAGAAATTACCAAAACTAGAAAATATAAGACAGATAACTTTTGGTACTCTCTGAGGTACAAAATAAAACTTAAGGTAAATTGTTTATAGAATTGATGAAAATTGAGTAAAATTTTCCATAGGGTATGACTTAGTGTACTATTCCTAATAATATGCTAATATATCATTGTGATCAGCAAGTCCATAAAATAATGACGTTAACTTCGAGATTCTCGTTAGAATAGTGAGAATGACCCAGTCTAACAGGCTGGTTGGTTGGAACAGTAACTTCCAGAGAACTCACAGTAAGAACTCACAGTAAGAAATATAAGTTACACAGTAAGAAATATGACTTCCAGAGAACTCACAACTAGAACTCACAGTAAGAAATATAAGCTACCCTACAACGTCTTACACGTTGCTAGACACCATTCTGTACACATCCCTACATACAGCTCTATATACATTTCTATACATGACTGCACATACTTTTATACATAAACCTTCTCAAACACCTGCACACCCCTGTACATACATCTCTACAAACAACTCTGCACATACCCATACACACAGCCCTACATAGCCCATTATACAACCCTACAATATATACACATGCATACACCCCCACACTGAAATAAAACTTTTTTTATCCTTACTATGTGCAATATACCCTATTTTATTCTACCTATTCAATTTCACCTTTAAAACAAATGTTGTTCACAACTTAGTAAATCTACATTTTGTTTAGACTAGTGTGCACTGGCCGTTGTAGTACATTATGACTGATATGTACGTCTATATGTTTTTTGCTAAGTATCTAGGTATGTGAATGCAGTTTTAGAAGCAAATATATACAGTATAGGAGAAAGTAATATTTTGCCTATACTGCTAATTTTGTGTAGGGTTTTTTCAGGCTTTTGTGATGAGATCTTTCATTGTTCAGCAATAATGAGCTATGGATTTATAAACTTCTTGTTTTTCTTATACAAAGAAATAATATAATCCATAATTGCAAGAATATACTATACAGAAATATTTAAAGAGACTACCATTTCAAGCAAATAAGTTGAAATAATAGGATTTTAAACATGGTCAAATAATAGGATAGAAATTTCTATACTATTTATGATAAAATAAAGAGGTTTATGCCAGTAGAATGGCAGTAGAATGCAAATGCTGGCATTATCTGAAATTGTTCCCAAGTACTTACTGACACTGAGAGATGTTTAATTCCTGGGAAGCGTCTTTGATATATGATCAGTTTCTTCATGTAAATGTCAAAAAAACAATACTGTTTCCTGTTTGTTACATTTGTATGTTTTAGGTAACTTCCTTTTTCATGTCTGTTTCCATAAAATTGAAATTAAGTAAAATATGTTCTGAGGAACATGAAGGTAAGAGAGACCTGGATTTGAATATCTACTTCTCCACTTAGCTGTGTCACTCTGGGAAAATTCCTTAACCCTCCTGAGTTTGCATTTCCTCATCAGGGAATGAATTGATTGTCCAAGGTTGTTTTAGGAAAATATCAATCCAGTTATACCTTAAATTTTACTTGCATTTCTCATTCATTTAGCATAGTTGAGATTGTATAATTTAAATTTAGATCAACTGGCCAAATTCTTTTAGATCTTGTTTCCCTCAAGGTTATCTCTGTAATTAAGAAATCCAGAGTTCAGAAGGATTGTAAACGAATTGTCTGTAGATATGTAATAAGTAGGGGCAGGCCCAGATAAGGACTTTGACTTTCTGTCTCCAAGTCTAATGGTCTTTCCCCTGTATAGTACAGAATCCGGTGCTCATTTTGTGATTAAATCTCTTACAGTTCCTACACAATTCCCAAAAAGTATATATATCTTATAGTATGATTATGCTAGTTGGGTTTATTGTTTGTTATATGCAGAAAAAGTAAAAATATTTTTTCATTGTTTTGATATAAAATAAATTACTTTAACATGTTCCTGGCGTTGTGTTATATCATAGCCTAAGTTGCATCAAGAGTATAATTTGGCAGATGTTTCCCACAGGGAACTTTTATCTTATGTACAGATTTCATTCCTTGAAATTATCAATAGATTCATGTTGCATCAGTGACAGTATATAAATCTCTACCTGATTATTGGTATTTTTGTGTTTCACTTTTTAAACCTAGTCTGAACTTCTGTCTAACAGCTGTAAGTTTTTCATACTTATATGACTTTATTATTGATACAGGTGTTTTTTATTCCTACTTGATACTGCCTTTTTCTTACTGTCTCATCTGTCACAATTGAAAATAAATACTGCTTTTGTGAGAGAAAAATACTAGCATATCTTACTCAAATTACCAAAAGTATTTACCTAGAAAATTTCAAATGGCCATACTTTGAAGATCTAGAAATCAGAAAATTAAATAACCAAATAGCTTCACTGCTTATTTTTAGATTGGGATTTTTAAAATTTCTTAGGGGTTTTTGTTGTTTTTAGTTTTGCTGCTGCATATGCTTCTCAGTAAAAGCAAATAGTTTTATTGAGCTTTCTCCAAAATGTAGACAAAAATGTTAAATTTATTATCAATGAAAAATTATGAACCACAAACACATATTATCCCAACATATAAAATTACAGTTTTTTTATTTTCTCAGTAAACTTGAGTATCTTCAAATTTAAAGCTGGTAGAAATACTTGATGCCCTTTTCTGTTCTTATAGTGATACACATAGCAATTATTCACTGCTCCATAATGGATCATTTTTATCTGCATCTTGTGCCTGTTCTGTTTATATAGAATAAATATTTATGTTTTATCATTTTCTTGGACTAGGAAATGCAAACAGAATAAGTTTGAAGTATCAGCTATAATTCATTGCTTGAAAAGAAGTGCCTTATTCTGATATCGTGTAGAAAAGAAAACTATCTAAATCATTTCAGCAGCAAGCTTATAACCAAGATAACATCAGCGTTTTCCTTCTTGAAAATGTGTCTTCCATATATTAAAGTAGAAAAGCAGTATTAAAAATCCTTGTGACAAGTTTAACCTATCATCATCATAAACCTTAGTATAAAGAAGATCCTGTTAGGTTTGATAGGGGAATAAATGATGGTAAGAGTTTGCTTTAGTCACTTGTTAACTATCCAAGATTTTCACAAAACTCCCAAGATGCAATAAAATATAAATGAAATAGTTCCTATGTGACTGGATTACAGTTTTCTACTGTAAGTTTTCAGAAACAAATTGTTATTCTAAGTATACATTGATAACACTCCTTTAATGACTTAAGGGTTAATTGGCTAATATCATACAAGCTATCAGTTAAAAAAAATCTAGAATTTTCTTCCCACACAGAAATTGTAGCCCTATAATTTATTACTGCTTATATCTTGTTGTACAGTGAAATATTTGTATAGAATAGGAAAAAGTTATCTATTTGATTTGCATCACTTAGAAATCAGGAATATAAAGCATTTTAGTTTTGTCAGAAATATTTGCCTTGCTTTGGGAATCTATATTTCTTGAATTTGGCTTGATAATTGGCTTTTTCAACAATGTAAAAACAAAATTATATTGAACTATGGTTTATAGTACTAAAATGTGTGCCTAAATAATTTTTTGAAGATAATATGCTATAATAATTTGTAAATAAAATATATAAACCTCAATTAGCCTAAATGTTTTCTGTAAATAACCATGAAACATTAATTTATTTTTGTTTTTTGTAGAGACTAGGTCTCATTATGTTGTCCAGGCTGGTCTCAAGCCCCTGGGGTCAAGTGATTCTCCCGCCTCTGCCCCAAAAGTGCTAAGATTATAGACATGAGCCACCATGCCCAGCCAATTTTTTTAATATTGTTCCTTATCTATGATTTATTTAATAAGGAATTAAGTGACAGGTCACTTTAAGAAATAATACATTTTTGACTGTATTATTTTGTTTTCATTATGGAAATAATGCATGTTTATTATAGATTAGTTGGAAAAAGCAGAAAAATAAAGAAAAGATAAAGAAAATAAAAGTCATGACCTACCTTCCAGAGATTACTGCTATTTGCATATTGGTGTATGTTTTTCTAGCTTTTCTTTTTACCATTATTTAACAAATAACTACTAAGCATCTTGTAAGTGTAACACCCACTAATTGTACAGGGGAATACTCTAGTATTCTTGCAGGTCATAACCTTTATCCTTTTGATGTTTATGGTGTAGAAAATGTATCTAGACTAGTGACATGAAAACTGGAAGAAAAACCCAAGGTACTCTTAAAACAGGTACCAAAACCAAAAATTGACAAATGGGACTATATCAAACTAAAAAGCTTCTGTACAGCAAAGGAAACAATCAACAGAATAAAGAAACAACCTATAAAATGGGGGAAAAAAGTAATTGCAAAGTATTCACCCAATAAGTGCTCTGTAGAACATACCTGGAACTCAAACAACTAAACAGCAAAAAAAACCTCAAATAGTCCGATTTTAAAAAGGATCTGAGTAGAAATTTCTCAAAAGAAGACATACAAACAGTCAATAAGTATGTGAAAAGATGCTCAACATCACTAATCATCAGGGAATTGCAAATCAAACCATGATGATATTTCTCATCCCAGTTATAATGGCCATAATCAAAAGACAAAAAATAGCAAATGGTAGCAAGGATGCAGAGGAAAGGGAAGTCTTGTATACTGTTGATGGTAATGTAAATTCATGCAGCCATTATGGAAAACAGTATGGATGTTTCTCAAAAATCTAAAAGTAGAACTAACTTATAACCCAGCAATCACACTACTGGGTGTTTATCTAAAGGAAAAGAAATTAGTATATTGAAGAGATACATGCACCCCCATGTTTATTGCAGCACTATAATATATAATTATAAATTATGTACCTATACCCCATGTTTATTGCAGAGATACTTGCACCCCCATGCTTATTGCAGCATTGTAATTTATGAACTATGTACCTGTACCCCATGTTTATTGTAGCACTATAATTTATAATACTATATAAAATATAATTAAATGTAATATGATATTTATATAATAATATATAATTATATTTACTAATGTTCCTAATGTTTTATAGCACTGTAGGTTGAATATGGTTAACAGTAATTTAGTGTATATTCTTAAAAAGTTAGAGGATTTTGAATGTTCGTAACACAAATGATAAATGTTTGTGGTGATGTGGGAGAAAAAAAGGAAAATCTGAGATGTACTACAACATAAATGAACCTTAAGAACATTATGCTAAGTAAAATAAACCACAAAAAGTCACAAAAAGACAAGAGACTGTGATTCCACTTATATGAGGTAGTAAGAGTAGTAAAAAATCATAGAGACAGGGAGTAGAGTAATAGTTGCTAGGGGGTAGGGAAGGGAGAGGATAGGGTATTTTGTATGGTACAAACGGGAACAGAATTTTAGTTTTACAAGATAGAGTTATGGAGATGAATGATGGTGATGGCTTCACAACCATATAAATATTTAGCACCACTGAACTGTATACTTAAAATGCTTAAGATGGTAATTTTTATGTCTATTTTATACCACCATTATAAAAATGATTTTAAAAAAATTAAATCCTCAGCAGGGGTGTGCAGGTGGCAGGGGAATTCATCTGGTTTGAAAGGTCCCAGCAAAATATTCTTGATATTTTTAAAATGTGGTGGAAGTTTTTCCTTCATTTCAGTACTAGTAAACATGTATGTCCTCACTTGCTCTTTTTCTAATTTTTTAAAATTCCATTGGCCATTTCAGTGAGGCTCTAGGAGGAAAAACAGTTCTTCCTAGATTGTGCATATATCCTTCATATCTGAAAAATTCACTTTTTTTAAAAAGTCACTATGCTATAATTATTGTTGCTGAAACTTACATAGACTGAAAATGAGCAAATCTCCAAATTCATTAGGCAGTTACTTCACTATAAGCAGAAAAAAATTGAGCATTTCCAAATTCTTATAATATAAAAGTGCTGATTCACTTTTTATAATTATGAAAGCATTTTTTCCAGTTTTAACACTACCATTGCCCTAAAGCAGCACTTCAATAGCAGCTTTATTTTAAAATTATATTAATATACTTAATCAAACTATTTAAAGAACTACTTCTCTGATCAAATAACTGTGCTTTTGTTTGTACCACAAGGAAATATACTAATGAACATGAAAAGTAACATGCATTATAGATATATGGAATATTGTTATGATCTTATTTTATTAAAACAGTAAATTAACATCATAGATGCCGGAACCTTTTAATGTTTTGCTCTTTTACTTCTATCATATACATTAGACATTACCATATGCTATACTTGTTGGATTATCATCAGAAAGCAAACTGAGGAAAATGTAAAAGCATAAGTTATATTCTCATTAGTTTTTTTAAAAGCAATGGCAGATAACTCTTGAGTTTGTTGAGCCTAAATTTATCACAAACTATTATTAATTAAATTACATTATTATATTTAAATGAAAATCTATGGTCAAGATATTCTGTTTTTTGACAGTTTCTAGTGCTTTACAGTGAAAGTGTCAGAATTTCTTCAATAGACTATTTCACATATATTTACATACATTACAAATGTATTCATATATACTTACAAATTACAAAATTATATTTTGAAATAATTTTAATATGATTTAAGACTTTAGAGACTAATGTCACAGGAGTATCAGATGGGAAGTATCTTTGTTCCTTCAAGAGGAATTTCTTCTTCAATATTTTCTTTGACAAACAAATGTTTTAACAGATTCTATTCTTCAGAGACTCTAACCTTGTCCTCATGCCTTCTCCAGCTGTTGCCCCATTTCTGGACTATGGCAAAATTTGTAAATAGTTGTCTAGACTCAGGACCTCCATTTCCTCACCTCCATGTCTCTCCTTTTCACCAGAATTGGAAATGTTTTAAGAAATACGTGAAAGACTACAAAATATTATATACCCCCTGATTACAGTCATGTAGAGATAATTCTCAGGACACTAAATTGAAATTGAGATATTTGAATTTGAGTATCTATCTATGGTTGGGGGTATAGGGCAACATATATGTACATTTTTACAGAAGCATTTAGAGAACTCTACTATGTTTGAGATTTTCCTTTCATACATACGGTTAGCTCCACATGGTCATTTCCAGCATAACTAGGACATGTAAATATAAAATAAGATGATGAAGCATGTTCTGTTTACAATAAATGCAACTGACTCACTTTTGTGCAAATCAACGACACAGCTTTTTTGGTTTTTATTTACTTATGTATTTATTTAGAGACAGAGTCTCACTCTGATACTCAGGCTGGAGTCCAGTGGTGCGATCACAGCTCACTGCAGCCTCAACTTCCTGGACTCAAGCAATTCTCCCTCCTCAGCCTTCTGAGTAGCTGGGAATACAGGCGTATGCCATGACACCTGGCTAATATTGTATTTTTTAGTAGAGACTGGGTTTCACAATGTTGCCCAGGCTGGTCTCGAACTCCTTGAGCTCAAGGGATCTGCCCACCTCAGCTTCCCAAAGTGCTGGGATTACAGGCATAAGCCGCCACACTCAGCCTATTTTTTATTCAAACTGAAAGCTGAGAAACTAGAATAGAGAGCCATATGTGTTGTTTGGGTGTACAGGATATATTTTTATGCTGCAAGAAAGGTTTGGTTAAATATAGGACATATAAAATATAACACTTAAGAAGTCCAGAGATAGCAGCTCAAGGCCATCAGGAGTGATTTTTACCATGATTCTTTTGGTCTTTCCATTATGATTCGAAGATGGCTGCTACAGCTCCACTTATTATCCATGTTCCTGAAATTAAGGAGGAAGGGTGCAGTGCAAAATAGCATCTCTCATTCCCTATTTTAGCTATTTTGAACAGTCTTTGGTCCCCATTACTCCACTACAATGACTCTTGTTACAAATGTCACTTACAATCTCTTTCTTGTCAGACCCAATAGTTATGCCTCTGTCTGAATCTTACTTGACCTCTCAATGTCATTTAACAATGTCGACCATTCCCTCTTGAAACATTTTCTTTTCTTGGTTTCATGACTTCTAATTTTCTTTGTTTGTAACTGGCAGACCCTTCTCAGTTTTCTTAGCTGAATTCTCCATTTGTGCTCAAGTTGTATTACTAAGGCTTGGTCATTGTGGCCCTTCTCTATTTGTATGTCCCTGAGTGATTGCATGCAGTTTTACCTGTATTTGGGGGACTTTTAAATGTGTAATACCATCCACAAACTCTTCTTCCGAGATCTAAATTCATATATTCGAATGTTTGCCTGACATTCCCACTAGATAACTAAAGATTGGCTCAAACTTAATGTTACCAAAATAGAATTATTGGTTTCTTGATTCTTCTCTATTCCCATCACGATTTACTTCTCCCACAGTCTTTCCCACCTCAGTCTCATCATTTTTGAGAACGAGAAGCAAAGTAATCATTCCTAATTACTTTCATTTGTTTAATTCCAAAGCGTATCATACTTCTTTCCATTCTGACTATGTTACAGTACTCCAGGTTACCATCATTCCTGATTTGTTTGCAATAGACTGCTTGCTTATCTCTGTATTTGTGTTCTTTCCTAATTTCTACCTATCTTTCTCTATACTACAACCAGATTAAGCTTAAAACCCAAAAGCAAATCATATTATTTAAATTCTTAAACCCTCCAGTGGCTTCCCACTGCAAATCAAATAACCATTATGGGCTATGTAGTCAACATAATTTTTCATCTTACGCTAGATTTCCTGTCCTTTCCTCTGCTAATACATGCTGTGCTCATTTCTATTTTAGGGCTCTTGCCCTTGTTCCCTGTGCCTGTACATTCTCTTCTCACAGATCAGTACATGACTGTTTCCTTCAAATCATTCAGGTCTCTGCTCAAATGTCAGCTCTTTTGTAGAGGGGCTTCCTTGACTACCTTGCCTAAGAGAACATGTGCTCACATACTTTCTGTCCCTTTACCCTGTTTCTTTCACTGTATCAAAATATGAAATTACTTATCTGTTAACAGTGTGTTGTCTGACTCTTTCTGTTGAAATTTAAGGCCATGAGGATGATATGCTATTGTTCACCACTATTACCCCATTTCCCAGAACCGAACCTGACACATAATAGATATACATTTGTAGGTTAAAAAACAAATATAAACATTTACATAAGTTTAATTCTTAAAATACAACAACTTTTAGAAAAGGAAGCAAAATGTTTATTTTAATTCTAGTTAGAAGAAAAAGCACTTTCATCAACTGTGCATCTGAGCTCAACTTTGAACCGCAGTATTTGGAAATATATTTTAAACTTTATAATAACTATAGCTAACATTGTTTTGAATATGTACTTTTACTGTGTTATAAACATTTTACTAGCATAATTTGCATACCTAATCGTTTTTGTTTATTTAAACCCGAAGTCATTATTTGAAATAGGGGTTTTTGTTTTGTTTTCATTTTACAGGTAAGAAAACTGAGACTGAGGGGTCATGTGCCTTTCACAGAGTCAAACCAATAGTAAGTGCCAAAGCAGGATTCAAAATAGATTTGTGTGACCCCAAAGCCTGTGCATTTTCTGCTGTGCTCATGTAGATGTTTTAGGTAAGGTCATGACAATTGTTTCAAAAAGATGTATTCATGGGATGCACACACACAAAATTTTTTTTAACATGCTTGATTTGCCATCATTTGATCTAAAGTCATATTGACTCATTATGGTCAGTGCTGACTCACCATGGCGGTCTATTCCTGACTACAACTTAGAAGACATAAATTCTGATTCTAACTCTACCAATTGGCTATGGGACTCTGGGGAAGTTCATTATGTATTCTGGGAATGGCTTTTCTATCTACAAACTACAAAAAAAAAATAGATCAAATGATTTTTAAATAAGATACCTTCTAGCTCTCACATCTTACAGCCCTTTAAAGAAAAATAGTCTAGAAATCTGTTGACAGTCTATTGCAACTTACCTTGGCATCTGATTTATCTTTTGAATGCAAATTACTTACTTAATATATCAATTTGCTCTTCCTAGAACTACACTTGGTGGGCAGTATTCCTTTTAATCAGTCTTGAAATTTAGGGAGATAAACAAAAGAATACTGATACAGAATTTGAAAGTTGTCTTAAATAATCTGTAGTTTTATTTTTTGTTATCTCCTGATGATTTTCCACATGTGTGAATAGAGATTCTCACTGAATTATCTTGTTTATAATAGTGTTTCATTTGATTGTTTTTGATATTTCTAAGTATACAGCAGGTAAGGATAGTTTCACCTCTTCTTTTACAATTTTTATACTTCATATCTTTCTCTTTTCTGCTTGTGTTGGCTAACATCTCTAAAATAAGATGAAATAATAGTGATATATTTATTGTTACTTTAATTTGAATGTTTCTGGTGTGTGAGGCTAGCTTTTGATATGAAAAACATATATGTTATATTAAATATAACATGGATAAATATATACATGTAATGTCGAAAATACATTCCAAGTCATGGAAGATTTACATAGCATTATACATTCATATGAAATGTTGAGGTACAACAATATGCCAGGGAGTGATTAATATTCAATTCATTGTATTGGTCACATCTGGCACGAAGGAAGGGAGGAGAATGGGATGGGGAAAGAACATCCAAGAGAGCTACCATAAGCGTTAGAATGCTTATGGTTATTGTTACTGGTTATAGTTATGGTTACTGTTGTGCAGGAAACATTTTATAATAAAATAATTTGATATGCTAAAGAAACATGAAAGTTTCTGTGTTTGCTGGCTATAAAGAAGAATGGAGGCATAAATTGAACGCAGGTTTGCCTTTCAAGTGTATAATTTTCTTGAGAATGGAGATCACCTCTGTTCTCCTCCCTGTCCTGAACATATGGCACATCATAAGAATTCACGACATAACTACTGAATGAATAAAAGAAGAAAGAAGGACAGGAAAGAGCAAGGAAGTGGGAATTTTTATTTCTTTCTTCTCATTCTTTAATTTGCATCGTTAAATTTTTAAGTAAAGCTTACTTTAAATAATGCATATTTATTTGTATATTAGAATCCTCTGTTTTTTCCAGAAAACAGAATATTACCAAGTTTTCTATATAGCTTTCTAGAAATCAGCATATTTTTAGATATTTATTGTGCTGTATGTGGTGTGTGTGAAACATGTAACACAAATTAATTATGGGATATATCATTTCTGTGCTGAGTCTTCTAACAATGATTCAGGCTGCTTAGATTCTAAGAGTTCAAACTGGTATCAAAGTCTCAAATGTCTACTGTGGTTCACTTGTATTCCTGGTTTAATCAGTCTTTTGAAATTCACTATGTTAATAAGGTTTCAAACAATCCTGAAAGTTTGAAATGTACAAACATTCAAGTACAGTTTATTTTCTACTTTAAAAGAAAATTAAAAGGACTACACTGTCTTAATGGGTTTTCTGTTTACAATAAAAGATACATCAATAATTTTAAAAATAAGAAAAGCAAAATAAAATCTTAGACAAAAAAACCTGTCATAATGCAATGAAGAAATATAAATTTAAATTTTTGAGTAATTATTGAACATCTATATTATGAGAAATAGCACTTACTAAACATTTAAAGTATTTTTATTGAACAACGTGATTGCCACATAGTGTCACTATGAAGTCATTAACTTCTATGTATTTTCTCATTTTTATATACTTAAATTTATAACTTCAGGCCAGGCACAGTGTTTCTCACCTATAATCCCAACACTTTGGGAACTCGAGGTGGGAGGATCGCTTGAGGCCAAGAGTTTGAGACCAGTCTAGGCAACATAGTGAGACCACCATCTCTACAAAAAATAAAAACTAATTAGCTGGTTGTGGTGGTGCACACCTATAGTTCCAACTACTTGGGGGGCTGAGGCCAGAGCACCATTTGAGGCCAGGAGGTTGAGGAGGCTGCAGTGAGCCATGATCACACCACTGCCCTCCAGCCTGGGCAACAGCAAGACCCTGTCTCAAAATAAATAAATTTATAACTTCATGTTTGTTGTTGTTGTTTTTAACTGTAGCATTGTGTCAGAGTTTTGTAGTCAATTTAATAGTATTTTGAGATTTTCCTTTAAGACTCTTGAGTTTGAGCTATTAATGTTCCTAAGAGCCCCACGAGTCCTGCATGGACCTGGCTCTGTAGAGGCTTGTGATTCTTCTTCTTACAAATAAAGGCCATTTTTTTCTTACTTGGAAATAACTTATTTTGTAAGTAGCTGTTAAAGAATTGAGAAAGCTACTATATGAGTGTATTTTAAGACATAAGAACAGTCATTCCAAGGTAATGACAGAATTTTATGTTCCTCAGAAGCTGATCCTTGTAACATTTTCCCAATATACCTTTTTCCTCTTGTATTTCTGTATCTTCATGAGATTTAAGAAGTATACCACAATAAACCTAAATATTTTCAGAATAGTTGAAAAACTAGAAGGAGAGTTAATATGTTTACCAAAATTTTCGTAAATAATCTTCAGGTAGCAGAACTGTCAAGCTGTTTGGGATTTGAAAATTGCTTTTGATCAGTACTTCAAGATAGACTTAGGACCTTTTAAAATAACTGAATAATAATCTGGTCAGTATCCATTGAGCAAAAATTGAATTATTTTGGAAAAGTATGTGAAGCTTTTAAAATTTATCACAAGCAATTCTAACTGTACATACGGTATATTGAAAAAAGAATACTTCTTGTAGTCAGAGCTAAGTTTGGAATCCTAGCTCCTCTAATATTTTTGGATATGTGACCAAGGGCAGTTCCTGAGTGTCACCAATCTTCAGTTTCCTCAGTGGGACATAGGAACAATAATATTTATCTTGCCTGGCTTTTGTGAGGATTATAAATAACGAATATAAATACAAGCCTTTAATAATATATTCATTATATATTTTGTATATACTTAGGAAGTACTCAAAAGTCGAAATTATTATTTACTTGATTCCCGTGCTTCTATATAGTAGGGAATTCATTCATATGTCCGGGAACTTTTTATAAGAACTATTCATTGAAAGGCTACAATATGATAGGAATAAGACTAACTTCTAAGGATATTGTAGTAAGAAAAACAGAGAATCTGCTGTCGTGGAGCATGCATTCTAGTAAAGGAAGACAGACAGTCTGTAAATAACCAAGTAGATGATCATTTTATTGTAATAAATGTTACGGAAAACAATCTGAGTGATGGAGGAAGGGCAGATTTTGGACATAAGGTCAAAGAACTCCTCATTCATTGAACCTGCATGACAAGAAAAATGAACCATACAGAATCAAAGTCAGAGGAAACATCTAGTGCACTTTGTTCAGGAATCAGAGGGAAGAGCAGCATGTTTGGAGCCAGGTGAAGAAACTGAACTTGTGAGCAGATTGGAGAAGTCAATGAAGCCAGAAAGGTGAGACGGGCCTGCTGATGTACTTTCTAGGTCATGGCAGTAGTTTGAATTTTACCCTAAATACAAAGCTACTAGGGAGTTTCAAGCATGGGTGGATTGTGATGTAATGTGTATTTTACAAAGATTACTGCCTCCTATATAAAGAATAGGTATACAATTATAAAACCAAAACAAGGAGACTGATCAGGAAGCTATTGGATTAATCCACAGGCAAGAAACATGATAGCTTGAACTAAGATGGTAACAGTGGAGATAGAAAGCACTAAACAGATTTTAGATACCTTGGGTGATAAAGACAGCAAGAGTTGGCTATAAAGTATGAGAGAAAGAGAGGAATTAAGGAATGACCCCTAGAGTTTGTGTTTGAACAAGTGAGTGTTACAGACCAAGAGAGGTATAAGGCATTTTTAGTGTGGATAGGGGAAGTCGAGGGACGGGAATCAAGAATTTGGCTTTGTACATGGTATGTTTGAGGTCCTAATTAAAAAGTTTAGTGGAGACAAGTAGCAGTTGGATATATGAGTTTAAAGCATGGTATAGATGTGAGGGCTGAAGATATAAATGAGAAAGTCATCATAAAATAGTTGGCAATTGTGGCCATTTAGAGTCGTCTCCTGTTAACTTTTATCAAAGGATAGTCGAGTTCTAAGGACAGCATTAAAGATAAGGGAAAAACTCATAGAACTAGAAGAAATTTAAGAGGCCAATATTGTCATTGGTAAGGATTCTTTAACAGAAAACCCACCTACTTTAATATTTCATACCCTGTATATTCAAAATTGAGAAAATTGGGTAGTTATAGGATTCACAGTGTATTGACTTTTAACCTTAGACTTACTCCCATGGCCACAAGATGGCTACACGGTCTCCAAGTATTGTGTCCTCACATTATAATACATAGAGGCAAGCCTATGGAAGTGGTCCCTGTCGCATGCATGCGTGTGTGTGTGTTTTAATAACAAGGAATATTTTCCCAGAAGCTCCCCTGTAGGCTTTCATATGTGTCTTATCCAGAGTCAGTTCATGTCTCCAATAGGGTCTACCATGATAATGATAGACAACACATTTGAAAGAAACTAATGGATTTAACCAGGTTATTTATATGGAATTTACATTGCAGTGAAACTTCATTGCTGTCACTTGGACTATTTACTAAATAATTACTATTGTATTTATATTAAGGAATACTGATATTATGTATACAGAGTTCCTCAATTAAAAATCACATCCACTTGAGTATGTGCGTGTCTGCACATTTCCATATATAAAAGAAAAACAAAAATTAAACACCATTTCAAGAAGGTGAATTAAATTACTTTTAATTTCTCTTCCAATTCCAGTAGTCAATATTTCTAAAAATGAAAGTTACAAAGATAAAAATGCTTTGTATTTGTAAGAATGTGGCCTGCTTTCTTTTAAGCAACTATATACCTAAAAAGGCCTTAAGTCAATTTAATAAACTATATTTGTCTAATTTCTGTACCAAATCATTATTTAGTCTTCTAAATAATGGTCCTACCTAGACCTATATTGGTCCTTCCTAGATTCCCAATATTGTTTTCATATCAGTTGGACTATCATGCTAACATTATTGCCTTATTCAGAGAGAAAGAGCATTAGTTTACATTCTCTACAATGACAACATCTTGCAGACTATGGGGTAACTCTGGGAAGAACTTCAGTTAAAATTGCTGATCAAATGCCCATAGTGTGACTTGGAGGAATTATTTAATTAATAGCCTTTTCCTAATTACTACTTAGGAACAAATGTCTTTAAATGTAATCATTCACCCAATTTATTTATTTATTCTTGTTGTCTATGAATAATATAATTATGTTGTAATACAGTTGAAATTGCAAGATCAAGAAATTAGTGACATAGGTAGAATTGGCTTCTATTTAATAACATAATGATGGTTATTTAGTTAAAAAAAAAAAAAAAAAAAGCCCTGTTTTTGAAGAGGATCCTTACTGTCTATCTGTAGGTACCTATCTTCACTACAGCAGTATGTCATTAATCATTAAAACCTGTCATAAAGTTAAGCCTAGAAAGAGGAAAGAATAGACTTTATTGTGCTTTCTGTGGGCCAGGATTTGTGCTAAGCTCCTCACATTTTATTTTGTCTAATAATTTTAGTCATCAAAAGTAGTTATTGCCATTTTATAGATGAGAAAACAAGGTTCTAATAGTTTAAGTGATTTCTTCAAAGTATTTTTGGGTAGTGTAGGTATCACAGTTAGGATTCGAATCTAGGTTTGCCAGTCACTGACAACAAAGCCGAAATTTCCTCCACTACGCAATTGCATAGAAGAAACAGAACAAATATGAAGTATGTCAGAAGTAACCAGCCGTGAGCACTGTGTAGTGCTAGAACCAGAAAAGCAGAATTCCCAACCTTTCTGTGTTATTTTCCACTACTTTGCTCTTTCTCACTGGGCTTTGGCTGACTTGCCCTTCCTACTGCTCCCTTTACTTAGAATATTCTTCCCTCCATTGTTTGCTTGACCAACTCTTATCCTTCATGTCTCAACGTATTAATCATTTTTTGGAGAGTAGGGGACTTTGCTGAAATTTTTAGATCCTTCTACTAATAGTCCACATAGAAATATGTTTTTCTTTCATTGAATGTGTCATAATTGCAATGATACAGTTACTTGAGTGATCGATCGTTTTAGTTAGATTGTAAACTCCGTAAGGCAGGGATGTGTCTGTCATATACAATTTTTTTTGTTGTTTTTTAGCAATTAGCACAGTGCCTGACACATAGCTAGCTAGTTGATGTTCAATCAGGGAGGAATGAATAGATGGCTTATATAGCATGTTGGAGATCTGTTTTCAAGTAAGATATTTTAAAATTTTATTGTATAAAATAATTTTTTCCTTATATTTTATAGCCTATATTATGAAATATTGGGAAATACTTAATACTTATAGAGTAGCTAATAGGTAATAGAAACCATTGTCTAAATGAATGCATTTTCAGACAAACTTTATAAGTAATTTGATACTTGCCAAGTGGCCTGTTTTGTGAATCATTTAAGTACATACCAGTGGTGGTTTTCATTATGGTAACAGTTCAAAAGAGTTTTAAACATTTAATCATTCTTTAATAAAAGCAAAGTAACTAAGACATAACCAGTAAATCCAAGATGTGGAAATAGTGAAAATAGGGACGTTATTTTTGACACTGATAATAAAGTGCCACTATTGAGGAATTTTTTGTGTGAAATTTTCTAAAATCGTATTTTAAATTTTTCTTGAAGCAAATTCAACTTCTTTTTAGTCCATGAAAAATTAATGTGCCATGGGAGATGTGTTACTTAGATGTCTAATGAGCTATTAAATACCAATAAAACTGTGAAGATTAATGGGTTCACTCTGGGGAAAATAACATTCCATTTGAAATAAGGATATTTGAGGCAACTTAATCTGTTCACTTGGTAGTAAAGTTTTAGAAACTCACTTTCTACACTTAAGTTTATTTCCAAAGCATATAGTCCTTGATGTTGAGTTTACATTAAAAGAGCAGTATAAGTTACATTGAGAAGTATTTGTTTTAAAGATTCACAATACTCACCTTTGGGCACGAGGAAGTGTATGTTATTTTGATATCATAACTGAACTCTGTAGCATAGTAATCATAAAAATACTGTCCTTATATATTGTCATGGTTCAGTTATCTTTATCACCTCCCCATGTATACCTCATGCACTTTATTATATACTTTCTTCATTGCACTGTGATTATTTGCATGCCTCTCTACCACACGGCAGCATGAGATCCTCTAGGCAATAAAACATCTCATTCATATTTTTCTGCAACACCTTGCTTAGTATCTGGCACACAACCATTGTTCAATAAATTTTTGAGGGAGGGAGAAAGGAAGGATTCTAGGAATAGAAGTGACTTCAAGAGTTAGTATCATCTTAAAAAAACAAAATGTCTAACATGAGTCAAAGGACTAAATATATCCCAAACTCTTCTAAAATGAGAACATTATTTGATCAATACAATAAAGTCTGTCAATGGGTTACCAAAAAAAAAAAAAAAAAAAAAAAAAGGTGTTGATTGCCAAACATTTTTACTTTGTTTTGACATTTTATTCTTAATTCAGTCCACCCTAGATCAAATGATGCTTCTATGGAGAAATTTCTTAAGTACCTCTTTTTCCCTACATAGTAGACATCGTTTTGAAACCTCTGATTAAATGTACTGAGATAAAATGTCAGTATTAATAAGGACATCTACCTCCCAAAGAAACTACAGTTGAAGAAATAAAAACGGATTATATTACATTTTTACCATATTACAGTTGAATAATTTTCTAATGGTTCTCAAACTGCATGAGTTTAAAAACATGACAATGAATTTCATGTGTTAGACATCACTCAGTGTTACTGAATGACTGTATGATTCTACTAGCTGTCAACAAATACTCATTTATAGTGTGGAGTCTGTAATGAGCTTTCCATATGATAGAAATACTGAAACCCCGGTTTCCATAACTCTGATTGCCTCTGCACATTATTTTGGCAGGTAACTTTATAGTACTTGAAATCAAATGTACTTACTTCTGAATCATCTAACAAAAATTAGATGTTTGTCTGGTTTTATTTTTGTTGTTGAGATAACTTTAGATTTAAAAAGTTGTAAAAATAGTATGGAGTGTTCTGATATACCCTTTACCCAACTTCTCTTTAGATTAACATGTTATATAAGCACAGAACAATTCTCAAACCTAAGAAATTAATCTTAAAATAATACTGTTAAATAAACTGTAGAATTTATTTGTATTTTACCAGTTTTGCCACTAGTGTTCTTTTTCTGGACCAAGATTCAATCCAGGATCTCCTGTTTCATTTAGTCACTATGTCTCCTCAATCTCTTCCAGTCTGTGGCAATTCTTTACTTTTTCCTTACCTTTCATGATCTTGACACTTTTGAAGAGTACTCTTCAGTTATTTTGTAGAATGTCCCACAATTTGGGTTTGCTTAATATTTTCTCATCATTAGATTGAGTTTGTGCCTTAATGGGAAGGCTACCATAGATCATAAGTGATGTTGCTTCTCTGTGCATCAGAGCAGGGGAACATAATGTCGGTATACATACTATACATTACTAGTCAGCCTTGGTCGATCACTATGTCAGCCTTGGTCGATCAGTCAAGATAGTATTTGTCAGCTTTCTCCACTATAAAGTTACCTTTTTTTATTTTGCTTTAACAAAGTAGTTTTAAATCATTTTAGTTTGGAAGGCAGTTTGGGGAGTTGTTTTATTTTTAAGTCACTAAGCAGTTTTAAAAGTTTTGTGAAGAAATTGATTTCATATTTTTATCAATCTAGTGGAATTTTCGTACATACAATGGGGATTTAAATAAGATATCTTAGGACTCTTTCACCTTTAATATTCTATGACTTGATGTCTCTAAGGAAAAATATAAGAGAGTAAGAGAGATGTTCCATATATGTCATAGTTCCTTACAGATTAGCCTGAAGTCCATCTATGAATTTGATTGGCTTTTGAAATGAATACCTTGACACCATTCTACTTACAAGGGTATTGTACATTGAGGACATCTTATATTAAACAGTTTCTAAATTTCCTAACTGAAAATCTTTATCTAGACATTTTGTTATTTAGATACTGAGTTGTTTCTTAGTCTCAAAATTGTCATTTTAAACTATTTAATAATATCTTTTAATAATAATATCAAAAGATTTTAAGTATTGGAATATTTAGATCAGGCTATTTTATATCTTAATGCAAATAATAATTTTCACTCTGGATCTTCTAAACTTGATACAGTGAAATCAAGTTCTTATGTAGGTAATATTATTTTCCTTAAGAATTTGTTACTTTCATTTTTTGAATATCTGTTATTTATTCTAAAGTGATGTTAAGATTGTTATAATGCCATTTATATAAATTCTATTTGTTTTTGGTTTTTGACATGGTATGATCTATAACTATTTTTTTTAAGTTCTGGGATACAGGATGTGCAGGTTTGTTACATAGGTAAACGTGTGCCATGGTTTGCCCAGAACATCAAGACTCAGCAAAGGAAATATAAAATTATATTTTTAGTATTTTCTTCTACTTTTTATTGTGATGTCAATTAAAATGGCCAAAGATGATGATTGTTATTTTTCTGTTTATTTCTGAGAGAAAAATGTATATTATGAAATGATTTTCTTAATTTTCAAAGAAAATATTCAAACCAATCGTAATAGAGATGATTACCACAATAGAAAAGTGGGCAAAAATTAGGTAAACTACATTCTTGACTCTATCAATGTGGGTATCTTGGTTATGAGATTACACTACAGTTTTGCAAGATGTTACTATTAGAGGAAACAGAGTAAAAGCTACAAGCGATGTCTGTATTATTTCTTTCAACTGCATGTGAACTACAATGATCTCAAAATTAAAAGTTCGATTTAATTTTTGAAAGTACAGAAAATTTAGGAAAGGCAATTTATAGAAAGAAAAAATTATAATAATAAACAGATGAAAATATATTCCTTTTTATTCAAAACGCAAATAAAAAGGGAATGAGAAACAATTTTCCCCTTCTATCAACTTAATAAAAAAAGTTTCAACTTTTATTTTAGATTCAAGAGGTACATGGGCAGGTTTGTTACATGAATATATTGTGTGATGCTGAGTTTTGGGGTGTGATTGATCCCATCACCCAGATAATGACTCTAGTACCTAGTAGTTAGTTTTTCAACCCTTATTCCCTCCTTCCCTCCCCATTCTAGTAGTCCCCAGAATCTGTTATTGCCATCTTTATGTCCCTGTGTACCCAATGTACTCCCGCTTATGAGTAAGAACATGTGGCATTTGGTTTTCTGTTCCTGAGTTAATTCATTTAGGCCTCCAGCTGCATCCATGTTGCTGCAAAGGACATGATTTCATTCTTTTTAAAGGTTGCATAGTATTTCGTGCTATATATGTACATTTTCTTTATCCAGTCCACCATTAATGGGCACCTAGGTTGATTCCATGTCTTCGCTATTATAAATAGTGCTGCAATGAACATACAAATGCATGTGTCTTTTTGGTAGAATGATGTGTTTTCTTTTGGAGATATACCCAGTAATGGGATTGATGGACCTAATAGTAGTTCTGTTCTTAGTTAAAACTCCAAACTACTTTTCACAGTGGCTGAAAAAATTTACATTCCCACCAGCACTGTGTAAGCATTCCCTTTTCTCTGCAGCGTTCCCAGCATCATTGTTTTTTGACTTTTTAATAATAGCCATTCTGACTGGTGTGAGATGGTATCAATGAGATACCGTCTCAAAAGAGAGATATTTCTGATTTGCATTTGCTGACAGTTAGTAATGTTGAGCATTTTTTCATATGTTTGTTGGCTATATGTCTTCTGAGAAGTTCATGTCTTTTGCCCACTTTTTAATTAAGCCATTTGTTTTTTGCTTGTTGAATTAAGTTTCTTATGGATTCTGGATATTAAATCTTTGTCAGATGCATAGTTTGTGAATACTTTCTCCCATTCTGTAGTTTGTCTGTTTACTCTGTGTATAGTTTCTTTTGCTGTAGAGATGCTCTTGAGTTTAATTAGGTCCCATTTGTCAATTTTTGGTTTTGTCACAGTTGCTTTTGAGGACATAGTCATAAATTCTTTCCATAGGCAGATGTCCAGAATGGTGTTTCCTAGGTTTTGCTCTAAGATTCTTATAGTTTGAGGTCTTACATTTAAATCTTTAATACATCTTGAGTTAATTTTTGCATATGGTGAAAGATAGGGATTCAGTTTCATTCTTCTGCATATGGCTAGCCAGCTACCAGTACCATTTATTGAATAGAGATAACATGACTTTTTTTTAATGGCAGTATAGAAGTTGGGTAAAACTTAATTTTAGGGTCTGACTAAGCAAAAAAATATTTTTCTCTCAGTACAAGTTTTAAGTTTGATACAATGAGCTGAGTGTTGTATTAAATTTTTCATTGTCCCGTGAGAAGGATAAACAAAATGCTGTCATGTCCTATTAAAGAAGGCATTGTTTCCACAATGGCCAATCCTAAACAATTCATGATTATTGCTTATATTAATGAATAAGTAATATACTTGTTTTTTTGTGTGTATGACAAACTTAGTTATTGCTGAGTAATTTCTAGTCATTTATGTCTCTGAAAATTTTAATGGGCCAATCACTGATTTTTATTCAATCTGAAAATCTCCTGAGTATGGAACTGTAATTTGACTAGTGATCTTGCCTATCTTGAACATTTTTAGATATTATTTTTAGATTTTAGATAACATTTTTAGATATTATTTTTGTCTGAATATTTCAAAAGCAGGTAATAACTTTTAGATAAAAATATATTTTATTTAAATAAAAATATTTAGATTTTAGATAACATTTTTAGACATTATTTTTGCCTAAATATTTCAAAAGCAGGTAATAACTTTTAAATAAAAATATTATAAATGAAGGAAGGTTACCAATGTAGGAGCCTCTAATATAGATTTTAGCATACACTTTCATGCATATTTCCCAGATATTAGTAGTTTACTACCCAAAGGAAAATTTTCTGTTGTCAAGACCATAAGTTCGTCATGGTTATCAAACATACCCACCATAAAAGAATTCACCTGTCAGAAAAGGCTGTTACAATATTCTTAGCCCCTTCAGATTAGCACCGTATCTTAAATATGTCTTTTTTTGTCTTTTTTTTTTTTTTTTTTTTTTTTAGACAGAGTCTTGCTCTATCTCCCAGGCTGGAGTGCAGTGGCACGATCCCAGCTCACTGCAACCTCCACCTCCCAGGTTCAAGCGATTCCTGTGCCTCAGCCTCCTGAGTAGCTGGGACTACAGGCATGCGCCATCACACCGGCTGATTTTTTTAATATTTTTAGTGGAGACGGGGTTTCTCCATGCTGGCGAGGCCGGTCTCAAACTCCTGGCCTCAGATAATCACCCACCTTGGCCTCCCAAAGTACTGGGATTACAGGTGTGAGCCACGGCGCCTGGCCAGATGTCTTAAACACCTAAAAATATCCATTATAAAAGTTGTAGCTTTTCATATTTATGGAAATATATAAATTTATCAAATTGGGATTGTGCCCATTAAGAGTCTACCCTAACTCATACTTATCATCCATCATTCATTTCCTTTCCTTTCTTTATCGTATTTTGCCACTGTTACTTTTCACTCACTAATCTTTGTTGCCCTTAGTGTAAATATGCCCTCTTCAGATGGCTATGCCAATCCTTAGGGCCTTTTTTTTCCCAGAACAGAGATAGTCCCTCTTGATCCGAGGTCATACATGGGAAATCCAAAGTTGTTTTTTTCTTTCTTTTTTTTTTTTTTTTTTTTTTGAGATAGAGTTTTGCTGTTGTCACCCAGGCTGGAGTGCATTGGTGCAACCTCAGCTCACGATGCAACCTCCGCTTCCCGGGTTCAAGTGATTGTCCTGCCTCAGACTCCCAAGTAGCTGGGATTACAGGCATACACCACCACTGCCCCATTTCTTTGCTATGAAAAGCTGCCACAAAGAAGTAAAAAGTTACAGACGGAGCTAAAAACTTACTCTACTCAATCTGCTCCAGAATCATGAATTGGAGAGAGAAGTGATTGCTCACGAAAAGAAATCGTTATTTATGTATTCTCATATATGAAATTAGAAATTTATTACTGCCCGTTTTCTATCTTATTTGCTATTTTAAAAAATTTCCTATTAATAAATAACGAATGTAATGTTGTAGTATTAAATAAAGGGAGATCTCTTTGATTATCCTTTGTTTGAATCACTAAATAGAGAAAAAAGGTAAGGTTTTAAAAAAGAGCTCTATTCTACTTAATGATATCTGTGTTTGAGCTGAGTTTACTAAGAACATCCCAAGTTACTTTAATTTCATAATATAGCCTTAGAATTTCTAATTAAATATGCACCTTGTGTCATACGAAAAAATTCTTATGCTTTTTACAGTAAATTTAATTAAGCATTTCTTGTAAGTTCATTTCAGTATCTATCATGGCTCACTAAAGTTGGAATTCAGTTGTAAAATGGTATATTAATTGCCTTTTGTATTAAATTAAATAAGAATCTCAAATATGCAAAGTCAGGAAATTTAATTGTGGTCTTCAATTGCTTATTCAATGCATTGGAAAACTGAATGCACAAGTATAGAAAAAAAAAGGCCAAAGGTTGTTAAATGTAGCATATCACACACATTTTGCACTTTGCTTAATGATCCAAGTGTTTATTACTATGAAGTAAATGCACCATTTAAAGAATTATGGTGAAATTGTAAAACGTTAAAAACTCTAATTAATTTCAGGCTGAAGCATGCAGTGTGCTCATTTTGCCTAAAACATTTTCATTATCGTCAGTATTTTTCCAGTTATTAAGATAAATTTTTTCTTCATTGTGCAGCACTAGCATATTTCTGTATTAAAAACACAGTTTTAAATGCTGTTGAGAGTTATATATCTAGCATATGTTTTTAAATGAATAAAAGAATGTAGTTTTTTGACCACAGATTGAAACGATGTAGTCTGTTTCTCTACACTTGTTCCCGTAGCTACCAACAGTTAGAACAGGTTGTCTGTCTACATGTTTTTTCCCTAAAAGCTATATATGCTTGCACTTTTAAAAGAAACATTATTAAAGTATAGAGACAATTCTGACTATTAATTTGGATCCAGTTATAATAACTGTTCCTTGTCTGGTTAGTAAAAGGAATATTTAAAATCTAAAGAAAATATAAGACTATAGAAACATTTTAAGTTAGTGCCTGCCTGCACCGTCTCACCTCATTTTATTGTTGTACCTCCATGTATGTTTGCCTGCTATGAAGAACATATTTGGTAAAATAAAAACACATGACATCTTCTCTTTGTAATCATAGAGTCTTGTAACTCTTACTTATTTCTGGAAATAGTTTATTCATATGGCCAAATTATAAAGGGACTTAGTAAAAGAAAGCTATATTTTCTGATTATGAAAGTAATCTATGATCACAGTGGGAAAGCAAGAAAATGTGGCAAGGCACAGTTAAAATAAAAATCACCATTATGAACATTTTAGGTACTTAGGAATTTGGGGTAGAAGGATGGAAAGCAAACTATTAAGTATAGCTGTATATTTCAGTGTAGAGGCTATAGGTGCGTTGCATTTCTTTTCTCATAAAATCTTTGCCCATACACTTTACTTACTTTATTTGAATTTAGGAAACTTTCATTAAGTAGCCATTTTTATTTTCTGTTTCTTTAATCATTTTACTTTGAAATAATTTTAAATTTACAGAAAAATTGCAAAAATAGTATAGAAATTTCCCATTGCCTTTTATCCAGCTTCCTGTAGTGTTGCCATTTTATGTAATCATAGTACAATTACTGAAACCAAGACATTAACTTTGAGAGGCTACTACTAACTACTCTATGAACCATTTTTAAATTTTACCAGTTTTCTCACTAATGTCCTTAAAATATATAGTCCAGGATTCCCACTGCATTCAGTCATCATATCCCCATAGTCTCCTCCAGTCTGTGATATTTCCAAGTCTTGTCATTCGTAACCTTGACCTTTTTTTTTTTTTTTTTTTTTTTTTTTTTTTGAGATGGAGTCTCACTCTATTGCCCAGGCTGGAGTGCAGTGGCACCATCTTGGCTCACTGCAACCTCCACTTCCCGGGTTCAAGCAATTCTCCTGCCTCAGCCTCCCCAGTAGCTGGGACTACAGGCTTGCACCACCACACCCAGCTAATTTTTATATTTTTAGTAGAGACAGGGTTTCACCATGTTGGCCAGGATAGTCTCGGTCTCTTGACATTGTGATCCGCCTGCCTCAGCCTCCTAAAGTTCTGGGATTACAGGCATGAGCCACCGTGCCCAGCCGACCTTGACATTTTGAAGGCTACTGTTTAATTACATTGTAGGGGGTTTATCTGATGTTTTCTCAGATTAGAATTATGTTATACACTGTTGGGAAGGATACCACAAACCAGAGGTGATGTGCCCTTTTTAGTACATCGTATCAGGGTGTTAATATATATTATTGGTGATATTAAACTTGACCATTTGGTTAAGGTGGTGTTTGCCATGTTTCTCCATTATAAAGGTCCTTACATCAACATCTCTAAAGATATAAAGAAGTAACAGGGAGAGTTGCCCCTTTGTATAATCCTTTTATATAAAAGGATAACAAGATTTTAAGAAATCTTTTAAACTTGGAAGTCTACAAGGTAAACATAAAGTTATCTGTACTCATAGAGTGTAATTTGTATCCAAGTATTACCTTAGTGATATAAATTCCAGATGCTAAAATAGTTGACCATTGCTAGGAGCTGGTTACCTCCTAAGAGGAAGGAAAAGAATGGATAGGTTTTATTAATTGCCATCAATTCTTTGAACTATCTTGAGAACGAAATCACATTTATAAATAAAGAAAAACAGAGGTTCTCCTGTATCACAAATTGATAGAGCAAACTGACTAACATTTAAACAAAATCTTGCAAGTTTTATTTAGTGATAAGATAAATATGGCAGTGTTTTTATTTAATTTCTCTGTTAGAATAACTCAGTCTCATATTGCCACCTGGAGTATCAGCCCATTATTACATGGTCCATCTGTGCCTAGAAATTACCATTTTCACCACAGTTCTATCAAAGTAAAAAGAGCAAGGCTAAGGAACCAAATTTTGTCATTTGATATTCTAGGTGTTACTGTTAATTGAGTGCACAGTCTTGAAATTTCACATATAACTAGCAGATCTGCAAGGATGTTACAGTCAGTGTGTTTTTTTAGAGTATGAATTAACAAGTTTAAACATTAAGAGGTAAGCCTGTCTACTTTCCAGTAGCCTCAAAGGGTACATTTTCTTCACGACTGTTTCAGAACACTTCATGAAACAAATGTCAAACTTGTCAGGGCTGTCACTAAGAAAATGATCCGTGTAGCTAGGGTCTTCTTTCATTGGGAAACAAACAGATGTCTTATCTCAGCAGAGAGAAGCTCTGCTATATATCAGAAAACATTTTTACTTGCCTATAATATCCAGTAGTAAAGAAATGCTTTGGTAAAAAGCTTTCTTTATGCAGTCCTTTATCAATTATATTTTTTTTTGCTGTCTGAGTTACTTTAATGATTTTCATTAATCTGGAACTGCATATACAGTTCTTAGAAAAATTGACCTGCAATGTTAAAAACACAAATTAGCACTTCCAAAAAGACTTCCCTAGAGCTTTATTAGATCAAATATTAATGTTTTTATTTATGATAAAATCTATTACTATTATTTTAATAATGTTATATTATAGCAATTTTAGTATTATACTGTAGCAATTAAAGTTGAATGACTTTTTCACCCCTTCATAATCCTTTTGTGCATCTAGGGTACAGCTATCCTAAAAGGAAGAAAGAGATTGGCGCTTATTTGTTATATAAATGACTTAACAGCATAAAAGGCAAGATGTTTTAAGACAAATCCTCAGCACAAAGAAAGGTGTGAAACAGTTATGTACCTGTCCTGAATAGCAGGCAGTGTTAGAAGGCATGCATTTATAAGCTGTACTTTATTACTAAGAAAAATTCAACAACAAAAAGACAAACATTATATTAAGGAATGTTACTTAACTGGCATATCTATATATTATCCATATATTAAAACATATTCAAATTAATGGAAGTTGCAAATTTTTATTTCACTTAACAATTTTCCAATAGCTTGTATCCATAGTTAAATATGAAAGCAAAGTATATAAGTACCTCCTAGTCCTCAGGGTTATTGTTAAGTCTTTACATTTATGTTTTGACTTAGGGCAGCATTGACGGTTGCTAGAGAAAACTAGATAACCAACCTTGTTAAATCGGGAAGTCATGTGGTGCAGAAACTTAGTAGACTGTCCGTGTGATAAAGGCTCCATCTTTCTTTTATAAAGGGTATGAGGTTGATAATGGCTATTTTGACTTATGTTGCTTCAAACATTTTTGCTTATTTTTATTTTCAGTGCTGTTATAGTAAGTTAAGATTGCTAGAAGTGTGAGTACTAGCAATCTTAATTTACGATAGTTAAGAACAATATTGTGCTTTTCCAAATTATGTATTAATTCAGGCATACCTTTTATTCATTCATTATTCCACTGTTTCACATAGTTCAGAAAACACTGATTGTACTACAACTATATACTAAGTATGCCCTGTTAGATGGTAGGAATGTCTAAGATACAGAAGATAAAACTTTCCTTTGAGGAACATAAGGACAAATTCAGTGCTACATATCAAAAATGTATTGCCATTGGTACCTGCGGATTTAACACTTTCTAACAGTGTCTCCTGAAGAAGACAGGCGAAAGTGTAGAGTAAGATTTACTTTTTATTAGAATGTAGTTACAATGTAATCTCTAGGCGGGGGGCGGTGGCTCATGCCTGTAATCCCAGCACTTTGGGAGGCCGAGGCAGTCGGATCACAAGGTCAGGAGATCAAGACCATCCTGGCTAACACGGTGAAACCCCGTCTCTACTAACAATACAAAAACTTAGCCGGGCGTGGTGGCGGGCGCCTGTAGGCCCAGCTACTTGGGAGGCTGAGGCAGGAGAATGGCGTGAACCTGGGAGGCGGAGCTTGCAGTGAGCCGAGATCGCACCACTGCATTCCAGCCTGGGTGACAGAGTGAGACTCTGTCTCAAAATAAATAGATAGATAGATAGATAGATAGATAGATAGATAGATAGATAGATAGATA
>NC_045441.1:70001176-70003060 GCF_002776525.5 Piliocolobus tephrosceles | reverse complement strand
ATAGATAGATAGATAGATAGATAGATAGATAGATAGATAGATAGATATACATAGATACATAGATGCATAGATAGATAAAAATGTAATCTCTAGGAACTTTTGTCTAAAAGTGGAAACCACATGTTCATTAATTTTCACGAGTCAAACTTAATTGAATATATCTATTCACAGGAGATAAAATAGGGAAAAAATGAAATGACACACAGTGGCTATCATACTTGGAAAAATATATCAAAGTTACATTGCCAAAATGATATTCAAAACCCCATTCCTGGTGTTCTGTGTATCTAAATGATTCAGATTTGTTGATAATATTGATAATGTCTCTACTTTCCCAGTGTTAACAAAGTGTAAATCACAGATTCTATTGAGTTTAGAGAAACAAAGTATATAAAAAAGCTTTTTTCACCCACCTTAATGATTACTGGCAAGTGTGTAATTGTCATAGAAAACAAATATGCATACCTTGGTTTGCTTTTACTTAATAAAGTCAATTCAGAAAGTAAAGCTCAACAATTATTTAATTCAATTATTCAATTTGGTTTCATCAGATACAGAGATAGAGTGATATGTTTGATGATACTGATAATTATTACTGTTGTCTAGAAATACTTAAGAAATTGATGTTTATGCTTTAACTCAGAAGAGTACTTTATGTCAGTTAATAAAAATAAGTAATCTTATATGATAAATCAGAAATACTGGGAAAGCAAGACTGTTTTGTACTTGGGTGTTATTGAGGGAACATGTATGATGAGTTGGGTTACAAATGGTAAGATGAAATATTTTTCCAGACTCTCATTATTTATACTTTGAAGGTTACCATTTAATACTGAACACAAGATGCACTTCATTTCTATGAAAGCAGACATTATGATGTCACTTCATCTATTCACCATGTTCCACAGGAACCTGCTATGAATTATGAGGCCACCACTTAGAATTGAAACTGTAGAAGATTGTAAGCATTCTAAGCCTGACATGCACATGCTTCCTATTTTAGACCTCACTGATCTTCAGATAACATATGGTGGTACCAGTAATTGGAAAATTGGCACACCTGTCAAGAAAGTATACTAGATGGGACAAAAAATGCCATGCTGAAGCACATGAAGTGTCTTAGAAATTAAATTTATTGCTTTTTATCAAGCAGTGAAGTAAAAATATCTAGTTCATCCCCTGCAAAGAATGCTTTTCAGTGGCAGGTGTTTCCAAAGTAATTTTTGGGGCATTGTTAAAATTGGTTGCTTTTAAAAACATATAGAAAATTTTAATGTGTACTATAAAACAGCACCTACTGCAAATATTTAAATGTTACATAATTTTACCATTTGTGTTTAGGATTACTGGAATCGCAGTAGTTCATAGTTCTATGATACAGTTAAAATGTGTTAAGTATAGCTGATAAATGTCCTAAAGTTTATATTTTAATGTTTTCTAAAATTTATTTCACAGGAAGATGAAAATGAAGCTGAAAGAAAAAATATATCTCAGGAACTCAACATGGAACAGAAAAATCCAAAGAAATAAAAGATTTTCTGTAGTGTTTTTGAAAAGTTTGCAACTTATGTAATAGCAGATAAAATTTCTAATTGTAAAATGTTAAATTGTAAAATCTAATTTGCAAAACGTTCTCAATAAAGTCATTCAAAATGAAATAGGAGCTTGTATTTGGAATTCGTATATTTTTAGAGTAATTTCGACTTCTTTATTTAAAAACTGGATCTTTAAAAGTTCTTAAAAGGGGCCGGGCACGGTGGCTCAAGCCTGTAATCCCAGCACTTTGGGAGGCCGAGACGGGCGGATCACGAGGTCAGGAGATCGAGACCATCCTGGCTAACACGGTGAAACCCCGTCTCTACTAAAAAATACAAAAAACTAGCC
>NC_045441.1:69990882-70000776 GCF_002776525.5 Piliocolobus tephrosceles | reverse complement strand
AGCCTCCTGAGTAGCTGGGACTACAGGCGCCGCCACCTCGCCCGGCTAGTTTTTTGTAGTTTTTAGCAGAGACGGGGTTTCACCGTGTTAGCCAGGATGGTCTCGATTTCCTGACCTCGTGATCCGCCCGTCTCGGCGTTCCAAGGTGCTGGGATTACAGGCTTGAGCCACCGCGCCCGGCCAAGGCAGGGTTTCTTAAAATGAGAGGCAGAACTTTGGAAGACTTGTAAGAGAATGTGAGAATGGAATCAATGTATTTGCCTTGAAGCCATATCATATGCATTCAACAAGCCCAATAAATGTGTGACAGCAGGACACGCTAGCACCTATGATACAGTGGGCTGAGATGGAGGAAACTGCGAGTAGTTAAGACAGAAACATCAGAAGGATAGTCTCAAATCTCAGTACGCATGTCAGGAAAACAGCTAGAGCCCACAGATGGGATCCATGGACTAATGAATTCCCTGGGTGAATTTTGGAGTAAAGACTTTACGTCAAAGAAAAGGTTGAGATGGCAGTTCAGAGTCTGCAGGGAGCCTTTGCAATAAGCAAATACAAAAATTTGACTTTTTTCCCACATCAATTTATTTCAAAATGCCCACATTCACATAGATTTCGGTTATATCAGTAGTTTCACTTTTAAAAAGAAGAAATAATACATGATTCACATAAAAGCTAACATGTTGCAGGTACTATGCTAAATGTTTAACATGTGTCATGCCACTTAATTATGAACTTACAGGCTAGGTACTATTGCTTTTACCATTTTACCAAAGATCAATCCAAGGCTTAGACAGGGGAAATAGATTAACCAAGGTTATGTAACTTGTAATTGGCAGAGTAAGAGTTCAGACTCAAGAGTGTTACCACAGAATATCACACTTAATCATGGTGTAATACTAATACCATACCTCATTTATTCCACTATCTTTTCTAAAATTGCACAGTCTTATTAGCACTTCATTCATCACCTGCTTCCTCTTCTCTTCTCCAATCTCTTAGCTATGCTTTGATTTATTTTAAAGACTTTGATTTAAGTGAAATAAGTGAAAGCATTATAACCACTATTCTATGTGCTCCATAACATGCTAATCCTGCTTTATGGGTTTTTGTTTGTTTGTTTGTTTTGTTTTGTTTTGTTTTTTACATCAAGTTATGATGGAACAAGGATGAAAGCACCTATTGCTTCTCTAAGATTTTTCAAGAAATTTTTGGCCATATTTTTCAGTAGATTGCTCAGTTATTAGTATGCTGTTATCTCATCATTTAACGCTTGCATTTATGAAATAAAACTGTTAGTGTGAGTCAGAGTGACACTTAGCCACCTTGCAGGCATTTTAAATATTAAATTTAAATGGTATCTTTGATCATTTAAAACCCAGTTTTCCTTTTCAGAAAGTTTTTCAAGAAAATATATCCCTTGGTTTAGAATGGTCAGTAATAAAGTAAAATCAATTTACATTTCCTTTAGGAAAAAATTATGTATGAATCAGAGTTTCAGGGCTCATACCATTATGTTGTATATATACACACATAAGTCTTACATTGCTACAAGGTTATGTGACTGTGATTAAGCCAGTCACTTTATTTGAGTCAAATTTTGCATATTTTATGTAGAATGTTTTACATATTAATCAGCTCAGGCTGCCATAACAAAATGCCCGAGTAGGTGGCTTAAACAACAGAAAGTTCTTTTCTCACAGTTCTGGAAGGTGGAAGTTCCAGATCAAAATCTAGCAAGGTTCAGTTTCAGTTGAGGACTCTTTTCTGGCTTGCAGATGGCCTGCATCCTACATGGCCTTTCCTTTGTGCGTGCACAGAGGGAGGAAATGAGTGAGCCTCTGGCGTCTTCCTATAGGGACATTAATCCTATCAGATCAGGATTATGATCTCTTAACCTTAATTCCATCCTTAATGCAAATACAGCTGCCCTGGGAGTTAGGGCTTCAACATGGGAGTTTCGGTGGGGTGAGGGAGGAGGGACATACTCAGTTCATAATACATTTAAATAAAGTCCAAGTACCTCTGTTATAATAATTCTGAGCTATGTTAAGGAGCACTGGAGCAAAATCCCAATGAAATGTCTATGGCAATATAGATTATATGTATTTAAGGAGAGTCCTTATAAACGTTAATAACTGGGATATCTATAAATCGATTTCTAAAGAAGACAAACCACTAAAAAAAAGTAGCTGTTTTGTTTACCTCTTTATCCCTATTACATAGCTCATTTTTTGGCCTATACTAAGTGTAACACTGCAACTGTAAGTCAGCCTGTAACTTGCACTGTAGAATACCCAAAGAACAAGAATTTCTTTATACGTTATGATACCTGTATAATTTTTACTTACTGAACCGAACTATCTTCTCTTCATTATTTGAGTTGTATTTCTTCATATCTTTCAAGAATTTAAAAATAAAAGAACTTTAAATGAGTATTTGTTTCTATCATATTCAGGAAAAGCATGGTTTTTTAAATTGTATCCAGTATCATACTCTTTCCTCCAGTCTAGGGAGCAAATAGCAGAAGCAGGAAGGGATATTATGCTACTCTTGAATGGAAATTGCTGGGCACGAAGATGCTCAAGTTTTTAAAATCAGTCAACGAAGTTTAGTAGGTCCTACTATAAGTTATACACTGTTCTTCTTACCACTGGGGATTCAATGACAGATAAGCTTACTCTGCTGTTACGGTCTTGGAATTCTTAACTTTTGACAAAGAGACCCCGTGGTTTTACTTTTCACAGACCTTACAGATTACGTAGTGGATACCACTAATGTTCATACTCTTTAAATCAATTTTATTGGAGTATAATTTACATAAAATTCACTCATTTTGAATGTGCAATTCAATAAATTTCGACAAATACATATATTCCTGTAACCACCTCTCCAAGATATAAAACATTTCCATCACCCTAAAAAGTTCTGTCCTTCAGTTTTGCAATCATTTACACTTCCCCACTGTAGCCACTGATCTTTCTTTCTTTGTTTTCCCTGTTCTAAGGCTTTATACAAATAGAATTCTGTCATACACATCTTTTGTGTCTGGCTTTCTTCACTCAGCATAAAGTTTTGACATTCATCCAAGTCATTGCATGACTTCATTTCTTTTAATTGCTAAGTACTTTTTCATTATGTGAATATACTACCATTATATTGTGTGAATACTACTACAATGGAATATATACAAATGGCCAAAAAGCACATGAAAATATACTCAACCTCATTAGTTATCAGGAAAATGCCAATTGAAACCACTGTAGCTCTGTTACCCAGTACAGCAGCTCTTAAAAATATGTAGCTGTTGAATACGAGAAATATGACTAGTCCCAATTGAGATGTGTTGTAAACATAATATATACATCAGATTTTGGAGCTAGGGTGCAAAAAAAAAAAAAAGAAAAATATCTCCATAATTTTTATTCTGATTACATGTTGAAATGACAATATTTTGAATAGATTTGATTAAAGTGTTAAATTTCAACTATTCTTTTTAAATTGTGGCTACTAGAAAATTAGAATTTATATATTATGATTTCCATTGTTTTCCCACTGTACAGGTGTCCTGGGCTATAAGTTGAAGGCCAATAATGAAATGTTGGTAAGGTTATGAAGCAATGGAACTCTTGTGCATTGTTGGTGGAAGTGTAAAATGATACATTATTTTGGAAAAGAGTTTGGAAATTTATTATGAGGTTAAACGTACCTTTAATATATGACCCAGTCATTCCACTAATAGGTATTACAAAAAGAAATTAAAACATGTGCCCTCACAAAGATTTGTACATGAATTTTTTTTAAGATCTCGTTATATTGCCCAGGCTGGATTTCAACTCCTGATCCTCCTACCTTGGCCTCCCAAAATGCTGGGAGTACAGGCGTGAACCACTGTACTCAGCCTTGTACATGAATATTTTTAACAGTTTTATTTATAGTAGCCCAAAACTGGAGCTAATTTCTTTTTCTTTTCAAGTAAAAGTCACACTTCATACTGGTTATTCTTTTCAGAAACCATTTGTCACACTAAGCTGTGTGGTGTAGTTCACAAAATTAGGGTTTAATCCTTGATTTTTTTAGGGGAGAAATTTGACATGTTGTGTAATATTTATAGTTACAGTGTAAATGTTAGAATCACTGTCTATAAAACATGTTAATGAAAGTCCTAAAAAATCTAAACAATATACAAAATTTTTTACAAATCCAACATTCAAAAACTAGTCAGTTCATATCTAGAGGCAAAAAGTAAAAAATAAAAATAAAAATAGTGTATAGTATCTTATTTGAAAACATTTAATGTAGTTAAAGTTTTTAAATGATTTCACATTGTTTTAATGGTTTTTGAATGACCCTTGCAGTTAGAAATACATTTAAACTCAATTTTAAAATTATAAAATTATAGTTATATCTTCTGATAAATTGTATCCACTTTCCTTGGGATTAGAAAACTTGAATGAGGGGAAAAGCAGAGGTGTGTGCCCAGTTGCTCCAATTTTAAGTCTATGAACAATTTTGAGTCTATGAACTGCTTTAGATTTCATTTTTATATGTACCATACCAGATAGGACATACTCTTCTCAGGATATAGTCATTTTTCATTTGTGACTTTCTAATCATCCAGATAGAATGAGGTGAGTCTGAGTAGTTTTGTTCCTCTAATATTTTTGAAAGGAGATAATGATATTCTTATTTCTCATTTTATATATGTATATTCTTTCTGTAAAATGTTCTAAGATTTTATACAAATGAAATTATGTTACACAAACCTTTTGTGTCTGGCTTTCTTCACTCAGCATAAAGTTTTGAGATTCATCCAAGTTATTGCATGACTGTAGTTATTCCTTACATTGATGATTTTCCTCTAAGCTTAAACAGTTAGAAGCATTTGATATGTCTGTACTCTTCTACATTCATTATAAATTTGTCTAGTTTTTCCCCAGATGCAAAAAACTATTCCTCTTTAAATTGAATGTATACCAAACAATAAAGGGGAATCTTTCCTACAACTGCTTCTTTCACATGGCTACATCAGATTTATTTTGAAGCCCATTGAGAAACAAGAAATAAGTTCATTTAATTGCTTTGGCATTTCCCCAGTGCCTTGAGTCTTGAGACCTGCACATATTTCTATTGGTTGTGTGCCAACAATGCTTGGGACTGAAACAACGGACTTCTGACATTAGGCTAAATAAGATTCACTTTGAATAGTGAAAGTCGATTAGAAAACTACTCCATTTCTCATTACCTCAAGAAAACAATTTTTACATAGCCATGAATGAGCAAATTACACCCCCATCCCAGACTATCCTGAGCATTTATAGCCAGTAATAAATGTCTCCCCATGGTGAATTCAATGTGAAGTCCAAGGCTTTGTTATCTAGAGAGGAAGTTAAGTGCTAACAGCAACAGCATGAAAATGCATGCAGCTATGGTATAATTGTGATTTGTTTTAGAAAAACTATTAATTTCCTTGTTACAAAGCCAAGCAAGAACAACCCTTTAAAACTGTTGAACCATGAAAGCCATTTTCCTTAAGGGTTTTAAATTTGGGAACAGACTCATGAAATTTATAGCTTTGATGAGATATTCTTTGCCTGCAGTCAAGATGAGAGCTAGATCATTGGTTTCCCAGCATGACACCTATGTGTTCTTGTGTGCACTAGATATCATTAAGCTCATAAGAACACAGCCAGCATCACATTTAACGTTTGAAAGGTTCACTTTTGTCTCGTAGTTTACATCTTTCATTTACACCTATTGCATGCTAAATATCCCACTCTAGAAAATAAGATACACTTTACCTATATTGTTACTGTCAATGGAGTAAAAAAAAATTGCTATTTTCATATCCATGGCTTTCAAGCTGCAAAGAGTCAATAGATAATGACTTCTAGAAACAATAGATAATTGAATCAGATATTCCATGTGTAAGTCTGAGTATGAAAACCTTCCCTGACATATAAGGAGCAGAAAATGTGAATCTCCATGATGCATGTCAGTTCCAACTGTTATCATTTTTCATATTATGTCTAATTCTAAAGGTGATGCAAGGTTATTATTTCTTTTAAAGATAGATGAGCTCTTTCAGGATATTCTGATTTTAAGGTAATGAGAAAGACAGCTTATTAGGTAGTACCTAATGATCAGAAACAGGTAATAAACACTGCAGGAATCTGTCATTGTATGTTACATGATGAAATAACATGTGAAAAAACTCTGAAGAAAACTATTGTTTTCAAAATATTATTATCTTTTGACATTAGGCAATGAAATGGTGATTAAGGAACCTATTTCTGCAAGCTGTTTCCTTAAATGTGTGCTACTGTTTGAAGGTATTTTATCTATAAGTTTACAATTCCTTTACCATTTATTATTATCAACAATTTCAAACATATACAAGACTTGAGAGAAGAGTACAGTGAATCCCCATGTACTCAGGACCCAGTTGAATAACTAAGATTTTTGGCATGCCTGCTTTATCTTTCCCTTCTATCTCTTTCTACCAAACTGTCTTAAAGCAGATCCCAGACTGCCAAGCTTTTTAACACACATGTTTTTCTCCTCTCAACAATTCTTTTATTATTAAATATATTTAATATATACATATTTTTCCATAGCAGATACATATTTTGTTTTTTAATAATGTAAGACAGTCAATAGATTAATATATAATGGAAGATTGGATGACAGTACATTCTGCCAAATGCACTTCAGATTACGTTTTTAGTATGATTCAAAAGAAGAATTTGTTTTGATCATTTTTTAATTTTTTTGAGACGGAGTTTCACTCTTCTTGCCCAGGCTGGAGTGTAATGGCACGATCTTGGCTCACCGCAACCTCCGCCTCCTGGATTCAAGTGATTATCCTGCCTCAGCCTCCCGAGTAGCTGGGATTACAGGCATGCGCCACCATGCCTGGCTAATTTTGTATTTTTAGTAGAGATGGGGTTTATCCATGTTGGTCAGGCTGGTCTTGAACTCCCGACCTCAGGTGATCCACCCACCTCGGCCTCCCAAAATGCTGGGATTACAGTAGTGAGCGACCGCGCCCGGCCTGTTTTGATCTTTTAAGCAGAAATTATACAGACTCTTAGTTTACATTTGCATTTTTTGCACCTTAGGCAGAAAAACATATCTAATCAGAACTACAAATCATAAAGGAGAACACATTTCAACCTCCAGAGCATTGTGGAACTGAGATATCTTACTGATGATACTAACAAGGGACAAAACTAGTACATTCAGCAATGCCTTCAAAAATGTTACCTTGTTAGTAAAAATCAAATTAACAAATAGAACATCTCTTCAGGGTTATGATTCTTTCTTGTAGGGAATGCTTTCTTTGAGACTATATATTTTTGGCAAGTATTGATTTGGGATTTATATATTTGATTATATCTAACTGTGGAAGTCAGGAATAGTCTTACAGAAAATGTTTTAGTAGGTTTCCTTCATTGTCCCTAGGCACATCACAATTGGGAGTTTCTTCTTCCCTCACCCTAGCTTTGGTCTACCTTCCCTGGGGAACAATTTCTGCTCAAGACTTTTCCTTCACAACTGCATCTAAAATCAACCTCTTTTTCCTTCACCCCTCAAAACCCAGAATCTCTTTCCCATGGATTCCACATCCTCCCTTCAGTTCCAACACAAGAAAATAACTGAAAAATATGGTGAGTAAATTCTTCATGAGTATATTAGTCAGGTTAGACTAGGATATGCTATGAAAACAATCCCTGACATCTCGGTAGCTTAAACCAACAAAAGTTCACTTCTCACACCACTGCCTGATGTGAATCAGGTGGCTCTTCTTTGAGAAGAACTGCCTCATGGATTCATGTGTTCATATTACAGCTTCACCATTTGAGTATTCTTCGTGGAGAGCAGTAGGGTGTGGGCTGGGGTGAGATTGAGAGATCATACTTCATTCCTTCAGACTCTGCTGCATCACTTCCGTCCACATATCTAGTGGCAAGAACTGAGTCCCGTGGTTCCAACCTAAGGATAAGGGAAGCTGAGAAAGGTAAGGTGGTCTTGGCTGTGTGCCCGACAAGAGGCAACACTGCTAACTAAACACAGACTATTGAATAGATCTCAATTCCTTTTCTTAATTGCCATTTGAAAACTGTCTTAACATATTTTCCCCTCTACCTAGAAGCCCTGTAATATATGGCATGACTCTTAAGAGCACAGGGTTTTTATTTTGTTTTATTATTATTATTTTTTTGAGATAGAGTCTCGCTCTGTCGCCCAGGCTGGAGTGCAGTGGTGCGATCTCAGCTCACTGCAAGCTCTGCCTCCCAGGTTCAAGCGATTCTCCCACCTCAGCCTCTAGAGTAGCTGGGATTACAAGCACCCGCCATCATGCCTGACTAATTTTTGTATTTTTAGTAGAGACAGGGTTTCACCATGTTGGCCAGGCTGGTCTTGAACTCCTGACCTCTGGTGATCTGCCCACCTTGGCCTCCCAAAGTGCCAGGATTACAGGTGTGAGTCGCCACGCATAGGTTTTGAAATCAGACCAGCCTGATTTCCAATCGCAACTTTAACACTTCTTGTGTTACCCTGTGCAAGTGGCTTAACCTATCTGAGCCTTAGTTTTCTAGACTGTGAAATAGAGATAATACACAAGTTTCATGCTTTTCTACTTTTATCATGGTAAAAAACACATAACATTTACCATCTTTACCATTTTTAAGTGTTCAGTACAGTCATGTTAACTATATGCATATTATTATACAATAGATCTCTATAACTTTTCATCCTGGAAAACTGAAACTCTGTGGCCACTGAACAAAAGTCTTCTTTCTTCTTGCCCCTCAGTCCCTGGCTACCACCATTCTCCTTTCTGTTTCTAAAAGTTTGACTACTTTAAATACCTCATATAAATGAAATCGCGCAATGTTTGCCTTTTGTGACTGGCTTATTTCACTTAGTGTAATGTCTTCAATGTTCATCCATGTTACAACATATGACAATATTGTCTTTTTTAAGGCTGAAAAATATTCCATTTTCACACAAACACACTACTTTTTTTTATTCATTCATCAATGTACATTTAGTTTGCTTCTACCTTTTGGCTATTGTAAATTGTGAATAATGCTGCAATGAATATGAGTGTATTCAATTATTTTATCTACAGACCCAGAAGTGACATTGCTGGAATATATAGTAATTTTATTTTTAATTTTCTGATGAACCTCTATACTGTTTTTCATAGCAGCTGCACCATTTACATTTCCATCAACAGTGCATAAGGGTTTCATTTTTTCCACATCCTTGTCAGCACTTACTATTCTCTGTTTTTTGGGGTAGTGGCCATCCTAATAGGTGTGAGATGATGTCTCATCATGGTTTTGATTTGCATTTCCCAATGATTACGGATGCTGAGCACATTTTCATATATTTTTGGCCATTTCTTCTTTTGAGGAATATCTATTCAAGTCATTGGCCCATCTTTTAGTTAGATTATTTGCTGTTTATTGTTGTTGGGTTGTAGGAGTTCTTTATATACTCAAGATATTAGTCTGTTATCAGATATATGTGGTTTGAAAAACACATATCTGATATATATAACATAATTATAATATGTAATATATCATATATGTCATGTTATAATATATAATATTATATATTATATATAATATGTCATATATAATATATGATATATAGTGACATAAATAATAAATATGACATGTTGTATATTTTTCTTCCATTCTATAGGCTGCCTTTCACTCTGTTGATTGTCTCCTTTGATGTGCAGAAGTTCCTAAGTGTGATGTAGTCCCGTTTATCTCTTTTTTGCTTTTGTTGCCTGTGCTTTTGGTGTCATATCCAGAAAATCATAACCAAATTCAATGGCATAAAACTTTTTTCCGATGTTACTTCTAGGAGTTT
>NC_045441.1:69887511-69990872 GCF_002776525.5 Piliocolobus tephrosceles | reverse complement strand
CCTTTAGCTGAGCCCTGTCCCCAGAGGCGCAGTCTACAGAGACAGGCAGGTTTCCTTGAGCTGCTGTGAGCTCCACCCAGTTCGAGCTTCCCAGCGGCTTTATTTACCTACTTAAGCCTCAGCGATGGCGGGCGCCCCTCCCCCAGCCTCGCTGGTGCCTTGCTGTTAGATTGCTGCAGACTGCTGTGTTAGCAAGGAGGGAGGCTCCGTGGGCGTGGGACCCTCCTGGCCAGGTGTGGGATACAATCTCCGGTGTGCCGGTGTTACAGCGCAGTATTGGGGTGGGAGTTACCCGATTTTCCAGGTGTTGTGTGTCTCAGTTCCCCTGGCTAGGAAAAGGGACTCCCTTCCCCCTCCTGCTTCCCAGGTGAGGCGATTCCTCGGCCTGCTTCAGCTCTCGCTGGTCGGGCTGCAGCAGCTGACCAGCACCGATTGTCCGGCACTCCCGAGTGAGATGACCCCAGTACCTCAGTTGAAAATGCAGAAATCACCGGTCTTCTGTGTCGCTCGCGCTGGGAGATGGAGACTGGAGCTGTTCCTATTCGGCCATCTTGCTCCGCCTCAACTCGTGTTTGAATCTTTGGTTCATTTTTACTTGATTTTATATATGTTATATAAGGTAACGTTTTTACATGTAGATATTTCTGTTCTTTTTTGCATGAAGATATTCAGATTCACAGCACCATTTGTTTAAAAGCATGCTTGTCTTTATTACCCTGTTTTTCTGTCTTGGTTCATGAAACAGGAACTTCTTTAAATTCTTTAAATCTTTCACCCTCTTGGGCAGTAATTGAGGAAAGGACTTCCACCTTTCTCTTTGCCTATTCCTAGCTGCATTCCACTGTAGGAGAGGCTTTTTGGATTACTGTTTGTGTTTCACATCCCTTGCTTCACTCCCCAGCCATGTGATAGCCTCATATCAGAACCCAGGTGAGTGAGTCAGTACAATTTAGTGGCAAAATTGTATATAGTCTATTTTCAAGTACAATCCAGCTTTACCAGAAATAGGCTGATGTCATATTTTAAATTTCCACTTGGCCTCTTTGTATGCTTCTCAGTTGGTTCAGAATCCAGGGAGAATAAGCAGTGACATAGTAACCAGGCTTGCTCAGAACCTCAAACATAATTTTTAATAAAGATTAAAAGACATGGCCAGGCGCGGTGGCTCAAGCCTGTAATCCCAGCACTCTGGGAGGCCGAGACGGGAGGATCACGAGGTCAGGAGATCAAGACCATCCGGGCCAACACGGTGAAATCCCGTCTCTACTAAAAATATAAAAAACTAGCCGGGTGAGGTGGTGGGCGACTGCAGTCCCCGCTACTCGGGAGGCTGAGGCTGGAGAATGGCGTGAGCCCCTGAGGCGGAGCTTGCAGTGAGCTCAGATCCAGTCACTGCACTCCAGCCTGGGCGACAGAGCAAGACTCCGTCTCAAAAAAAAAAAAAAAAAAAAAAGATTAAAAGAGATGAAATATATAAAGCAGTTAGCACTGCCTGTCCCATCATGCATACTCAATAAGGGTCCTGACTATTTGGGGTCTGTCAACTGCACTTCTTCTTTCTTTCGCTGACACATTCTCCAGAGACTGGATCACTACTTTGGTTTTATTACTGCTCCCAAAATTATACCATGCATTGTGACCATTCTTCTGCTTTAATATTGATGATTGTTTCTTAACTCATTCGTCAAACAGTCTCTGTTATGAGACACACACTGTGTGGAGCACTGTCTCCGCCCACAAACAGTTCATGGTCCTGTAGGAGCGACATACAGACACGGAAAGTTGTCATGAGTAAGCGCTGGACGGAGCTGGATAAAGGGTGTCATAGAATGCAGAGGCGAGGAAGCTACATAAACCTGGGGGTGGGAAAAACTTTCTGTGAAAACGATACTTGGGTCTACCTTTGAAGGCAAGGGATTTCATCAGATCTAATAGTGGGAATACTGTTTCAAAGGGACAAAATAGCAAGGTGCAGTGGTAAAGAGTTTTCAAAGGTTAAAGATGCTTCTGTGTATCTGGATCCAAGAAAATGCCAGGCAGGAAGTGCTAGGTGCACAGTCTGGGAATATAGGATGAGACTTTCTTGTGAAAGGCTTTGGGGGTTTGCTTGAGGCACTTGGATTTAGTTCTGCAGAACTGGATACATATTAAAATCACATGGGGCTAAGGAACTAGCAATGATGGCTACATAACATCGTAAATGTAATGCCACAGAATTGTACATATAAAATGATTAAAATGGCAAGTTTTGTGTTGTATATATTTTACTTTTTAAAAATTAATAATGGAATATGCCAAAAACATTGAATTGTATACTTTAAATGGGTGAAACATGTGGTATGTGAATTACATCTCAATAATTCTGTTTGAAAAAAAATTTATAACCTAGGCAATATAGCGACACCTCATCTCTACAAAAAATAATTTTTAAAAAATTAGCTGGGCATAGTGGTGCATGCCTGTTGTTCCAGCTACTTGAGAGTCTGAGACAAGACGATCCCTTGAGCTCAGGAGTTCGAGGCTCCCGTAAGTTATGATTGCACCACTGCACTCCAGCCTGGCTGACAGGAAAAGATTCTCTCAGAAAAATAATTAAGAAAAAAAAAGATTTAAGCTTTAAAATAATACAATCGCATGAGGAGCTAAACAAACAAACAAACAAACAACAACAACAAAAAAACCTGACCCTTGACCAATTGGAGGTGGGCGAAGCATCTGGCACCTTGAAAAGTACTCCAGGTGATTCTAATGTGCAGTCTTGGTGCAGAATCACTGCTATAGGCAATGGAGAACCAGTGACAAATTTTAATCTGGAGAACAAGATGATCAGGCTTGCATTTTAGGCAATCTGGTATGTCAATTGTGTGAATCATAGATCTCTGGCCTTTCTGCTCAGATCTTTCAGGAGCCACAGGAATGCTCACGGAGACGTTACGCACAGCAGCCAGAACATGGAAACAACTCGAATGTTGCTCAACTGGCAACTAGACAAATAGACTCTGGTAGATTTATACAATGGAAAGCAACTCATCAATAAAAATCTCCCACTACCTTGGCCATATTAACCCTATGTATTTCTAGTGCCTCAAACTATTTGCCAAGGCAGAATCTGCCTTGGTTTTTGGCTGCCCTGCCAAGCCTATCTCTATTACTATTATTATTATTATTATTATTATTATTAGAGATAGGAAGTTGCTTTGTTGCCCAGGCTGGAGTGCAGTGGTATAGTCATAGCTCACTGCAGCCTTAAACTCCTGTGTTCAAGCAAGCAATCCTCCCACCTCAGCCTCCTGAGTAGCTAGTACTACAGGTGCACATCACCAAGCCTGACTAATGCTGTATTCTTTTGTAGAGATGAGGTCTCACTATGTTGTCAAGACTGGTCTCAAACTCCCGGCCTCAAGTGATCCTCCCACCTTGGCCTCCCAAAATGCTAGGGTTAGAGGCATGAAACACAGCTTCTGGCCCCAACCTTTTCTATTCACCTCAGCAATATCACTCTCCAATTGTCACCCAAGCCAGAATCCTCATTCCTTTTTCCTTAATTTATAAAAGTTGTGATTTACATATACTAAAATTTACACTTCTAATGTACAGTTCTGTGTGTTTTCACAAAATGCACAGTTGTGTAAACATTACCACAATTAAGACAGAGAAGAGTTCCATCACACTCAAAAATTCCCTCATGCCCCTGTGTAGTCAACTGTCAATGCCTCCTCTGTGCCCCAACCTCAGACAACCACTAGTCCATTTTCTGTCTCATACTATTGCCTTTGTCAAAATAGGGTAAAAATGAAATCATACAATATGTAGCCTTTTGAGTGGGCTTCTTTCACTTAAACTAAATCATTCATGTTGTTACATCTGGTGCTCATTCCTTTTTATTGCTGAGTAACGTTCCATTGTATGGAGGTACTACAGTTTGTTTACCCGTTCACCCGCTGAGAGACATTTGAGTGGTTTCCAGTTTTTAGTGATTATGAATAAAATTGTTATAAACATTTGTGTAAGGATCTTTGTAATGGCATAGTTTTTATTTCTCTTGTAAGAAATATACACTCAAATTCATAAGATTCTGTAACAGCTTACATTCCCACCAGCAATGAAAATTGTTACAGTTGCTTCATATCTCTACATCTCACTAGCACTTGGGATTGCCAGTTTTTTGTTTTTGATTTGCTTTGTCTTCTTTTATCCATTCAAATGAGTTTGTGGTGGTATTTCATTGTGGTTTTAATTTGTATTTCCCTAATGACTAATGACGTTGAACAGTTTTTATGTGCCTATTTGCCATCTATATTTCATATCTGCTGAAATGTTTGTTCCAATATTTTGTCCATTTTTCTATTGGGTCGTTTGCTTTCAAAGTCATGTTTTTTTTGTTTTTTTTTTTTGTTGTTGTTTTTTTGTTTTGAGATGGAGTCTTGCTCTATCGCCTAGGCTGGAGTGCAGTGGCGCGATCTTGGCTCACTGCAAGCTCTGCCTCCTGGGTTCACACCGTTCTCCTGCCTCAGTCTCCCCAACAGCTGGGACTACAGGTGCCTGCCACCATGCTCAGCTAATTTTTTTTTTTTTTTTTTGTATTTTTAGTAGAGATGGGGTTTTACCGTGTTAGCCAGGATGGTCTCGATCTCCTGACCTCGTGATCCGCCCGCCTCGGCCTCCCAAAGTGCTAGAATTACAGGCGTGAGCCACCGTGCGCAGCCTCAAAGTCATGTTTTAATACTCCCAAGTGCTTTTCTCTATGACTGAGGCAGTCAGTTGTTCTTTCATGGTAATAATCAAATTTTCTTTTTCCCTCATGTTTTCTAGAACTAGTAGCATTCTCTTGTTATTTGCCTTTCTTTCTTTCTTCGAGGCTATTCTCTCATAAAGTTGATGTCTCCAAACACTCCCTTCATCTAATGAAGTCTTTGAACTCCGGCCTTTAACTTCTTCCTCTGCATAATTCAGACTTCCTCATTAATACACATGGCTCCAACCCTGCATTTAACTGAGGTTATCTTGCAATGTCTTCTCTCCTCTATTCTCCCAAATATACTTTCCTCCCTCTTTCTCTCTCTTTGAAGGGCTTTAGTAGGGAGTAATGGTGTGTTACTCAACTCCAGCTATTTTTCTCTTCCAGTAAGGCTGAGACTTGTTTTCTGCTAATGTGCCTAAAGCTAACCTCATTTCACCACCAAAGGAATTCATGTGTAGCAACTTAACCACCTAGGCAAGTCTATGAGATAGGGCCAGACCCACAACCCGGACTGTGCTTCTTTGCCCTGTAGCTCTCCATCTGTAGTTCTTCTCAATAGCAGAGTCCCCTGGTGCTTTACTCTTTATTAATTTATTTAAAAAATATCTATGACTTTTCAGGAGCATGTCTATTATGAGACAGAAATCCCAAACCACTTTATAAGCACATAATCCACAAATGGTCTTTGAGGCTTTAGTTTTGCTACACTACTTGTGTCAGAATGGAGAGCAAAATGATACCGAAAGCTCTAAGTGAGTCAGAGAAACTCTTAAGGTTGCCCCTGTCAAAAAGAAAGAGAGGAAGACATTTGTCAAAGGTGGCCAGATAGATTTTATTTGAGCTAGTACAGCAGTGGAGAGAGACTCTACTAGACTGAGACAAAAAGCAGGAGGCCTTTTTAACTCTGAGATGTGCTAAAGAAAACATACTGAAGGATGTTGAGGCGAGGTCTGCCAATGTGATTAAGCCATCCAGTCTGCCAACTGCTGCTGTTTAAATTAGGCTCCTACCCTCCTACAGAGACTGGGAGCTAGGGACCCTATCTGTCTTGATTTCAAAGGGATGACTCCTAGGTCCTTGAGAAAGACATTTCTGATTGTAGAAGATTAACATCTCAAAGGAGCTGAGAAAGAATTTACAATTGCAAGTTTTCTAAAGTAAATGCTCTAAGAGAAGGGAGGTCAGGGGACAGGTTCTAGTTGGAAGAAACAGTAAATTCTTTTGGCAGTGTTAAGGTTTCTCAGACAAACATTATAAGGGGCCTGAGATCATCATCCTAGGGACATAGCCTTCAGTGGACAAAAGCCATGCTAGAATTTGTTCAAGTCTCCTACTCTGGGTAATGGCAAAGTCATCTGTGTCAAGAGTTTTACAGTCCTCACCACATTCCCTGCCTCCTGATATTTATACCTTTGTTTGACCTTCTGTCTTTGAGTGCAGGTGAGACTTATGACTTGCTTCTATCTAAGTGATTATGATAAATATGACAGGATGAACATGAATCACATATGTAATTATGTTACATAAAATGGTAATGCCTGGCTAGGCATGGTGGCTCACACCTATAATCCCAGCACTTTGGGAGGCTGAGGCAGGCAGATGACTTGAGGTCAGGAGTTCGAGACCAGCCTGGCCAACATGATGAAACCCCATCTCCACTAAAATTACCAAAAAATTATCTGGGCATGGTGGTGCATGCCTATAGTCTCAGCTACTGGGGAGGCTGAGGCATGAGTATTATTTGAACCCAGGAGCCAGAGGTTGCAGTCAGCCGAGATCATGCCACTGCACTCCAGCTTGGGTAATAGAGTAAGACTCTGTCTCAAATCAAAACAAAACAAAACAGATAGTAATGCCTGTCTTGTGAAGACACTTGTTATGGTCTGAATATTTGTGTTCTCCCAAAATTCATAGGTTGAAATCCTAACCCCTAAGGTGATGGTAAGTGGGGACTTTGGGAGATGATTAGGTCATGAGAATGGAGCCCTCGTGAATGGGATTAGTGTCCTTATAAAACAGTCCCAGAAAGCTGCATGATTCCTTCTACCTTGTGAGGACACAGCAAGAAGGCACCAGCTATGAACTAGAAAGCAGGCCCTCACCAGACACTGAATCTGCAGGCACCTCGATCCTCATCTTCCCAGCTTCCAGAACTGTGAGAAATAATTCACTGTTGTTTATAAGCCACCTGTGTATGGTATTTTGTTATAACAGCTTGAACAAACTAAGCCAAGACTCTCTGCTCATTTGCTGACTTTAATGAAAAGACACCCAAGTGGCAAGAACCGAAGGAGGCTTGTAGAACTGGGGATAGTCTCCAGCCAGCAACCTGCAAAATCATGAGGCTGTCAGTCCTACAACTATAAGGAAGTAAATCCTGCTGACAACCTGAGTGAGCCGGGAATGCATCCTTTCCCAGTGGAACGGTTGGATGAGATGCATCCTTGGACAACACTTTGATTACAGTCTTGTAGATGACCAAGCTAAGTCGTGCCCAGACTCGTGACCCACAGAAGCCATGAGATAATAATGTGTGTTGTGTTTAGCTAAGTTTGTGGTAATTTGTTACACAGCAACGGATAGCTAAAACAGTTGATGTTTCCAAAAGCAGGTTCAGTTGAACATATCCCCACATCATCATGCACCATGAGAGAAGAAAAATAAAAAGTTTTCACATCTTTCCACATCCACATCAGTTTGGGAAATGTTGCATTCTGTATCCTCTACCCACTTAGAGAGGCACAGTGTATTCTGAGAAATACAATGAAGAAACCTTGTTACATTGGCGTTGCTCCAATATTTTTCCATTATGAAGTCCTATTCAGTTTTTTTTTTTTTTAACTTCTAGTAATATCCTACAAAACTACTTTTCAAGTTATCTCACCACAAAGTGGTGGTTGGAAAAAGCAAGTCTTCAAGCTGGGGAATGCATTCCCCCGAGGTACATTAAGACCTGCAAAACACACTTGCCCGTTGTAGTTTTAAGGTAATCGATTTCCAGATTCTCAACTTCCTTATATTTTCTTTCCAAAATGACCTGCCAAGAATACTCCTGGAAGGAGTATTCAAATCAGTTTTCCATTCCTACTTTACGAAAAAGTCATCCCTCCCATCCATCCCCAATAAACTTATAAATGACAATCAAAAGGACAATTTGAAACATTGGTTCCATATTGAGAAAGTGAATGACTTGAAGCCTGGGTATTGAATTTTTTCACTAACCAGATTCTCTCTCTCTTTTTTTTTTTTTTTTTAAGCCATTTTTATTTTAGATCCAGTGGGTACATGTGCAGATTTGTTACAAGGGTAACAAACTGTAATGCTGAGGTTTGGGCTTCTACTTATCTTGTCACCCGGATAGTGAACATAGTATCTTTTGGTGTCCCCACTGTCTACTGTTCCCATCTTTATGTCCATATGTACCCACGATTTAGTTCCCCATTATAAGTAAGAAAATGTAATATGTGGTTTTCTGTTTCTGCATTAAATCACTTTGGATAGTGGCCTCCAGCTGCATCCATAGTGTTGCAAAGGACATTATTTCATTATTTTTCATGGTTTCATAGTATTCCATGGCATATATGTACTACATTTTCTTTATCCAATCCACCATTGATGGGCACCTACTTGATTCTATGCCTGCTATTGTGAATAGTGTTGCCATGAACATGTGAGTGCATGTATCTTTTTGGAAGGACAATTTATTATAATTTCCCTTTAGTATACATCTAGTAATGAGATTGTTGTGTCAAATGGTAGTTTTCTTTTAAGTTCTTTGAAAAATCTCCAACTGCTTTCCACAGTGGCTAAACGAATACCATCAACAGTGTATAAGCATTTATTTTATTTTTTTGCAGCCTTGCCAAAATCTGTTATTTTTAGACTTTGTAATAATATCCATTTTGACTGGTGTGAGTGGGTAGCTTATGGTGGTTTGGATTTTCATTTCTCTGACGATTAGTGATGTTGAGCATTTCTTCGTGTTTTGGAGCTGCTTGTATGTCTTCTTTTGAGAAGTGCCTGTTCATGTCCTTTGTCCACTTTTTAAATGTTTTTTTTTCTTATTTGTTTAAATTCCTTATATATTTTGTATATTAGTTCTTTTTTGGATGCATAGACAAACCAGATTTCCTGTTCTTTACTTTCACTTTGCAGAAGAGCTTATAGCATGTGAGGAGTTGATGTCCGTCACTGGAAAATACAGTCTGCCACAAATGGACGTAAATGAAAGTCTCCTCATAGATAGTTAAGGTAATATGAACAGTGTCCAAGGATATGTCTAGGCACATCACTCATGACAGATAAAACTGAAAGCTCTGAGCTTCTCTTGCTAAAGGCTGCTTGAGTGTGGCCATCAGTCATGAGGAAAGAAAGAAGCTGAATAAGTGCTGGGGTTCATGTATACCCTGAGTTAACTCTTACTGCAAAGCAGGGAGGGAGCAGGTAATGAGGAAACCTAGCTCCGTGCCAAACTTCTTGACATTGAATCCTCACAGCCACTCTAAAGGTTAGGTGGATTATTATCCATGTTTTATAAGTGTAGGAAATTACATTTTGGTAATTTGCAAAACCAGAACTTGAACCCAGATTTGGAGCTTCACATCCAGTGTGCTTTAAATATCATCAAGTGAGCTTTCCCCACTTTAGCAGCAAGGCAGTAAACCAACCCATTTCCTTTTCCTTTGTAAGGCAACTCCTTAGGTTCCTTTTAGGGAGGTTTTCCTTGTCCAAGGGATCTGGAGAGCATGGGGCTCCCAGCGTGATTTAGATGAAACTTAAGTCCCTGAGGTGTAAACCTGTTCAATTACATACTTAACTTGTAAGCATAATGGCAGGGCTTTTTTTTTTTTGCTTTTTTTTTTTTAACCCCATGAGAAGTTTATAGAAAGACTGATGGGATTCAGGTGATCAGAAAGTACTTTTCTTTCTTTTTCTTTGTTTTTTTTTCTTTTTTTTTTTTCTTTTTTTTTTTTGAGACAGAGTCTCACTCTCTTGCTTAGGCTGGAGTGCAGTGGCATGATCTCGGCTCACTGCAACCTCCGCCTCCCGGGTTCAAGCGATTCTCCTGCCTCAGCCTCCCAAATAGCTGGGACTACAGGTGTGTGCCACCACATCCAGCTAATTTTTTTTTTTTTTGAGACAGAGTCTCACTCTGTGGCCCAGGCTGGAGTGCAGTAGCATGATCTCCACTCACTGCAAGCTCTGCCTCCTGGGGTTCAAGCAATTCTCCTGCCTCAGCCTCCCGAGTAGCTGGGACTACAGGCGCCCGCCGCCAAGCCTGGCTAATTTTTTTGTATTTTTTAGTAGAGATGGGATTTCACCGTGCTGTCCAGGCTAGTTTTGAACTCCTGAGCTCAGGCAATCCTCCCGCCTCAGCCTCCCAAAGTACTAGGATTATAGGCATGAGCCACCACGCCCAGCCTAATTTTTTGTATTTTTAGCAGAGATGGGGGTTTCACCATATTGGCCAGGCTGGTCTCGAACCCTGACCTCGTGATCTGCCCACCTTGGCCTCTCAAAGTGCTGGGATTACAGGCATGAGCCATCGTGCCTGGCCAGGAAGTACTTTTCTAATAAATGATGGTATGGCTGAGAAATATTTACGGAAACTGAAAAATACAATATTATTTAAATGATGTAAGTCACTGTAAGAACTGAGACACACCAGCTTAATTTACTATGACTTTGTTTATCCATTTGTAAAGTATATTCAGTAGTTACATAGCACATGAACAAGTTAAATAAGATACTCAAGTGCAGTGCTTCATTGTCTCTGAATGAAATATACCAGGAAAAAACAATGACAAAAGACATTGTGATTTTCTCTGGAATTTCTCATATAAGATGAAAAATAGAGGCATATATAATCTACCTGTATAAATTTATTTCTCTATAGCTGGCCTATTCCCCAAAGAAGGATACATGGCTTATAAAATGCACAAAATACAATAGAAGAAAACAAACATAAGTAAGTAAAATCAGGAACAGGTAAAATATAAATTTGAATCCAAGGTTAAGACTGGAGAAAAGTAGAATGCAGACAGGTATGTCCTACTGAGTTATTAAAGTCGAGTTGCAAATTTGGCTCTGGGCTTCCTAGAGGCTAAACAGCTAGAAATTAATGGATAGACTAACAGATTTCGATATGTTATCAGTGGGAAAAATGTATTTTCCATTAGCCATCTAATTCTTTAATACTTCACACTAAACATCCTTTGCAGATAAAGTTTAAATATGGAAATTTTGTGCAAAATAAAGGGTTTGCTAATTAGAAGGAAATGTATAAAGAAGCATGTTTACAAAAGTGTTTCTCATTATGAAAACCGATGGTTTCAAAAAACAGATTATGATAAGGAAGAGAGTTTCAAAGTGTTCCCAGGTTAAACCGGGGGGAAAAGTAACTAAAAGCCTGCAGCTTTGAAGGTTTAATCCAAGATGCTTATCCAACCTCTTTGTTGAACAAATCTTGCAAATAAGGCCTTCTCAGAAGATTCACAGCATATTCTGTGGGAGCTTGAAATGTCAGCAGAACAGGCTTTCTGATGATATTATGCAGGCATAACATCCTAACAGCTGGGGTGAGGGTGGAAGAGGAAGATAGCAAAATTCTTTCATTGCCTGGTTCTTCTGCTGTGCTACGTAACAGCTTTTCTGGCAATGACGATAGGCATAACTTAAAGAGAAAACAAAACAAATAAACAAAAGAAAGAAAACAAGAAAGCTTGACAAGAGCCCGCCACACAAATCCTTAACAGAAATCCTTGACAATTACGGGTGTTAACAAAACATTTCAAAAGACGATAGAATTATGACTCTCATTCAGATAAAAAACAAACGCATGATAAAGATTTTATTTAACTCCTTGTTAAGGAAAGAACCAGAGAAATGTTACCATCAGCTCGAAGGAGAATCCAAAGAGCAGATACATTTATAGATCAGTAATACCGAAATGAACTTTAAAATGGACCTCTAAGTGGCTTTTCCATGGAGGAGGAGGGCTGTTCCTCCACCAGACAATTCAGCTGTATGCCCATAGACATTATGATTTGCTTTGTCATCAATTACACAATAGCTCAAAGCTAATGAAACGCTAGAATTAGATAAACCTGGAAAGGTATCTCTAAATGAGGCACCGTTTTCCATTGGAAATACCTAGTAATCTTATTTGTTTGCTCTGAATTTCCTTATTCTGGTAAGTAAATCTGACCTCCATCCTGGACACCCCACTGGTACTAGTGAGACAGCCAGGTGGGAGGGGTCCCTGGAGAAACTCCAACTAGCCTGCCCACTGGGGTGGAGCTGGGGAAGTTCCCTGTTTGCAGCAGGGAAGAGCCTGGCCCCTCCTCTTCCTGTGTGGAGCTTGGGATTCAAACTACTGGGCCGGAAGCATTCGAGCGGAGGGACTCGGGGCCTGTGAGAGTTCCTGTTTCCCCCTTTTTTTCCCTTTTCACCCAATAAAATCCTGCTTTACTCACCCTTTAAACCATCTGCAAGCCTAAATTTTCATGCCCGTGGGAGAGACAAGAACCCCGACTTTGGCTGAACTAAGGAAAAGTTCTGCAACATTTTTCTTTGGAACATTTAAAAGCAAGTTTTTATTTATTTACTTATTTTTAGAGACAGGATCTCACTATGTTGCCAAGGCTGGTCTCAAACTCCTGGGCTCAAGGATCCTCCTCATCCTCTCAAGTACTGAGACTACAGATGCCCACCACAGTGTTGGGCCTTTTTAAATTTAAAATTTTAAGGGAAGCACAAAGTTTATTAGTTTCAGAGAAAGTCAAATGATGTACATGGGGGATATTCATGAGTTATCCCATGAACATACAAAAATAAATGCCACTTTACCTCCTTTTTAAATTTAAACAGCCATAGGAACTTGCATTCTTGATTTTTTTTCAAATGTACATTTATTATTGACTGTAGTCACGCTGTTGTGCTATCAAATAGCAAGTCTTATTCATTCTTCCTAACTATGATGGAACACTTTACTGTCTGCTATCCCACAGTGATATTCACCCTTTTGTAACTGATCTTTTCCAAACCAGGCTTTCTCAATTTCACCATCCCCACCTCCCCACAGCACATCTGAGGCCAATGGGCTGAATAGTTACCAGAGGCTGGGAAGGGTAGTGGGGGATTGAGGGGAGGTGGGGATGGTTGAACTCTCATGAGTTCAATTGTTTTCATTTTTAGCCCCCACAAATAAGTAAGAACATGCAATGTTTGTCTTTCTGTTCCTGGCTTATTTCGCTTAACATAATGATCTTCAGCTTCATCGATGAAGTCCTGCAACATTTTTGGTGCCCAATGTGAGGCTCAAGAAGCGGTGAGTGAAATGGGGAATCAAAACTGTTGCTTCTAAGCCTTTTCATCCTCGGACTCCCTAGGGTGGGGAAAGCATGCCCCCATCCCCCGTCGCTCCCAGGCCTTTTCATGGCCGTTCCTTCTTTTTTTTTTTTTTGAGACGGAGCCTGGTTCTGTCACCGAGGCTGGCGTGCAGTGGCCCGATCTCAGCTCACTGCAAGCTCCGCCTCCCGGGTTCACGCCTCAGCCTCCCGAGTAGCTGGGACTACAGGCGCCCGCCACCTCGCCCGGCTAGTTTTTTGTATTTTTTAGTAGAGACGGGGTTTCACCGTGTTAGCCAGGATGGTCTCGATCTCCTGACCTCGTGATCCGCCCGTCTTGGCCTCCCAAAGTGCTGGGATTACAGGCTTGAGCCACCGCACCAGGCCCGTTCCTTCCTTTTTCAGGACTCACTGGTGAGCAGCAGCTCCCCGCTCCCAGCTGGGGCTGGGACACACTGCCCAAGGGTCCCGCACAGCAGGCTGGCTGGTTTCCAGCCGCGCTCCACTGCACAGCCTTCCCCTTCCCTCGCCAAGGGGTTTAACTCTATTAGACAGTAATTAAGCTTAAACTTTTCTCCCTGGTGGAGGAACCACTTGCGTGAGAATAAGAGGTTGTTCCCCCAGGTATATTTACACCTTGTTTTTTTTTTTTTTCCTCTTTTGCGCCCCATCAGCAGTAAAACCTTTAAAGTTTTTTTTTTTTCCTCCCTTTACTAGGCTAGGACCCCCAACTATCACTCTTTATATTTTCTGTAAAGCTTTAATTGTGAAAAAGGATTTGTGGGCTAGTCTTGGGCTGTGGCCAGTCTGGTGTGCTTTGCGTCTTTTCGTTTGCACTGCAAGCCTCCAGCATGTTTTACATCCTGGGGGCATGGCCAGTAACCACTTGGCAAGGCTTTGTTTAGCAACCGTGCCTTAGGGAGTGAGCCCTCTCTGGTTCCGTATTAGCATATTTTCCTAGCCCTGTCTCTTAAAGGGCCCGGCACAGCGACTGGGTTTTCTCCTGCCTCTGTGCCGCGTTGTGTGTAATGTCTGTAAAAAGAGCTCTAATTGGCCTAAAGAAAGACAAGTGCTTGGATCATGTATTTTTTTTAAGGGAAGTTAAACTCTGTGGTATGTTTCAGTTCACATGACTTTAATCTTTGAGAAATAAAAACAGCCTTAAAGACTATTGGTAAAATGCAGGTCAAATAAAAGGTTTGCTAAGTGTTTTGAGGTTACAAACTGCTTTTTGGGTTTTGAGAACTATTTGACTTGCTGGCTTCACAATTGGTAAGGACTGGGGACATATGGAACTAATCACACCCTTAACTAAGAAGGCAAACCTTGGCTGCAGTTAGCATACAATTAAAGCAACTTACCAAGTTTTACCTTAAAGTTAAAAATTGCCAGGTGTTACCATTATAACATGTAATTGAGACTACTGGAAATAGATTTACAATCAACATGTGTAAAAACAGCAAAATGTGTTTTTGTGTGTGCTGTTTTTTTTGGTAAAAGGTTATAAGAAGGTGTGGAAATGTAAACTTTGGCCTAGGGTTAAAGGATTGTTTTGAGTTAGATAGGAAAAGCTGAAGGTTCAAAGAAGTGGTGGAAGGATTGTGGAAATTAATCTTGCAGAAGAGGTTCTCTGTGTGAACATATTGACTAAATTCAAAAAAGGATATTACATTTTTTTCTGTAAGTTGAGCACTGAAACAAAAGGACAACAAGGTTTTCCTAAGGTGCTAGTCTGCTCTGTGGCAAAATTTGTAGAGTGTTATAAAAGGTTTTTGCTTCTTTAAAATTTCTGAGTAATCATTTTGGTACAATAAATAACTCATGGTAATCTGGAATTCTATTTCATAATATTAAGTGTTTTAAACCTCGAACATTTAACAGCCTTCCCCAAATAAAACGTTAGTTTCATAATTGTCTTCCTTGGCACCTGGCTTTTTGAATATTTCAGAGGGCCTCTGAAGTGTCCAGGAAAGAGGTACACAGGATTATTTGACGTTTAGGTACATGGGAATGCCAAAATGATGCTCAGTCTTCTTTAGGTTATATCTCAGTGAATAATTCTAATATATGTTCCAAAATTGTATGGTGTTTCTAAATTTCTAATGTCTGAGTATATGCTGTCAATCATAATTAAGGTTGTTATGTTAAGCTATTGAAACCACGGAGATAACCGAACTTCTTTGTCAATTGTGTTTCTGACTGTAACTAAACTGGACATTTTGCATTCACAGACAATTGTCTTGTTTTAATCCTTTTCATAGATGGTCTATAATGAGCTATAGCACTTTAAGAGGTGCTCTCAAATATAGGCTTCTGATAACTTTACAGATTGTAACATTGGAATAAAGGAAAATGTACAGTACTAATGAAGAGCTGAAATGTTTATGAATATCAAGCAAAACAAGAGTTAACTAAATGGACTGAACTCAGGAAGCTGAAGCAATCTTTTTAACCTTTGCCTGGAATATTGCAGATCCTTGTTTTGTTTTTCAGAGTTAAGGAAAGTTATTTTGAGCTATTTATGGCTTTTAATAATTAAGCAAGGTATACTCCTGTGATCAAAATTTGGAGCATGTTTGTTTCTCTCTGCCTGGTTCCTCTAAGAATTTGGAAACTATCTGTGAGCATTCTTAACTTGCGGCAGTACAGGTGTTTGCATCAGTGCAATAAGAATCTGTTTTGTTTTTGCAACAGGACATGATTGGAGAAAATGGTTATTTTACCAAGGCTTTGATTGGAAGGGTATGTTTCCTTTTAAGGAGTCAATATTAACTTGCAGAGCCAATAAAAGCCTCATACCCTTGTCTTTGCAGTCCCCATACAGGGTTCCTGGCTTGTGGTCAGTAAAGAATGTCACTTTCTAACAGGTCTAGGAGCTCCAAGTTTATCTTGGGACCTTAAGAGGAAAGGATTACCCAACTCACAGGTGTTTGAGGATACAAACTCGTGGTTGGGCTTGGCTTTAAAAGGTCTTATCAGAGATTCCTTGTGGAACAAACTTCCATCAAAGCCAATCCAAAAGGCCTATGTAGAAACAATTATTCTTGCTGCACCTTATGCAAACAATCAGGCCAAGAATAAGACTATAAAGTCTGTTTTGCAAACCATTCAGTCCTATGATTTTTTTTTTTTTTAACAAAAATGAGGACTGGAGAGAGAGATCATGTTTCAAAACTAACACATTTGTCATTCAATTCTAAACTAATTAGTTGTTTTTAAGTTTATGCCTACATTTTAACCCTGCTTGTTCCTGTGAACCAACCAGCAATCTTCAGCTGCAGCTCAGAAAGGACAAGAGGGATGGGTAATGTAGAAATCTGGATCAGTATTCTAGTTCCGAGCAATTATCCTGCAAATCCTGCCAGGTGAGGGAATAAATAGGGTGCCCATCACCGAGAAGTTTTCTTTTTGGGAAAGTAAAACCAGGTGAGCTAATTGAAGCCAAGCATCATGACCCAAATCCTACCAAGCATCACTATAGCCACCAGTTATATGGGTGTGCCACGAGACATCCTTTCTCTCCCTTATTGGAGGAGGACTCTGTTCCACAGTTTCACTTGAGCATCTGGCTTCTAATAAGGAGTCCATGCGACCGCCTGCGACACATTTTTGTCCCTGACTCAATTCCAAGCTTCAGGTCAGAGCCCTAGAAAAGAAAACTGGATCTGAGGGATCCAGAGGCAGATGGAAGTTAAAAGGCAAACCGCAGGTGAGCATGGCCGATTCCTGCCGATTAAGCTAAGCCCAAGCTTCCTGTTTCATGGATAAAGGCCATGTTAATATCCATGGCATAAATGGGGTCTAGGGAACTCCCAGGCTACTGAAAGTGGATTGGAAAGATCCATAGGTGAGAGAGCAGATAATTCCTGTTCTCTGGGCCCTCCCTGCTTCATGGGTGCAAGTCGCTTTGACACCCATGGTGGCACCTGCCAAGGTCACCGGGACTCAGGGATGCAAGGATGGAAGAGGGAATGAGGATGCTCTTCCTTTTCTCCCACACATACCCTGAGTATCTTCTAGGAAGAGAAGGGAACCAGGGATGCCTGCGCCTCTCTTTCTAGATGGGTAGCCATTTATCTTCAGTCTGTACTCCTTTTGAATGCATCCTGAACCCTTGAGACTCTTTTAAAAAAAGTCTCCTTTTTTCTTTCTTCTCCTCGGTTCTCTCTTCACTAATAGGTAATTGTGACTCCATGCTATGACATCCCCCTTAGATGTCAAACTAGAAAGAGTTAATTTCCCAAACCTTAAACTGCTTGGCTTGGGATTGGGTTCAGAGGAAGGGAGCCCAGAAGGTCAACATGCCAGCAAAAGGATAAAGTATTTTTGCCATTCAGGCTTGTGGCCTCCCCTTCCCTGTGCAAACTGGTGAAAGGCCTTGGAATTTTTTGAGCTGTCCTTACCCCTCCCCTTGTTTTGTTTTGACACATGTTTTCTAATAACTTGGTTTGTCTGTTCTTGTCTTCAGGCCATCAAACTCCAAACAGTCATGCAACTGGAGCCTCTGAGGATGGCCCTTTCAGCCGGGAACCCTTAGATCAGCCTCTAGAGAAGCTTTGACTGCTGTTTCCCCAAAACAGCGCCCCCTGCCATCAGAAAGCAGTTAAGATTGACTTTCATCCTTATCCTTAATCTAATGGGCAGTTAGATGTACTTCTTCAGAGAGGGAATGAGGCAGCCAGGTGGGAGGGGTCCCTGGAGAAACTCCAACCAGCTGCCCACTGAGGTGGAGCCTTGGGGAGTTCATGCTGTTTGTAGCAGGGAGGAGCCTGCCCCCTCCTTTTCCTGTGTGGAGCTTGGGATTCAAACTGCCAGGTGGGAAGTGCTCTAGCGGAGGGACTGTGACCTAGTCAGAGTCCCTGTTTTCCCCTTTTTTCCCTTTTCACCCAATAAAACTCTGCTTTACTTACCCTTTAAACCATCTGCGAGCCTAAATTTTTGTGGCTGTGGAACAGACAAGAACCCCGTCTTTAGCTGAATGAAGGAAAATCCTGGAACACTAGCAGAGCTGACCTTTGGGGCATTTTGAAGACTACTGTGTTCTTTTTGTTTGTTTGTTTTTGAAATGGAGTCTCGCTCCGTCACCCAGGCTGGAGTGTAGTGCACTGCAACCTCTGCCTCCCAGGTTCAAGCAATTCTCCTGCCTCAGCTTCCCGAGTAGGTGGGATTGCAGGCATGCGCTACCATGCCCGCCTAATTTTTGTATTTTCAGTAGAGATGAGGTTTCTCCATTTTGGCCAGGCTGGTCCCAAACTCCTGACCTCAGGTGATCCACTCACCTTGGCCTCCCTAAGTGCTAGGATTACAGGCGTGAGCCACCGATAGTGTTCTTTATCATACTTCCTGGGATTCAGAAATAAAGCAGTAGCCTTCAGTCTTGAAGGAAACAAAATAAGGGGTCCTGGTCAGAGTCCTGTTGTCTGTGGAACCTCATGATCTGCCCTAATAACACATCTTTGAATGTGTTTCTGGCTTTAACCTAAGACTTAGGCATTGGATGAATGGATGGGATCTGAGAATGTGCAGATCTCATCAACATCAGTAAGTCTGTCTCGTTTTCAGCCCTGTTGTATAAGTGTCAGTTTGCACTACAGGAACAGTTACTGAATGCCACAGTTTCAAAACATTGCTTTAGTCATAATTTGAAGAACTCAGCAAACAAAATTAACCAGACCTTTTTTCTTTCCCTCCCTCCGTCCATCCCTCCCTTCCTTCCCTCCTTCCCTCCTTCCCCTTCCCCTTTCTTCTGATGTCAGAGACTGGCTACCTGTCTTCCTGGCTTCCTTTGTAGTGGGGGTAGCCATGTGGCTGAATTCTGGCCAAAGCCTTCCAGGCCCATTTCTCCTTCCTGCTCCCTGCCAGCTGGATGCAGAGGACTCCAAGATACATGGGAGAATGGAGATCTATTTTGAATAGAGCTTGGGTCCCTGAATGATTATAGGCTTTTGGCCTGAGTGAGAAATGAACATATATTATATTAAGCCTTTGATTTTTGTGATTTATTTTCAATAGCATCTAGCATTACCTTAATGAATAAACATCCTCAATTTCTGTTGAATTTAGAATTTGGAAAATAGGCAGTATAGTCACAGTGTTCAAAAATCAAAACAATATAAAAGCAGCACATTGACAGTCTCACTTCCACTCTGTTCTGTCCACCCTGCTCCATGCTCTCGTTTCCCAGCCCTATGGTGAACTACTTTAACAGTTTCTTGGATCTCTTTCCAATGTTTGTTTATGCATATAATACAAAAAGCATATGTAAATAATGTATATGAATGTATTCTTTTCTTTCCTTCATAGCTCAAAGGTAGCATACTATTCAAACTGTTTTGTATTTTGCTTCTTTCACATGACAAAATCTCCCGATGACCTTTCCATTGTGGTACATAAAAGACTTCTCAGTCTTTCATAGTTGTGTAGTATTTCATTGGGTAAAGTATAGATTATTTACCAGTCATCTATTGATGGACATTTGTCAGCCCATCTCCTTGAAAGTAGTTATGTAATTGGAATGAGTCAGTTTCAGTTTAGGATAAGCCCGGTCCTAGTTGACTGCAGATCCTAGGCACTACCCCACCTTCTTCAGGAAGAGACAGGTACTTGGAAGAGTCTTTTCCTTATTCACAAAAGGCAACAATATAAGGCATGAAGTGGGAGTCAGATAACCAAAATAAAGTGAGGGTGAGGTTGAATGGACTTGTCCTCATCACACCAGATGGCAGGAGAAAGACACACCACCTCTTTCAGCTGTCTTCACATAGTATCTGTCAACAGAGCATTACAATTGTATTTGTACTCCAAGGCCCTATTTATCCTATCTCTAGTGAAACACCACTTTTGAGATCATCACTAATTTACATGTCAGAACCAACTCTTTCAACCTCTAGCCCTCGTTGGTGAAGGAACAAAAAGTATACTGATTTTATTGCCAGGTTAAGAATTTGGGCTGCGCGCAGTGGCTCGTGCCTGTAATCCCAGCACTTTGGGGAGGCCATGGTGGGTGGATCATGAGGTCAGGAGTTCAATACCACCCTGGCCAACATGGTGAAACTCTGTCTCTACTAAAAATAAAAAAAAATAGCTGAGTGTGGTGGCACATGCCTATAGTCCCAGCTACTCTGGAGGCTGAGGCAGGAGAATCGCTTGAACCCAGGAGATGGAGGTTGCAGTGAGCTGAGATCACACCACTGCACTCCAGTCTGGGTGACAAAGCAAGACTCTGTCTCAAAAAAAAAAAAAAAAAAAAAAAAAAAAGAATGTATAGCTCAGGGCTCAGGATCTCCACTCTGTCTTCTCTCTCTGCCTCTTTCACAGCTTCTCCAGAATGTCTAAAACTAGACTCTGCACCCTCATCTTCCTATATCTTCCAGAATCAAAGTCAAGGAGCCATTGCTGAGTGTCATAAACCCCAAAGGCCAGAAACAAGTCTTATAGATTCTTTCTTCATAATGTTCCTCACATGGCGGAGGAAGAGGCATGATTTGAACATAGCTTTGTGTGATTCCAAGTGCTGAATGCTGAATGCTCTTCTATGCTGTATAAATTAGTTATTGCAGATGGTTTTAGCACATAGACAGAGTTCCCACACCAGTGTTCCCACCATTCTCACAAATAACAAAATACACTGAAAACACTTTGAGGCATCCATCCCAGAAAAGGTTAGGAATTGTGTAGTCTGGTGGAATCCTAGATCTTTCAACATGGAAAGATCCCTATAGATGAACTTGTCCCACAGGCTCCTTTCACAGATGAAGAGATAGCATCAAAGAGGCTGGGCCTTGGTCAAGAGTGACACAGATGAGCAATGGGAATTTGGTGTTCTGATGTCCATTGCATTTTTGATTATGTTTCAAGCCTCACTTTCAAAAGTTTGTGTTATTAGCCATGCTTTTAACTCCTCTTAATTTAACAACTTTATTAATAGGCTACTTTTGACCTGCATAAGTAGTCCTTAGTTTAATTTAGGCTGAAAGAAATCATTCATCATTGTAAAACCATTGACCTTCGCAGCTGTGAGGACTGCAGGTTCCTGTGCTGTTCTGAAGGCAATGCTGAGCTTTGTGGGTAGCAGTAAGGGAAGGCCGGCTCCCTAGGCTGAGATGTGGAGAATGACTGTGTATTAGGCTGTTCTCGAATTGCTACAAAGAAATGCCTGAGACTGCGTAATTTATAAGAAAAGTGGTTTAATTGGCTTACAGTTCTGCAGGCTGTACAGGAAGCATAGTGCCAGAATCTACTTCTGGGAAGGCCTCAGGAAGCTTTAACTCATGCAGGAAGAAGGTGAAGCAGGAGCAGGCACTTCACATGGCAAAGGCAGGAGTGAGAGAGTGTGGGCAGGGAGGTGCCACACACTTTTAAACGACCAGATCTCATGTGAACTCAGACTGAGAGCTCACTTATCACTGAGGGGATGGCCCAAGCCATTCATGAGGAATCTGCCCGCGCGATCTAAACACCTTCCACCAGGCCCACCTCCAGCTTTGGGAGATTACATTTCAACATGAGATTTGGGTGGGGGCAAATATCTAAACTCTATCAGACTGCATCTGCTTTGAGCATGCTACTCTTCCTACTGTTTCCCCTGAGCACCTACAATATTGCTGATTCCAAAGCTTCTTTGTCAATGTTGCAGAGCACATGAGTGCATCCTCAAGAAAATGACATCGATAAAGACACCCATTTTTTGTTATCCTTTGATGCTCAGCCAGATTTTTCCACCCCAGTGTAAATTTAATACCCCGCTCACAGTGTTGACCTATACAGACTTAATCTGTGACCTGTCAGAAAGCTTGTTCAACTTGCATTGTCACAAATTATAACTTAAAGAAATGCAGTGCCAGAGTAAAAGTTGTTGGGCTGCTCCATCCTTAGGAGAAGAGGGGAGTGGGGGAGGCAGATCCATGTGCAGTCCTCTACTTTGTAGGTTCCAACTCAGTTTCACCCATTATCCTTGGGATCATTGGGCATTCAGCATAATTGGTTCAAGATAAACAAAGGTGGTGATGCTGATTTTCTCTGTTGAAGGATGTGTCCCCATCTTCCCAAACTTTGTAACAGGATTTGTACCCATCTCTGACGACCTGAGCCCACACTAAACTAATCATTGTATTTCATCCCTTTGGCATCTCACACAAATGAACATATAATCCAAATCTGAACAATAGGAAGTATTCTTTAGGATTTCCTTTGCTGGAATGAGCAAAATCACTTTTTTTTTTTTTTCCATTTTCCTTGTGAGCTATAAAGTATGACCTCAGAGCGGCCAGCACCTTTCCACACATAGAAAAGCCCCAAACAATGGCAAGAACAGAATGTGGAGTGCTGGGTTCCCTAGCCTGCAGGCCTCAAAGCAGCCCTGGTTCCTGATATTCCTCCTTTGCAAGCCAAACTGATCATTTTCCAGAAAACCTCTTTGCTTAGCGTAGGTTGGGTTCATGTGAAATAAAGAGTGCTGGCTATGCACTGTATTCCCAAGAGTTTGTTTTATAAACTAGGCTGTCAATTTTAAAATTTATGCTAAGAAATAACTGCCAAGAAGATTGGGGTATTACTGTAGGCTGGGTAGCTCATTCTCTTCCCTAGAGGACAGCCTATGTGGGAAACCAAATTATGATGAAAAGGTTGCTTCGCAAGTGCAATGTCGGGATAAATGGAGTAGGACAATCTCAAGGGGGCACTTTTGACAATCCGTGGTGCTTTGGGGACATAATGCCTGCTAAGTAGGACAGAACAATTCTGCCAACTAAACAAGGCCCTGCTCCCTTGCGTAGTTCTTAGAGGCACACTGACAGTTCTTCTGTCCAACTTTCCTCTTTAATATTTCTTGTCAATCACCAAATGATGTATACCTCTGGGACTTTGCCCATTGCCCTCACCATCCTCCCCCAACCCAAAGCCCCTCACTGCCACCCACCTTTTCTCTTCTCTGATTGTAGGAATTCATCTTATCTTCTTGAACCTGACAGCCCACACCAACTCCTCTGCGAGGCATTCCTGTTTCTGCCCAAATCAGAGTTTAATTCCACCCTCTCCTGTGCTTCCCCTTCAGAGCAAATTGTGCCCATTTTGCAGTGTTGCAAGCTGTGGATGTGTTATGTATTCTAGAAAATGAGTTTTTTGAGGACAGGGATAATGAGTTCAATCTTACCCCCTCTTTGTGACCCCAGTTTCTAATGTAATTCATTGCAAATAGTAGATGCACAAAATACATGTTGAGTGTTGCATATGGTAACATAAATTAGTGAAGTTTATTATTTGTTTCATTCATTACAGAGGGTTGGGTTGCTTAGGACTTTTTCAGTAACAAGTGACAGAAAATCAAACTAACTTCAAAGAGTTTGGGGTGAAGACCTCAGAAGCAGGCTTGAGCAACCGAGTGACAGGGAGGTCAGGGACACAGTTAAGGCTTGAGAACAGCTGGTCCCAGGATTGTGGACATGCTGAGACTTTCTGTCTTTTGTCTCTGTATCACTCTCCAGTACCAAGGCCGACTGTCTTTCTCCTCACACGGGGGAATGTGGATGCTGACAGGCATAGAGTTTCACATCTCATCATGTTTGCTACCCACAGGAACTGAAAAATTCCCCAGCTTGAGATGAGAAATTCCTGTAGGACTAGAGGGGATATGAGGTAGATTGTGGCATTGGCCCCAAATCTTTATTTCTCCCTGAATCTTTGTTCTTTGATTTTCACTGTGAAAGTTCTCCCCAAAAGACAGGCTACATTTCCCACCTCTTGACTTCATGTTTGGATGAAGTGGAGACAGCAGAGTATCTGGTCTCAAAGACTTCTTCTGCTTCTGCCTTGCTTTTGTTCTTTGGCTGTTTCATGAGAAGGACATGTCCAGGCCAGCTCTCAGGTCCCAGGATGGGATAAGGGGCCTGTGGAGCAGAGCCACTCAGCTTAGTCCAGGCTGCAGATGCTGACCCCCAGCTCACCTAATTGCATGAGCGAGCTTAGCCAAGATCATCAGAGCTGCACAACTGAGTCCAGCTGCCATTCATAGTACCCCCAGACCAGGGAAAATAAATGATTGTTGTTTTTAGCCACTGAGTTGTAAACCTAGAATTTTTGAGGCAATAGTTAACTGACACGAACTAAGTCTCAGGTTTGTGACTTCTTAGCTACCTGACCTTGGGGGAGGTGCCTACCCATCTATATTTCATTCTGTATCTCTGCAAAATGGGGATGGTAACAGCATAGAATTTTTATGAGAATAAAAGTTGTTAAATCTACAATGTCTGGTACATGAAAAGCACTAATATAGTTTAGTTATGATGGTGATGATGATTACTCTTTGACATGCCCACTCACAAACAGTTGTTGCCAGGGAGGTGGGAGAGGTCCTAGGACGTGACCTTGCTTGGGGAGGTGTTCATCCCTGGGCGAATTCAGTGAGGACAGAGGAGTGGAGGGTCTGGAAAAACATTGCAGCTGGTTGGATGTGGTGGAAGGAACATTCCCCAGAAGACGTGAATTCTGATGCTACATTAAGATCAGAGGAAGTTTTGGCAGACAAAACAAAAAAAAGTGCACTTTGAACATTTTAGTTATTTCTAAAATCATAATTTCATTGGAAACTCTGGATCACAACAAATGACTTCAGACACCTAACATAGGGCAGGGAGCATGAGTGCATCCCGTCTCCTCTGTTTACTGGGCATTTAATCTTAGGGAAGCTTGAATGAAAATAATAATTCCCATCTCCCAATGTGGTGTTAGGAATTAAATGAGATAATGTATGTAAAACAAGTGGTCTAGTCCATGACATATAGCAGGCACTCAGTAAGTGGTAGCTGTTGTTGTGGCTGGTATTCTTGGCCCCTCTGTGATGGGCTATTTCTCATTAGCTTCCACCGAAGGAGGGGAGCCTTCATGACCTTGTCTCTTGCATTTCTGGAGTTCTCTCCACTGACTGCAGCCTAAAGCACATGCTGTTAAAATCATGTTTATGAAGTCTGAACATGAGCAAGGTGCATCAATTCTAGCGCAATTAATGTTGAACCTGTCCATGTCTCTAGTTTTTCAAAGGTGACAGGCTCACAAGAAACCCTGTGATATCTGACCTGGAAATCCTTTTTGGTGCAGAATCTGAATTGCAAAGCTGTTGTTAAAACCTGCAAATGATCAGCAATGGCAAATGGGAGACATTAACTGTCTGTAACTCTTTGTCTCTCCTTGGCTGATACTCCTGACTGATGCTGGGAAAATGGCGAGCAGCTCGCTATGCTGGGCTGTAATTAGTGTATGCCTGGAAGTGCAGATATTTTCATAAATAGAACTTTGCGGGGAATTGCTCATTATTCCCATGAGTTTAGGAAATAAAGAAAGACCCCAATTAGTTTTCAATCTCAAGAAAGAAAAAGAAGCAACAAGCAGTTTTCCTCTGGCAACAAAGAGAGAGAGAGAGAACCTGGTAATACCCAGGGTTAAGTCTACAGGAATCACAATCTGATGGAGTGGATTTTTCCCCTCTCATCCCCATGCGTGGCAGCAAATAGACACAACCTCCATCTTGCCCAGAGAAAGTGAAGATGTGTCTTAATAGGCTGGTATTTCTGAGCACTAAGCAATCGCCCTTTGTCGTACCATGTGCTGGCATCAGGAAACTGAAGAGGAGAACAGTTCATAGTGTTTCAATGAAAGGCTTTACCTTGAAGAGGAGATGAACAGAGAAACAGTATGATGCCACTATGTGGAGTTAAACAAACTGCCATTCGTAATTGTAGATACATTCTTTGGATAAATTAAAAAGTTTTCATCATGGTAAGTATATGTTTGAACATGGGGTGTGTTGTAGTAGTGGCAGAGAGGTGGGAGGGTTGTAAGTGGAGCTCAGAGGGCTAGAATGTTCTAATACATTGCTAAATTCAGGAAAGTGGAATTGTGCACCATGGGTTGTTCTGGTGCTTGGTCACTAGTTCATCAGAGGCGACAGAAAGACATCAGCAGGCTCAGGCATCTCAGCATATCCTCAGAAATGTCACTGCACTTGCTGTCCTTCAGAATAATTGGTTAATTCTCAGCCTGGGAAGGGGCTTCAATGAACTACGGAGATGCTGTGATCACACAGCAGCAGTGGTCCCAGCACAAAGGAGTTTATTCCAGTGGCTTTGCAGGGAAGACATGATCAATGGCTGTTTTTGAAAGATCTTGATTTTGGGTAAATTTACTTTCCCATCATGAGTGCCACACTATCAGAAAGACAAATTAATTTAACATGAGTGACTTACTGCTCCCTTATGAATTACTTTCCAATTGTTTTTAATAGCATCTCTTTATCTCTAGCACAAGAAAACACAGTTGACCTTTAACAGCCTCTTTTATAAATGAACCCAATTGCAGTTCAGCTTTCCCACTTTCAGATCTTTATCTCCTGGCACCTTGAATCCAAACTCATCTGGATGCAGGTCCAGCTGTCTCTCTAATGGTATCTATCCATTAATTAAACACTCTATGCTTAACAGCTTGCACACCAGCAGCTGTAAAGGATGAGAAGGCAGTTCTCCTTTCATCTACAAATATTTATTTTCTTTTGGGAGGATTGGTTGGAAAGATTAAGTGTATAGGAGGATGACCAGCTTATGGAGAATGTGTGTGTTTTGGTGGAAGTTTCCTGCCAAGTCATATCAGGTGCAGTTAGTAAGCAGGAAGGCTGGCTCCTAATCCCTGCAATCATAAATTATGAAATACCAGTTAAAACAAGCATCTGGACTGAGGAATGTGTCTTTGTCCTCTCAGTATTTTAATGAATGCATGTGAATGAGTTTACAGGGAAGAGTGAATATAACTCAAATGGAATTGGACTCTGATATTTATGGGCTCCTGTCTGCACAGGAGCCGGGTCATGGCTTGTATATTCTTATCCTGCCACAGTGCATTATGGGGGCGTCCTTAGTCCATTTACCTTTTTCCATGTTTCTCAGATTCATTCATCAGTGAATTGTATAGAAACTTCCCTGGAATAGCAAAATAACAAGTTGAAAGTTAGGCACAGCATTGGCTTTTTAAAAATATAATTTTTAAATACAGAAGGAGTATATGAATGTGGTAGAATATTAGAAAACACAGAAAAGTAAAATCAGCAGAATAAATAGACCATATTGCAAATGCCTAAAGACTGAACAGTGGATACATCTTCCCAGATAAATTTTTATGTCTTTGGGATATATATATATGTATATAATGTTGGGGGTAATCTGTTTCTTTAGTTAACAATGTCTGTTTTTCAATTCAGTATTATTTTATTTCATCAAATATCAGACTATATTCACATTTTTATAATTGTCTCAAAAATGTTCCTTATTGCATTTAATTGTCATATCTCTAAGATCTCTTTCAGTCTGGTGTGGTACATTGTTTCATGCACTAATGTGTCAGAAAGAATGGACCAGTCATCCAGGAAGGTGACTAAATTAAACTAAGCTCTATGCCTTAGTTAATTTCCCTGGTTAGCAGAGCCTGAGATAAGGACTTGGCAGCCAGTAGTTTTGGGAATGTGATCCCATGAAGTAGAAGTTAAGGAGCAGGAAAACAAACAGGAAAAAGGAAATGTTAATGGAGAGATAGATGTGTTATTAAAGTTGCCATTGTAAGCAGTGGGGTTCAATTCTGCCAGGATCTCTGAGAAAGATCCAGAATGCCCCTGGAATTGCCCACCTGAAAGACAGGAGTCTGAGGTATTTCACTACCTCCCTTGGGAAGGAAGACATTAACTTCTCTCTGCTTTGAGCTGTGCTTATACAGGCCTGGAGCTTATGGGGTATCAGAGAACATCTTGAGCAAGAACATGGAAACACTCACCCAGCATCTCTGCCTCTAGCTGCAGTCAGAGGTGGGCCAAGGGCATGTAATGTGGGCACTGGAGCTCATGTTATAGATTTGTCTGAATTTTTTCCCCTCGTTTTTTCTTGATTTATTGCAGTATTCAGCTTATTTCTCTATGGAGGAATTTTCTACAAACAAAAAAGTTATCTAAGGCTTGATATAGTTAAATTAACCATTTTGAAAAGAGAATGAATTGATTACTATTATCTACATATCCCTGCAAAGATGTGCTGATACCTTTGATTTTATTTTTAAGAGATTAATTCATCAAATAAACTTTTACTGAATATCATTGATACAGTTTGGCTGTGTCCCCACCCAAATCTCATCTTGAATTGTAGCTCCCATAATTCCCACAGGTTGTGGGAGGGAGCCAGTGGGAGGTAACTGAATCAAGAGGGCAGTTTTCCCCATACTGTTTCTGTAGTAGTGAATAAGTCTCACAAGAACTGATGGTTTTATAAGGGGAAATCCCTTTTGCTTGGTTCTCATTCTCTTTCTTACCTGCCACCATGTAAGACGTGCCTGTCACCTTCTGCCATGATTGTGAGGATCTCCCCAGTCCTGTGGAACTATGAGTCCATTAAACCTCTTTTTCTTATAAATCACCCAGTCTTGGGTATGTCTTTATCAGCAGACTAATACAACCATGTTTTGAGGTTTGAGGTAGGCAGTGATGAAATAACCCCACCTTTAAGTTTAGCAAGTTTTGTAAAATAAACTGTGGTGGTGATGTAGTAGAAGTACCTGTGGGGTGTGGGGCTGGGTCAGTGGAGGAAGTGACCAATTCTTTCAGGGTAGCAAGGGAGAGAGGAAAGTCTGCATTGTTGTAATGATGCTTGCCTGGGTTTTGACCTGCGGTTAGAAAGGGAGAAATGTCTTCTAGGCTGAGTTACATAAAGGCAGGGTTATAAGGTTTATAAGCATGAAAAACAAAAACATATTCGGGGAACTGAAAGTCATTCATTGTGACCAGCCAGTGAGTAGGAAGAGGTGGAGCCAGAGCTGGAAAAAGAGGGAGGGATAGATCATGAAGCTCTTGTACCTCAGGCTAGATATTGTCTTCATTGTTAAATTTACAGGGAAGATTCCTGTTAGGAACACAGCATGCTCAACTGTATTCAAATTTGTGAATTTTAGAATACACAAAACTGCGATTAAAAACAACTCTGTCTAGAAGGCAACTCCAGAAGGTTGTTACTGTTTAGTAAAGACTTACTGCATAAGCCTGTCTTTCACATGTTTTACAGAATGCAGCTATGCATGTAACTTCTTTTTGGCACCATAGAATTGCATTAGACATTAAATGAGTGATATAGAAGCAACTTAGGAGGTGGACTGTTGAGCCAGTAGGGTTGGAGCCCCCTCAGCCTCTGTTTGCAAGAGTTGATGGGTCTGAGTGGAAGTAAACTTCAGGAAAGCCAGGAACAGGGGAGGAGAGGTCCAAGCCAGGTTTGCTGCTTCTGGGGGGACTTACGTTGAGTTCTGTAAAGAGGGACTAGAGGCGGAGACTGATGGAGCTGTTTCTGGCAGGGAATGTGGGACGAGGGGCATGGACAAAGTTGCTCTTGTACTTGGGCGCTGCAGGGAGAGGAGCATGCTTTTGCTTCCTCAAGGAACACAGGGCCACACTAGCTCCTTAAAGGTAGGAAAAATCAGGAAATTGATCCTGGAAAGAGACCTTCAAGTTCTCTTTTTTTTTTTTTTTTGTATTTTTTTAGTAGAGACGGGGTTTCACCGTGTTAGCCAGGATGGTCTCGATCTCCTGACCTCGTGATCCGCCCGTCTCGGCCTCCCAAAGTGCTGGGATTACAGGCTTGAGCCACCGCGCCCGGCCTGAGACCTTCAAGTTCTCACAGACAACATGGCCAGGAGGGCATCACCTTCAAGTGCCTTTGCCGGTAGCAGTTACGAAGGAGCAGACCGAAGAGAACATGGCAGGTGCTGCAGTGTAACTCTGGAGTGATCTGACAACTGGGTATAGGAGCACATTAGGGTGACTCCCTCAGACTCCCCAAAATAATTGAATCAGACTTTACAGGGTATTGCATAAGTAGATGGAATCAATGCCATTGAAATTAGTGTTCACATAGATACTGTGAATCTCATTTCTTTCCACATAAGAGTAAGGCCTAGAAGATTTGGGTTACAAATAAATCATGACAGAGCCAGAAGCACACCTCATTGGGCCTGGTGGCTCAGGGCCCTTAGCCTGTAAAGCCTCTCTGGCATGTGTTTATAACACTATCACAATAGTGTCCAGCTTGTGATCCTATCCTCCTAAAATGTGGAGTATTATTGTGGATTACACTGTGGAGGTTAGAAACCTCTCAAATGTGACACATAATTATGGAAAGAGCCAGTCCTATTGCTCTTGCCCACCCTTTGTTGGCTGGCTTATCTCTGTGTAGGTATTGATCACTGCTGGGAGAAAGGTTGTATATTCAACCCCTCTGCCAAAGCAAGGAGATTTATCTGAGTACAAGTAATGGAAGGTGGCAGGAAGAGGGAAAATATGGCCAGGAATCAGCTACATTCAATGAGACAGTGATGCCTGGAGGAGTCAGTGACAATAAAAGAGGAAAAGCAGAGCACTGTCACTCTGCAGAGCACGGTCAGCAGCACCTGCAGGTGATGTATGATGACACAGGCCCCCGTGTGCTACCTTTCTAAACTGGACTATGTCAGCCTCTGATGAACAAGTAGATTTATTGTATTGTCACTGGCGCATCAACGAGCAGGGAAGTTGTAAGGAATTGTGGGTAATAGAGTTTTATTTTTTTCTGGTTAAAGCCAACAGCCTACCTCCTTTGTCTCAGCAAGCAGGGGACTCACAGACAGAACAAACAGGAGTTTACACATACATTGATTATATGGATATTAGATATCCTTCCGTGTTTTGTTATAGTATGCTTTGGATTTTTGTTGTTACAAAAATAATGAAAATAACACAAATTATAGTAATATATAATATGTGAAGAATAAGCTTTATCGTCTGTGTTTCCTGCTATTCCTGTAGTTTTATAAATTATCTATGATTATTTATATTTTTAGTAATTTTAGTATTCAGAGCTAATAATAAAATACACCTGGGGAGTTTGTCAAGGTGCAGAGGGGAGTGTTTGTATACTCTTGGTGTATACACCAAGAGTGTATTTGGTGCATTGTTTTAGGAGGCAGTTTGGAAATATGTAGTAGAATTTAAAATTTGAATTCCCTTTGATCATGCAATTTCACTACTAGGAAAACTCTCCTACTGATATGCTTATATAAACATGCAAAGGTAGATAGAAGGATGATCACAGAAGTGTCCTTTAGAAATGAGAAATTGAAAACAAACTGAACATTGGTCAGTAAAAGAATTGGTTAAATAAATTACAGTGCAACTTCATGATGAAATATTACTCAGCACTAAAACAAGTAGTGTGCATTGAAAAAAGTAAGCCCTAGAACAGTCTGTGGTGTGCAATTCCATTTTAAAAAAGACATACGTGTGTGGAGCCCAGTAGTGAGCACTTACAGTCCCAGCTACTTGGGAGGCTGAGACGAGAGGACCCCTTGAGCCCAGGCATTCGAATCCAGCCTTGGCAACATAGTAAGACCCTGTCTCTAAAGAAGAACAAAAAATTACACACGCACGCGTGTGCGAATGCATGTGTATATTATTATATATACCTACAACATTTCTGGAAAGGAATAAAAAGTTGGAACAATCACTCTGGAAAATGTAACTGAGGGGTGGTTGTAGAGGTGAAAATTAGATACTATTGTACAAGATGAAAACATGTTACCAGCATCTTTTACGTATGTAAATTTTAAACACTCAAAAATAAAAAGCGAAAGGGACTATAATTATCCTTCAGGATTTGTTTTTGAACACAGACTGCCTCAAGATAGGTAGGTGGCCCACATGACTAACTGAGGAACATCCTTTCATGTGATCGTATCCCACTGAGTAGGTGTTTCCTTTCCTCTTTTTACATTCAGTATAATTTTCAGCAACTGCAAAATTTGTCAAGAAGGGGGAGAAGTATATTGAGTAAGAATGGTTGTATGGAATTAGGAGAGAACACCTATAAATGGTAGGAAAAACATCTTTGTTGACAGTCATCAATCAAGAGGAACGTACCATCTACTTTGAAATTTTTTCATTTTATTTTAAAATTAAAAATTTTTTTTGAATGGTTGGAGCTCTAGCAGCCAACTCTACTCTTGACTGCCTTTTCTGACTATTTTTGTCTGAAGCTACTGACAATACTATTTTGAATGGACTCATGGTCATTCAACCACATTTAATTCTCAGGAAGTAGAAGTTCTTATTAATATTCTTTCCCATGTATAGCTGTTGCTGATGTTCTTGCAGGTGAAGGGGGGCCAAATTGTTTAGAAAGAACAGTATCTCCAGTTCTTGGAAGGAGTTTGAGCTGAGAGACCACCAGAGATGTCACCACTGTTTGATATTACTTGCAAAAAAAGAAAAAAAAAAATCTGTTCAAGAAGCCTATACATAAGTGGTTAAAGTGAACTTTTTGATTGAATGAACATTTTATTAAATTGACTACTTCACTGGCATTGTGCAGTATTTTCTATGTGTTAGGTCCTGCTAGACACTGGGGGTATAAAGATAAAAGTACATATTCTTATGAACTTTACAATCTAGTTGGAGAAGTAAAGATATGATCCACAAATTACAGTATAGCATGTTAATTGCAAGGAAGTGAGTGGGTACAAGCTATAGTCAGCAGGAAACACACACGCTGATATTTATAACTGAAAAACACATGGTCACTTTAGCTTATTAATTAGGCTGGGAAGAATCAACTATGTCGAAATCATCCTAAGCATTTCCTAAGAGGAGCTATCCGTTGTTGTAAAATCAAAACCTAATGGTGGGGATGGTGATCCTGGAGGGAAAATAAAAACACCATAGAATTTCATGACTGTCCCTTTATGACACTCATCCTGTTTTCATTCTTGGAAGGTCTTCTGTTTCTCTAAATAGTGTTGCTATTAAAAACTCCGTGTTCTTTTGAGTAGTTTTACAACTTAGGTAATTGAGAAAAATTTTCCTTTTGAATTTTGTACAAGACAGACAATTAGATTTGCACTGTTTACAAAAACAGGAAATTTTGAGGCAAAAGTAGTAGTTATCGATGAATAAGAAAGACAGCTTTTGACATCATTAAAGACCACTAGATTCCTCCTTCCCATTTTAAAGCCTTCCACACTTGTCAGTTCCATTTACTTTTAATTATATGATTATGAATAAATCACATGAAAAAATAATAGATCTGGGTACATTAATTATGTATTGAAAGACAAGTAGATCCAGCAGGTTAAACAGAATAGAATAAGTGTGTGTGTATTTAGTGACTTTTGTTTGACTGTCTGCTCTGACAAGCACCACCCAGATTTACTGTAGTGTGCAGAAAAAAGAGAGCAAAAGGAATGTGATAGGTAATTCTAGGACTATGTTGAACTGAAAAAAAAATTATAGAATTAAAGAGCTCCAAGGTATACTGTATAACAGTTCTTAGTTCTCTAGTCTGATATTTGGGGCCCTTCAGAACGAATGCGTTTTGGCTTTCTAAAAGGCTTTGGAGTTAGCCTTGCGCCATCTGCTGGATTGTGTTAGTATTTGCATCTGCACTAGGACGGGGTGTTGGAAAGACATTCAGATTCACATTTAATGTCTCTTGCTACTAGCCATGGCAGAGAACCCTCCCGCCTTTTTTTTTTCTTCCAACTTATAGCATTTTCCTCTGAATGTGCTTTATCTTCTCTCTGTCTTTGCTGCCAGAAAGATGCAGCTAATTAGGTAAATTCCATTTGTTTTTCAGATACGATGTGTCTAAAATCTGGCCTCTGCAAACAAATGAGATGTAGAGGACATTGGGCAGATGCACAGATCTGAGCCTCCCCCCATATGCTTTCTTGGATGCTTATGTGTGTAGGCAGGGGCCAAAAAATATAGTCAGATAAGCTGAACTACTAATGTCTTATTTTATTTTTTCTGTTTTTATAAAACATCTTGTAAATAAAGGTGTCCTCATTGGGTTTTATTCTAGCAAGTAAACTTTGTCTGATATAAGAAACAGGGAAATGTTCTGGTAAAGAAAAAAGGAATTGCTAAAACAGTGAGCATTTAAAATATTAGGTTTATGGAAAGATCAACACTTGAAATTATGACTGTTAATTTCTTTATTCTTGGATAACTAGACTGCTTTTGAAAACAAATCATTGCCTAAACATTTCATGAAATTCTGTCACGGACTGGGATGAATTCCAAGACGGCTTCATTGTTATATGTAAACAAAGACAAATAAGCAAAGCTGCAGAAAAATGCCCGAAGGACATTTTCTCATTGGATAAACACATGAGGTCTTACTGGTCATGGGTTAACTGCTTCACATATTTTAGATTTTTAAATTGCTGGAGCTCACATGGGAAACAAGGATAGCCACTGTTTTCATGATGAAGATTCTGCCATCATTTCTTTCTTTATCCTTTTGTCATTTTGTGTGCATTGTGGTACTTATGGATGGGTGTTATGGGTATTTCTAACACTGTAAGCCTAAAAGCCTGCAGTATTTCCCATTTGACTCACCAGTCCCCATTTAACAAGTTAGGAAATGAAATGAATTTGAGACACCGAATTCCTGTCTTACAAATTGTGGGATCTCGTGGAAAATACCAAGTCAGACAGCAAGTTAGCATTTTATTCTTTTAGGGTAATAGGTCAGCAGGGATGCAGCACAGGAGAAGGTGCAAAGGTCCAGAGACTAGGGACATAAGGATCTGACAGCTTGCTGCAGTCTTGTTATGCAAGATCAGTCGTTCAAGAGCAAATCTGTGAAATCTCACATTTACTTCTTGTCTGTCACTGGGGTTGGCCACTCAACAGATGCAGATGACAAGAGGAAGGCAACTGTAACAAAACAGAGCCTTGCATGTCAGGGAAACTTCTGTCATGGCCCATTTTCATTTAACCTCAGCACTGGGTCCCATTAGAGGAGCCCTCTAAACACCTCTCTGAGCCGCTGTGATCTGAAAAGATTGAGTTTCATGTAACTTGGGGAAGAAATAGAAAGTAAGTATTTGAATAACTATGGGTGAAAAGTCTTGAATGAGGCCACTTTCAGAAGACAATTTTATTTCAAGAGTGTTTGACTTATGTAGGAGAGTAATAGAATAGAATAATAACAACGTTAAATATGTAGGAAGTAAATTCTATCATTACTAAGTAAACAGCTGCCATTGGCAACTTTTCTATATAGTCACAGCACCTTTGAGGGGGCTCTCTTTGCAGCAACAAATGGTAAGAATGGAAATTGGTCCCTTCCTTCACCATTTATGTATAGGTGATACTTATTATTTGTAGATTCTGTATTTGTGAATGTTGCGTATTTTTGACTGTTGAGGAACATGGAAATCTACAGTTTAAACAAAGTTCCTAGGTGATTCCTGCATTATAATATTTACAAACATAATTGTAGGCTCCAAAAGCAGAAGCTTAGGCATTGACAAGCTGTGGTCACATGGGAAGCTCAGTACAACCTTCTTTGTCTTCCCCTACCTCTCATTCTAATGGTAGATACTCATAATGTCTGGAACTTGGTGGGTTTGTGGACCTCTGAGGCAAACAGCAGACAAAACACTGGTGAGTTTTCTTCTTAGGAGTTGTTGTGGATGTTCTAGATCTTGTCTTTGGGAAGGCCTAGAAAGTCACAGGTCTGAAGCAGACAGAATGAAGTCACTAATAGCCCCAGTCCCCTCTACCCAATTTGGGATCATGGTCTTTATGACTCCAAGGCTCTGCTTCATGAAGACAGGTGGGGAACAACCCCAGTGCATTCAATTCAACCGTCACCCTGTACCTGGGCCTTCCAGATGTACCCTCTATCCTTTACCTCTAGCCTTCTCTTCCACCACTCTCCTCTCACTTACTTTGCTCCAGCTGGACAGGCCTGCTAATTGGTCCATGAACCCAGTGCACTCATTCCTGCCACGGGGCCTTTGCACTTAAACTTCCCTGGGACTTCACATGCCTGGTGAGACTCTCACTTGGTTTAGCTCTGTGCTCATATGTTACCACTCCAGAGGCCTTTCCTGAATGCTCTGTCACTCTTCCTGTTACACTGTTTTATCCTTTTTTTTTTTCCTATCTCTCGCTAATATTAGATGGTTATTTTAAAATTTATTTCTGCCCCACCACCCTTCTCTTCAGAATGTAAATTTCATGAGGAAACTGTCTTATTCAACTCTTTATTCCTTACCTGCTCCCCACAATGCTTGGCATATGGTAAATCCTTAATAAAATAACAGACTGGCCAAATAAATATTTGTCCATAAAGTGTTCTTTGGAAATCCCTTGGCCCATTATCATTCCTATTCACCTAGTTAAAGGAATCCAGAATTTGATTAAACAAATCAGTTTATGTTGCACTGACACATGTTCACGTTTAGAACACATTACATTTAAGATTAATAGAAAGGAATAGAGGCCACACGTGCAGAGCGAGTGCCTACTGCCTCCCTGTCCCTCCTGCAATGCTCAACCCCAGGATTCCCCCAGCTCGTCTGCCCGCCACGGCCTACAAGGAAGCAGTGTTCGATGACGCAGTGGAAGAATGAGTGATCAACGAGGAATACAAAATATGGAAAAAGAACACCCCTTTTCTTTATGATTTGGTGATGACCCATGCTCTGGAGTGGCCCATCCTAACTACCCAGTGGCTTCCAGATGTAACCAGACCAGAAGGGAAAGATTTCAGCATTCATCGACTTGTCCTGGGGACACACACGTCGGATGAACAAAACCATCTTGTTATAGCCAGTGTGCAACTCCGTGATGATGATGCTCAGTTTGATGCGTCACACTACGACAGTGAGAAAGGAGAATTTGGAGGTTTTGGTTCAGTTAGTGGAAAAATTGAAATAGAAATCAAGATCAACCATGAAGGAGAAGTAAACAGGGCCCGTTATATGCCCCAGAACCCTTGTATCATCGCAGCAAAGACTCCTTCCAGTGATGTTCTTGTCTTCAACTATACAAAACATCCTTCTAAACCAGATCCTTCTGGAGAGTGCAACCCAGACTTGTGTCTCCATGGACATCAAAAGGAAGGCTATGGGCTTTCTTGGAATCCAAATCTCAGTGGGCACTTACTTAGTGCTTCAGATGACCACACCATCTGCCTGTGGGACATCAGTGCCGTTCCAAAGGAGGGAAAAGTGGTGGATGTGAAGACCGTCTTTACAGGGCATACAGCAGTAGTAGAAGATGTTTCCTGGCATCTGCTCCGTGAGTCTCTGTTTGGGTCAGTTGCTGATGATCAGAAACTTATGATTTGGGTTACTCGTTCAAACAATACTTCCAAACCAAGTCACTCAGTTGACGCTCACACTGCTGAAGTGAACTGCCTTTCTTTCAATACTTATAGTGAGTTCATTCTTGCCACAGGATCAGCTGACAAGACTGTTGCCTTGTGGGATCTGAGAAATCTGATACTTAAGTTGCATTCCTTTGAGTCACATAAGGATGAAATATTCCAGGTTCAGTGGTCACCTCACAATGAGATTATTTTGGCTTCCAGTGGTACCGATCGCAGACTGAATGGGATTTCAGTAAAATTGGACAGGAACAATCCCCAGAAGACGGATAAGATGGGCCACCAGAGTTGTTGTTTATTCATGGTGGTCACATTGCCAAGATATCTGATTTCTCCTGGAATCCCAATGAACCTTGGGTGATTTGTTCTGTATCAGAAGACAATATCATGCAAGTGTGACAAATGGCATAGAACATTTATAATGATGAAGACCCTGAAGGAAGCGTGGATCCAGAAGGACAAGGGTCCTACATATGTCTTTACTTCTTGTGATTTTAGACTCCCCTTTTTTCTTCTCAACCCTGAGAGTGATTTAACACTGGTTTTGAGACAGACTTTGTTCAGCTATCCCTCTATATAATAGGTACCACCAATAATGCTATTAGCCCAAACAGTGGGTGTTTTCTAAATATTAATGGGGGGGGGGGGCTTGATTCAGCAAAGCCACAGACTTACGTTGAAATTTTCTTCAGGAATTTTCTAGTAACCCAGGTCTAAAGTAGCTACAGAAGGGGGAATATTATGTGTGATTATTTTTCTTCTTATGCTGTATATCCCCAAGTTTTTCAGACTCTTTTAAGTAAAGGCTAGAGTGAGTAAGGAATAGAGCCAAATGAGGTAGGTGTCTGAGCCATGAAGTATAAATACTGAAAGATGTCACTTTTATTCAGGAAATAGGGGAGATTCAAGTCATATAGATTCCTACTCGAAAATCTTGATACCTGATTTTCCAGGATGCACATTATCATATGTAGACCAGTTTCCTCTTGGTTTCCTCAGTTAAGTCAAAACTACATGTTCCTCTTTCCCCATATATTCATATATTTTTGCTCATTAGTGTATTTCTTGAGCTGTTTTCCTGTTGTTTCTTTCCTGTGTGTGAAATGATGTGTTTTTTTTTTGTTGTTGTTGTTGTTTTTAACTTGGGACCACCAAGTTGTAAAGATGTAAGTTTTTACCTGACAGTTACACCACAGGCAGACTGTCAAGTTGAGAAGAGTGAATTAATAACTTGTATTTGTTTTAAAAATTAAATTAATCCTTGATAAGAGTTGCCTTTTTTTAGGAGTTAGCCCTTGATCACTAGTTTGATGCCATCTCCTTTTTGGGTGACCTGTTTCACCAGCAGGCCTGTTACTCTCCATGACTAACTGTGTAAGTGCTTAGAATGGAATAAATTGCTTTTCTACATTAAAAAAAAAGGATTAGTAGAAAGATGCTAACACAGAATAAAGACAGTGCAGGGCACATCTGTGAATGCCTCCGGGGAAAATATCCTGTTACAGAGGGTCTTGTAGAATGTAGAGTAACTCCATATAGAGAAGTGGGGTTTCTGTAAAAAGCCACAGGGCATCAGGAAGCAGGAACAACATGAACAAAGCAGTATGTTTTAGGAAACTGGGAGTAACTTCAGGTGATGAGAGAGAAGGACACATGGGGAGAAGTGGCAAGAGATGAAGGTCCACAGATAGAGGAAAGTTAAGAATAGTTTTGCCTAGTGTGCAAAGTACTCTACTCAATTTAATTTTGAAGAAATGAAAAAAAATCAAAGACTTTTAAATGCAGAAAAGCAAAATCATGCCTGTGTTTTGGAATGATAGTGCCAGCAGTGGGTGGTAATGGATCAGAACAATTATATTGGAATTAGCAAGGAGAGTTAGGAAGCATCAGGGAAATACACACAGAGTACAGGGGTGATGGCACTGAAGGAGGAGAAGGGGAAATCATGCTGAAGCAGAATCAGTAGGATTTGGAGACAGTTCGGTTGTGAAAAAGAATGGTCGTGAGCAACCCATTCAATAGTTGTACTTTCTTTTGGGTATGAGAAGAGTGGAGGACCCTACCAAACAAGGAAATGCTTCAGAATCACCAAAGAAAGAGGAAACCACAGTTTTCAGTCTTGAAGGGTACATAGTGGAAATAAAGAAAACCAATTGTTAACATATCAGGGCCAAAGATATAGAACGTACGATTATTCAGGTACCTGATAGTTTCTCTGGAACAGATCCATGATAAAATGTGTATTGAGCAGAGATTTACAGGAAAATGTCAGATGATAACTTGAATGCAATGAGAAAGATTTGAAACCAATAACAGCTAACAGGAAAAGCTGATTTAAAATATGCATTTAAAATTAGCTGGGCATGGTGACACACGCCACTGCACTCCAGCCTAGCGACAGAGCTAGACTCTGTCTCAAAAAAAAAAAAAAAAAAAAATGCATTTACGTTATAACAAAAGTACCTTTGAGAAAGAAATATGCATTTATACCAATTAACAATATACACCCATTCCACTTTCATTAAGTTAATTATTGTTAGGAGTACCTCCACTGATCTAGCCAGAGTTTTGTAGCTTCCTCCTTACTCACTCAGATGTAGCAATAGAACTGAGCATTCAATTCTAGGAACTTAAAAAATAAAAATGAAATAGAGACTTATTTGGTAAATAGTGGCAGAAACTGCCTGCCTTCACTCCCTGGCCCATGGCCAGGCACTCTGCATTCAAGGCAGTTTCCACTGGAATGAATGAGGCTGGCGAAGGATGCAGGCTTAAAAGTACCTCCTTGACTGAGACTCAGCAGCAGTCAGCAGTAGGTGCCAAGGATCCTGTTCATGAGGGAAAGGGAGGGGCCTAGAGGAGCAGAGCTGGGTTTCTGGACACTTGTATATAGCATGTTAATTGCAATAAATTCAGCCTTCAATCTTCTAAAAAGCTCACCTTCTCAGCTTCTGAATATCAGACATGTGGGTTTATCTCTGAATAGTTTATTCATTCTTAAGAGCTACTCAGGGAAAAGAAGATTCAACTGATTTATCTTGTTGAGGAGGACAAAAACTTAGGTACCTTGTGCTCAACATTTTTTTATGACTAGTTTGTGCTCGTTGTTCCAAACTATCTGAGGTTCACTATGTATTTTAAACAAAAACAAACTCAATATCCAGAATAAAATATGTTTAATATGACCTTCCCTTGCCTTTTGTATCTTTCGTGGTGAAGTAATTGCATCAATTCTTTTAAAAAATTCTTCTCCATAATTAGGCTGATTCCAACTTTCCTTTTCTCATTTCTCAGTGGAGATCACCACCAATAAAATCTTGAGCACCTCCCTGTACAAGTATTAACTTACTTGCATCTTTGAGAGGCCAAATACAATATATGGAGTGGTGAACTGGAGCTTTCAACTTCAGCATTTACATGAAAGTTTTCTCAGAAAACTTGTTTGTTCATATCACCTGACCTTTACAAAGTACATGCATACTCAATTAACTCTTAGGTTCAGTGATTTCCAAGCCAGTCTCATTCATCTTTGGCTTCATAAAAAATATGCTCAAGTTGCCAGATAGCAATCAAATAAATCTTCAGGAACTGCTCTTCTGTATTTGATTGTTTCCATTGTTAGGTTTTAAGCTTCTTCTCTGAAACATTAGTTTATAAATGTTGAAAAACCTACCTGCGTGCATATGAGCCTATCTGTAGTTCCCCATTTTCATAATGATCTAGTGCATACGTTAAAGTCAGTACAATTACAATTGCGAACAGAATTCCAAGTGTTTGAACATAAATTTGGCTTCAAATTATATAGGAAGTTTGTTTTGAAGGGCTTGGGAAGCATTAGATTGACTGTAGAACTAAAACTTAGAAAAATAAAGGATTGAGTTAGGTCAATAGGATGATAGCTTGTGTTGTCTAATTGGAGTCTGATCATATTGGTAAATCAAAATCATTTTATAAATGATTCATATGCTAGAAGTCTTGAATTATACATAATTTAGAACAATGAATACCATGTGCAAGATGCAAAGTGGGATAAGGCCCGTTTGCTACCTTGTGAATCTTACTATCCAGGGGGGCAATAGACTTAGACATAGCAGACTCTAGTAAGGGTTGGGCGATTATTATTCCCAAAGGAGGAATAAACAAAGGGCTATGAAAAGGTAGTAACAATTCTGAGCAGGGTCATTAGGAAAGGCTTTATGGAGAAAGTGGCATTGAAACAAGGCTTTGAAAGACAAGGAAGTAAGAACCAAGGATGATGGAGCAGCACAGCTATCATATTCAAGTCAGAGAAAATGAAGGGCTATAAGAGGCCACAAGGAATTGAGAAATCATCAAAAATGTACTCAGGAAATATTCGTAGTTGTATGGGGTTGGTGTGTGGGGTATTTATGACTAGATATTTTATCTTATTTGAGAGGAAACTTGAAGCCACTTCTGGGTGCCAAGAATGGCAAAGACAGGATGAAAAGCATGACTTTATGTAATTCTATTTAGCTTTATATTTTACAGTTTAATGTGTCAAGACAGGAAGTTCTGCTTGATGACCCTGAGTAATTTTCTGGCCCCCAGTGATTCTGTAAGAAAGTATTGTTTCACATAATTGTGTGGCATTCATTATGAATCATTACGGACATTCATTTCCTTCATATTTTTTTAATTGAGTGACTGTTAATTGCTCTCTTCACACCAAGGTCCCAGGCATAACCGTTAATGATTGTTCTCAGTCATCAATAATGCTCACTGTGTTGCAGTGAATTAGTCCACGAACATTTTCTGAAGCTCTTTATTAGGTTTCTCTATTGCATTGGGAAGACCAAAACCAAGAATAGGTGTTTTGCCTGAACTGCAATCATTAATTTTCTCTTATTGCTGGATTTCTGACTCTTACTTTGTGAATTCCCTACATGTTACCTTCGTTCTAACCATGTTTGAGAAGACATTCAAAAGATCAATATCTACAATTTGGAGGGATCCATATGCTCTCAGTGTTATTGTTTGTAAGAATGATAGACAAGATGGCCATCCCTTACTCTCAGAAATCAGGTTCTGTTTAATAAATATGTTGAAATTATACATGACAGTGAGAATAGAAACAGAAAATAAAACTGTTCCTCACCAAAGCCATGTGGTCATTGTGATATAGTGTCAGAGAAAAGAACAAATTTAGGGTATTGCTAAAAAAGACACTCGGGGTCAAGGCTAAGGGTAAGGCTAAAGACTAAGTCAAAACTGGTTGAAAGGCCTTTACGCTAAGGCTTTTGAAACAATTAAGGTGCCTACTAGATCCTTTTATGTGCACAAAAGGATTTCTAGAAAGATTAAAATCTTGATTTTATAGAACCTGGAAACCTCCAAAGTATCTGTGATTGAGTGTCTAGAGACAGACATCTCAAAAGTAAGTATGAGTATGGCTTTTGGGGCCTACCATGTTTGGAACTTACAATGCTTTGGAAAAAGCTGTATTAGAGGAAGCATTGCCAGGCTGTCCTAAAAGACTGAAATCATTTGAGATATGAAAAAATCTCAGGAATCCCAGCTTTCCTCAGACAGGGATTGAGCTGGGAAAACTGCTCAATATCCAAAAATGGTGTATTCTCCAATGCTATCTCCTGAGGTGGCCAAGGAGAACGATAGAAAAGGAAGACACTTCCAGAAGGCAGAGCTGTGGAAACCAACGAAATCACTTTCAGGAGCAGAAACAGGGTGGCATCAAGAAATATTTCCTACCCTCAGAGGAGGGTATCTGGCAACATTTCACCAGCAGGATTTCACCTTATCTACAAGGCAGTCACTGTTGTGTGACTCCCATACTTCCCCTTTTTCTAATGGGAGTATTTTTACTTTTATCCTATTCCTATTCCACCTTTGTATGTTCAGTTTGTGTTGGACACATAACTTTTCCTTTAATTAAGAGGTCTCTGGATTAAGACGAATTACATTCGGACCTGATGTAAATCACAAGATCCTAAAACATGAGGCTATGATTAGATGAGACTTTGGTGGGTCTTTCGCTGGGGGATGAATGAGTTTTGCATATGAAGAGGATATGAATAAATATAAACAAGATAATCGTTTGTAACAGTTCGCATGATCGTTTAGCAGATACTCCTTTCCCCCTCCCACTTCTCTGTCCCATTGATGCCGGACTTGGTCAAGTGATTTGCTCGAGCCAATAGGGTGGTAGTGGACATAACAACAAATACCTGAAAGGTACTTGTGTGGTGGTGCTTGTGTCATTGCCCCGAGAAGAACACACCCCAGGGACTCTGCTGGTCCTAGGATAAAAACATACGTGGGTCACCCCATCTCTACTAAAAATACAAAAATATTAGCTGGGCGTGGTGGCGGCCGCCTGTAGTCCCAGCTACTCAGGAGGCTGAGGCAGGAGAATGGCGTGAACCCAGGAGGCGGAGCTTGCAGTGAGCTGAGATGATGCCACTGCATTCCAGCCTGGGTGACATAGCAAGACTCTGTCCCAAAAAACAAAAAAACAAAAGCAAAACAAAACAAACAAACAAAAAAACATGTGTCAAAGCCTCCTCAGCTTCCCTACACACCTGCAACTTGACGTTTTCACCCTAGGCAGCTCTAGACCTGTAAGTATGAGAATAAAAGCTTATTGCTGTCATGCCAGTGAATTTTGGGGTTGTTTGTTATATACCCCAATAGCTGTCTGATAGAATGCTATATCCTAAGCACTATGCTGTGCACTTAATTATTCCATCATTATGCTCTTGATCCTAGTGTCTTGGTCCATTTAGGCTGCTATAACAAAATACCAGAAATGGGTGGCTTATAAACTACAAATACTTATTTCTCACAGTTCTGGAAGCTAAGAAGTCTCACAGCAAGGCACCAGCAAGCTCAATGTCTGTTCTCCTCACTGATGGCCATCTCACTGTTTCCTCACATGGCGGAAAGGGCAAGGAATCTCTCTGGGCTTTCTTTCATAAGGGCACTAATCCCATCCGTGAGGAATCTGTCCCCATGATCTCATCACCTACCAAAGGCCCCAGTTCCAAATACCCTCAAAACTGGGAATATGGTTTCAACATGTGAATTTGGGGGACACAAGCATTAATACCACAGCATCTAGTTACTTGCATTTTAATCTTCAAATACGGAACTTTGGCCAGGTGCAGTGGCTCCATTACAAGTGATGTAATCCCAGCACTTTGGGAGGCCAAGGCAGGAGGATTGGTTGAGCCCAGGGTTTTCAGACCAGCCTGGGCAACATGGTGAAACCCCATCTCTACAAAAAATATGAAAATTAGCTAGGCATGGTGGTGTGCGCCTGTAGTCCCAGGTACTGGGGCGGCTGAAGTGGGAGGATTGATTGAGCATGGCAGGTCGAGGCTGCAGTGAGCTGAGATAACACCACTACACTCCAACCTGGGTGACAGAATGGAAAAAAAACTGGAATTTTCCAGTTTGTATTCTCTTGAATGCATTTGAGACTGATGAGAGCAGGTTGGGAAGACTGTAGGAGCCTGGAGAGAACCTCTGGATTCCTGAAATACTGTCATAAATAAGTCTAGCTCTAATGGGCAGGAAGGAAAGATAAGAAAGAGGGAAGGAAAATAAAACAAAAGAAAGAACAAAATGTGAATATCAGCTCATGCTAAGTGACAGACACTTCACATATGCTCTGGTGTAGTGTGTAGCCCACTCACACAGAAAACATTCCACTCAAGGACTTTAAGAGGTGACACATATCCACTTCATCTACTCTGGAAAGTTGAATTTTGGCTGAAATAGACAGGGATCTCTCTCTTGAAACCCCCTTTAAAGGGAGAAAATGGCTTGCAGCCATTCTTGAATAGTCTTTTAATTTATTACATAGCAAACTATGCCTTATATTGAATGGGTTTTCAATTTCTGGGTTTTTCTTCATTAAGGAAACGTAAAAATCTTTAGCCAAGAAAAAATTTCACCAAACTTTGTTTGGGACAGAATCTTTTTGTGCAAATATAATTCATGACTTCCTTCTGGGAATATATTAGCAGAGCTAAAAAATTCTAAGCAGTTTTCAAGTAAACTTCATGGGAATTAATGGGACTAAAATTTGTTCTTGGAAAATCTGTTATCCATTCTTTCAGGAATCTAATTTTTTTTTGCATTTTTTTTTCTTTTTGTATTTGGTTTAACAAGGGTTATTCAACCTTTCTCTGTTTCTAAAAATGTTATTACCAAGACTAAAATTTTCATTTGGGCTCTAAACGGTGAAACAGTGAACTAGTAACCAAACATTTTCTTGTATGTGTCAATAGCAAGATTATAACCAAAACTTTACATATAACTAAATTTCTAATATCAGAAGAATATTTTAACATTCGTCTGGACCAATTCCTCCTCCTGTTGTGCTGTGTAAGGCTACTCCCCTCTTTGGCGGTTCATACTCTTTTTGCAGGCTGGCAACTTAGGGTGGTGTGTGCTCAGTTCAGCCTTAATGGACCCAGTGTTACACGATGATATTTGCAAAATGCCTGGCACGAAGAGTTACTCAGTTGATGTTTACTTCCTTCCTTATTTTCTCTTCCTTTCATTTCTTCCTTTTTCACTCCCTCTGTTCAGAGCAAACATGTCAAATGGTTTCAGGTCAAGAAACTTTCCCTCCAAACATCAGGCATGTCCTCATTCTCTGCTCTTGACTTTCCATGATTTCCTCTTTAATAATTGCCTTTACAAATTATATCTTAACAGAAATTTACTCTTTCAATATATACATTAATCACAGAATAGCTTTTCTCTCTGTCCATGTGGCTGACACTGCAGGTTGTTCTTTCTTGAAATGGAGCATGTTTTTTCCTATTCTATGAGTGGAGTGTATGTCTGTGTGGGGATGAGACAGGTGTGGGTGTTTTGTTCTAATGCCTTCAACTCAAAGAACTTCATGGCTGAGGTCAAAGCTGAGAATAGAGCCCTCCCCACTGGGCAGAGACGTGGGTGCCAGGACACTTCCTGTCCTACATCGTTAAAGCTTACCCTGACAGCAGAAGCCCAGGGTTGTCCTTTTTGTTTCATGCCTCCTATGGTCTGTGCAGGCTAAAAAATCACACTAATCACTGCAGGAAATCAGAAACACAGGGACTAAGATCTCTATTTTGTTGGAAGAAAAGCTGGTTCTCAATGAGATTGGGTCAGTTTTGCCAAGGTCATCTGTCCAGTGAGTGGTGGAGAAAGACTCCCACACTGTCTGGCTGTGGAGAGCATGTGCTTATCACTATTCATCTCTATACCTCCGTGCCTAATGTGCTACCTAGGACCTTGCTGTACAAATTACGGTCTACAGACCAGCAGCATTGGCATTTCTTGGAAACTTGTTAGCAATATTGAGCTCAGGCCCCACCCCATGATACTTAATCAGAATCTTCATTTTTAATAAGATGCCCAGGTGATTTGTGTGCACGTTAAAGTTTGAGAAGCACAGAGATAGGACATACACTGTAGTTAATAAATAAAGGCATGGAGAATATAAAAGAAAATTAAAAATATATGGGATATGTCAGGAAGTTCCAGTATCAATCAAATAGGAAATCTAGAAAAGACCAGAGAGAACAGAGGGATGGCAACATGCAAAGAATAAGAGAACAATTTCTTGGCATTAAATGTCAGACTGAAAGGGCTCATTGACTACTAGGCAGGGTAAAGGGAACAGTAACAGCAACTCATACCTAGGTAAATGGCAGACACATTTCAGAACACTTGGAATAAGGGAAAAACCTGTTAAAACTTCTAGAAAGACGGAATAGATTAACATTGCAATGAGGAACAGATATGCAAGTGCAAGAAGAAAATGGAATAATATGAAAATCCTGAAGGAAAATGTATCTGGACTTCTTATTTCATACCGGGTGAATCTATTATTCAAAGACAAGGGCAACGTAAACGCGTTTTCAAACATAAAAGTTGATTCAGTCAGGATTCTTAGAGCATAGATAACCTTGTATCTATCAAGGTTAAGCAGAAAACGATTTATAAAAGGACTTTAGAAAGCTCACAGAACCTCTTGGAGGGCCAGAGAATGAGGTTAGCAGGCTGTACAGCAGGAACAACACAATCAGAGCAGGGGCACTTACCCAAACCAATGGACAGGGCCATCAAGGCCCTACAATCGTAGCCACTTGCTGCTTATCACCTACGATGCTAAGAACTACATACACTGAATTCTGCCATAGCCCCCAGAGGAATTTGGTACCCCTTTCATTGTGCTTGTCCAAATATCAGCTCTCTGCACTTGGCCTTCCCTTGTGGTTACTCATTGCCTCCCTGAGCCTCATGTGGGAGCATCTGCTTGGTAGAGCTGAGGTCCCATGTAAATATCCAGCTTCTGGGAGATTGGGAACATAGTTTCCAGAGTGACAGACTCTATAAAACAGGAAGGCAAGCTAGAGGAGGGGTGGAATCAGAGTTCAGTGAGCCAGACTACAGTATCTAGAGCAATCCAACAAAAGATAGATAATTAAAAAGAGTAATGGAAAATTGGATGCACAAAAGAAGAGAGGAATAAATCTAAACATATTGGTAATAGCAATACATGATAGTATATTAAGTTTATTAAACAACAGACTCACAAACTTAAATATTTAGCCTCCGAAGTTTCCAGAAAAGTAGATATTTAAAGAAGTATGAGGCAACTGGTTGCAAAAAGAAAGCATGTATAGTAATTGAAATGATAGATATAATAAATTCAAGATGAAAATCACTAAAAGCTCATATTGATAACAGAAATAATCTATCAAAACTATCTGAGCCTTTATATTCTATATAGTTAACTAGTTACTTATCTAACTAGTTCTTAAACTAGGAAGAATTTATAGAAAATTATAGCACTGAGGGCTCAAATGAAAAAACAGAACTTATGTCTAGCATTGCAGAATTTCTTTTTTTTTCTGTTTAGAGGAATATGTAATTATTGGGCAGACATGCAGAGCATGAAGGCAGGAAGAAAAAGGCATAAAGCAAACAGAACAAGATCATACGTAGAAATTGACTGTGGACTCTTACATAGAAGCCCAAACTGCAGCTGACCTGACCCAAGCAAACTGAGTTTCCCAGAAGAGATCAACATAACTAGAGCAGAAAAAGAAGAAGCAGGATTATTCAGTGAGGAGAACAAGAAGTTTATACAAAAACTTTGTTGTATAGCATTTGTGCCATACTGCCTCTATGTATGCTTCAGGCTACTGTATAGAAAATATATTTAGTTTATATTCCAGAATGTAACTTCATTTTTCTCAATCAGTAAATAAAGCTATCCTTAAAATTGAACAGAGATTTTTTAACCCATCCAAATATTAATTACCAATTACATAATTGAATAATTTTTGTTTTTTCTACAGAAAAGGCTGTAGTGTAGTCAGACTTAATTTTCTTTTTATTTGAAACTTCTTGCTTCACAAATATAGCTATATACCCTAGGTCAAGCTGGAATTTACAATCATTTTAGCAGTTTGCTATTTTGATAGGAAAAAAATAATATTTCTCCAAAAATCATCATGTTATACTTGGAAAGTTCAGAGACCATTTCTGTGCCCCCAGCTCGCGGAGCATCCTTGTCACCTGGTGGAATGCTCTCCTGCTTGCTGATGATAAAAGGGATCGGTTCAGGCTGCAGGGCTTCAGCTGAGCCTCTTCCCTTTAGGTTACTGTTTGAAGGTCCGCATTGTAGGGAGTCACTGTGATCAAGAGACACAATTTAGCATCTGATAAAAATCAGAGCATGGTAAAAGTTCAAATTTCCATTCCCTTCATTTGAAAGCATCTGTGTTTTATAAGTCCCTTGTCAAATGTGACAGGTAGTGGTTGAAAGGATGTCTTCTCTTCCCATTGCCAGTTTTTTTAAGGTAGAGTTGACAAATAAATATTGCATATATTTACAGCATACGATGTGATATTTTGATATGTGTTTACATTGAGAAATAATTGAATCAAGCTAAAGAACATATCCATCACCTCACATACTTATTATTTTAAGATCTAGTCTCCTAGCAAATTTCAAATATATAGTCCATTGCCATTAATGATAGTCACCAGGCTAAACAATAGGTCTCGAGAATTTTTCATCAAGAGGATGGGTTTTAAAATAACATATACTAGCATTTTAATCTAGGCTCTGCTGCTTTATGGCTATATACATTTAAGCAAGTCATTTACTCTCTCCGAGCCTCAGCTCCTAGTCTGTAAAGTAGACATAATAGCAACATTCAATTGTCAGGATCAGATAATGAGATAATGAGTGTAGAGTCCTTGACACAGTAGTTATTAAAATGAAACAGCTATAGATGTCCTTGAGAATAATTTCCTAAAAAGTTAGCTGGGAGACCTCCTAAATATCTTTATAGTTGTTTATCTGTTGATGGTGAATGTGGAGCCTCAGGGATCCAATGAGAGAAAAAATAAAATTGAGGATTAGAGAAGTAAATTGGAGCCATTGAACTACAAGGACCTTACCACTGATTGCAGGTCTCATTTTGAGTATTTTGACAATATGAATTTAAGCATTAAAGCTGAGCCTTTAGGGGTAGCAATTCCCCTTCCAAGAACTTTTTCAAATGAGTTAATTATTTGCTATGAACCAGATACCCTCTATACGCTTGGGACATATCAATATATAAATTAAGCCAGCTAAATTGCAAAGATGTATTACAGTCATCCTTGTAGTATGATTTATGTTATGAGTCCAGCCTGAAGTACAAATAAAACAGCTCTTATTTTTCAAATACAGTCTAATTTGATCACTTCTATGATTAGATTAGCAGCAAATGCAGTAAATCTTTGGTGGGGAGGAGGCTGGTGGGAGAGTCCCTCTTTCTTCTAAAATGTTTATGAAATCTATAGGTTTAGTCAGTCCAAAAGGGCTTTTATAACTTCCAAAAACTTTGTAGAGAAAGAACCAGAAAACATGTTCTGTTTACAGAGATTTTGAAGCTGCTGTTGTTACTGTTTGTTTCCTGAAAGGCACAGGGTCAGTCCGCACAGCTGTGATGATGATGATCACATTGGTGGTGTCGGTTCAAATCCCTGTGTATGCCTCATGGTTCTTCAAACAGGGCATCAATTCACACAGCGTTATTCACGGTGAGTAGCGTTCCATGTCAAAGCATTAATAACGATTTATCTCTAGGCCCTGGGATTATGGATAGTTTCATTTTTTTCTCTTTGCTTATCTGAAATTTCTAATTTTTCTATAAGAGCATGGATTACTTGTATTAATATTTTAAGTCAAGAAAAGCCTATTTTAAAGTGAACTTTATCAGTTACATTTAATGTGAAATTCCTCTTCTAGAGCTGATCAAGGAAAGAAGATTAGGCATGGATATTCAGTTTAAAATGGTGAGATTAAACTTTTCCTTTATGTGCTAGTCTTTTATTCAATAAGTAATTTGGAGCACAGCTTTTGTCATGGGGAAAATAGCTGATGCGGAGACAGGGATAGAAAAGGGACATGACCCTATCCTCATAGATTTACAGACTGGTCACTGGATGCTGGTGACACATAGGGACATTTTCATTTGCTAAAGCAAGGTAGAATGATGACTTTATACTCTGCATGTTTATACTCTGCTCTGCCATTAGACAGTAAGTTTCAAATGGCACTAAGTCAGGCGTAGAGGAATCCCTGAACATTCATGGGTGTTAGGGAGAGGGAGAGAGGCCTGGTGAATGGATGCAAGACGAGAGTCAGGCCTTCCTTCTGTCAGTTAATTGCCAAGTGACCTTGGATTAGTTACTTAATTCTCTCTTCATGGCTCTGTTTTCTCATCCCCAAGTAGAGAACCATAATAATACTTACCTTGAAGTGATGATATAAACTACATGACACAGAGTAGTTGCTTCACACAGAGTGTTGGAACCCACAGAGCTACCACCTGGAAATCCCTGCTCATCTAAGGGTTGGATCTAGACTCTGGTAGATTTGGGGAGGGTGGGGTTTGAGTTATGTCCATTCCTGAGCTTGTCCATGCCACAACTTGCTGCTCTGTTGTCTCCTGACAATTGGTCTCCTTGCTGTAATTTCTAGAAAGCTTCACACAGGACACTCCTCTCACTCCTCAGACCATCTTTCCCATAATACTGCTGTGTCTAACAGATATGTACACATGATGGGAGTAACATATGGGGAACCCAGCAATAGAGCAGAATTTCAATACATGACATCACTTTTCTTAAAAATTCCCAGGTCTCACTGGTAGCAGGGATTTGTCTCTGTTACCTTTTTCCATGGACTTGTTTGCTCCCATTTTCCTAGGCTTCTTTTCAGCCATTACCCTTTTCGTGTTTCCCAAGCTGCCTCAGAGCAAATTTCGTTTCTTTATTGTACAAAACAATTTGGTCTTAATTGAGATTAAGCTCCTGGTGTATCTGGAAAATCCCTAATGACTTTTACTCAACGAAATAGTCAATCCTTAAGTCAATTCTTCATTTCTCCCAGAATGTGAATGTGGAGGCAGAAATTCTTTTCTTTTTTTAATCTAATTTCTCTCGTCCGTTAAACTAGCTATTGCTGTTGTTAGTTCTGACACACTGAAACTAGATTCTCAGAGCAGGCAACTTGAAAACAAGTCAGTAGATTGGCTGCATTCCTCCTAAGCCGTTTCTCTAACTATGCTTACACTTTGAGGTGAAACTATAATCTGCTTAATTCAATTGAGCTTAAACGTTTGTTTCCCCATTATTTATTTCTCCATTGATTTTTGTCCAGTGGCTTGCAGTGCTTCCACAAAAGAACTTCATAAATTTGGTTTGATTGATAACTTCCATAGGCCTCATAGGCACCAGGGCTGGAAGATAAATAAATCTCAAAACAGAATGGAAGCTGTGTTTCAAAGGACAATGGTGGTGGGGAAGAGGAGGGAGAGATTACTTTGAATGGTATTGCCAAATTTATTTCAACAGCTTGAAAACAGCTGATAAACACTGTAAAAAAAAAAAAAAAAAAAAAAAAAATGAAGTCCTTCATTTAGTGAGACCTGCTTGTCCAGATAGGGTTGGGTGGCTGCCAGCTGGTGAATCAAATGTCGATTGGGTTTACACCATAGGAGACAATCTGTTCTAGCAGTGCTTGGACTGGAAAAAGAATGAATCGGTAAAGAGCTGTTCTACAGGATGCCAGTCATTCAAGGAGCTGAGGAAAGCCCGCAGAACACCCAAATTATTACAGGGTCAGGATTGTGTCATTTATCTATTTGCAAGGACAAGAGTAATTATTCTCTCAGCATTAGGGATAAGCTTTTCAGAAGAATATTGCCAGGATAAAAAAAAATGCATGAAACAGATATATGTGTTGAAAACTCAGTGACAAGATTTGTGTAAAATTCATTGCTTCTGGGTTGCTGGTATGAACCTAGGGGAATGTTGGAAAATAACCAGTAGATTCCTTAGCTTACTTATTTCAGATTACCTTTTAAGCCTTAAAGTTTCTCATTTCTTTGTGAATGAAACTTTCCAATTGTAATAATGTGAAAAAAATAAACATAACTTTATATTTTGTAAATATCCAAATGCTCATATTTGAAAAAAGTTTTCACAAGAAAAAAGTCTTAAAATAGAAAGAAAAATTACTCATAACCCATCATCCAATAAAATTACTTCCAGTTTTACTTTATAATGTATATCTTTTCAAGTGTGTGTGTGTATATAGAGAGCGAGGTGTTTGTGTGTGCATTTTTCTGTACTTACAAAATGAGATCCCATCATACATGTTGCTTTGAAACATGTCTGTTTTTCTCTCACTGTACCATGTCATCTTTTGATGTTAATAAATATATGTGCAAGTACTTTTATTTAATGGCTGAATAGCATTCCATGTATGAATATACAGTAATACAATTAATTTCCTAGTGGCAAGTATTTGGGTTATTTCTATGTTTTGCCCATTATAAACAAGGTAAAGACATTTTGTTGTGGAAATATTTATACATTTGGGTGACGATTTTATAAGGATAAATCCCATAAACATAAAATACACATTACAATTTTTTAAAAAAATTGTAGTCAAATACATATAACATAAAATTTACCACTTAATAATTTTTAACTGTATAGTTCAGTGGCCCTAAATAAATTTTTGTGGTACCATTACCACCATCCATCCACAGGACTCTTCATCTTGCAATACTGAACCTCTGTCTCCATTAAACACTAACTGTCCCTTCCCCCCTCTCCAACCCCCTGACAACCATCATTCTACTTTCTGCCTCTATGACTTTGTTGACTATTCTAGGTACCTCATATAAGTGGAATCATACCATTTGTGTCCTTTTGTGACTGGCTTATTTCTCTTAGCATAATGTCCTCAAAGTTCACCCATGTTGCAGCATATGTTAGACTGTCTTGTCTTTTAAAAGCTGAAATAATATTCTGCTTGATGTGTATGCTATATTTTATCTATCAGTAGGCACTTGGGTTGATTCCACCTTTGGGCTATTGCCAGTTCTGCCACTATAAACATGGATGGACAACATTGCTTCCAGTCTCTTCTCATAGTTCTTTTGGATATATCCAGAAATAAAATCACTGGATCATATAATAATTCTATTTTTGATTTTTTGAAGAACCACCACACTATTTTCCACAGTGGCTCTACATTCTCAACAATATTGTGCAAGTCTTCTAATTTCTCTACATCCTCACCAATACTTGCTATTTTCTGCTTCTTTTTTTAATAGTAGCCATCCTAATGAATGTGTGGTGGTATCACATTGTGGTTTTGGTTAGCATTTTCCTAATGACTAATGATATTGAGCATCTAATATGCAGATTTTTAAAGCTTATGATTTACATTGCTAAATAGTTCTCTAGAAATGTTCTACCAACTTAATCGCAGTAAATAGTGCTCATTTGCCTTCTCTGACATCCACTGGTAATGTCTATCATGGAACTTTTAAACAACAGTGCTCATAGACATGGAAAATGTTGCTGTAAGCTTTTTGATTTAAGTTAGAAGGTGCTATATTTCTTCAAGGTTACTCACGGTGTTAGCAGGCTAGGCACTAAAAATACATTTACTGACTTGAAAGCTATATTTTTAAACACATAATTGATCTTTAGGAAGATTACATAAAGTTAAATAACTGGTTTGATTCTTTTGTATCTCCATTCTCTCCCACTCCTTAGCGGGACTCCCTTGCTAAGTCCTGCCACCTCTAATTGCAGCCTCCCATTTGCCTAAGGATTCCTTGATGATATTTAAGTTTACTTACCTAATCTCTGGTTCATTTTACTATCCTTCTGTAATCATAATCAATAAACAGCAGTTATCCTTTTATGAGAAAGAAAGGAGAATTCGTAAGTGCATTCTTCTTAATTGAGTAAGCTCACATTTCTTGAACAGTGGTCCAAAAATTAATTGACAGCACCCTTTCATCGTATTTAATATTTCCCTTTCTCTATGCCACTAACTCTAAGGGTGTCAAATCTGCTCATAAAAATGTTTCCCTACTAATATACCCTTCACTTACTGGGAAGATGCAGCTGAACCTCTTGCTTGTGCATTGCCTCCTCAATATCAGATTTTAGTGACTCTTTTGCTGTTTCTGTGGCTTGTTGATAAACACAATTGATAGAAGAGCAAAATGTCCAGATGTAGACCTTATCTGAGAAAATGTCTTGGTTTGTGTGGAAATTGCTTGGAGATTTCCTTCTCACTGAACCCTATGTCTCACCCTGACTTTTTGTGCTTTTCTAATCAAAACAAGGTAGACTCATTTAGTTTATTCCTTTTTTCAGGAATATAAAATAAATTAAAAGTACACATGTTCTACTGGGACAAACAGGAAGCCATAAAATTGCTTGGCCTGCAGTCAAACATAAAAACATAAAATCATAAAAAATAGAACAGCAAACAAACATAAGGTAGCCTTAGAGAGGGTATTTAGAGAATAATCCCTGGCTACTTTCCCACAGGAAAGAAAAGGAAAACTTTCCGAAAGAAACTCGGAGGGTATTTTTTTTTTCCAAAGAGTATATAGTACCTGTTGATACTATATCTAAGTATGTGCTAAATACAATATAATTTCAGTTGTTATTAATATATTAATAATATTAATATGTATATTATTAGTAGTACAATATATATTCAGCATCAATGAACATATATTGATATTGCAACCAGGGGCAAATAAAACACATTTCTTGTTAGTAAAGAACTCCTGATTTAGTAACGGAAACAAGCACATAAAGAGATCAGTTTAATATAAATTTCAGAAGCTCAGACAGAAAGCTGTACTGGGTATTATTAGGAGAGGCTTTGCTGAGAAGGCTACTGCAGGGGTGAGCCTGAAGATGTCAAAGGATGGATGGTGTCAGGCAGAGGCCCAATAGGAGCAAAAAGCACAGGGGACTACAGCATAGTGTGTGGAGGGGCAACCACAAATGACAGTTGGATGTAGTTTGTTGGTTACATGAAAGCAGACAAGGAGTAAGTCAGCAGAAGCTAGATCACCTTCAGTGTGTGTGGGCACTTCTGAACCACATTATAGAGCTTGGCTTTTGTAATGTAGGGATGGATGCTCCCTAAAGCCATTTAATCTGTGTAGTGCCACAGTCATTTCTGGTATCACACATATCACTTGGTGGGATTTGAGGGAATGGATTTGCAGGGGTAGGGTGGGATGGGAGCTGGAGGTAGATATCCTGCCAGGAGTCCATGGAATAGTCCGGGAGGGAGAACGTGAGGGCATGAGCAGAGACCATGGAAGAAAGGATGGAGAGAAGATACAGCTGAGAAATTTTTAGGAAGAATTGCGTATGAAAGAGAAGTTGGAGGAGGGGAGTCGCTTGGCTTTTATTTTTGCAACTCCTATATCCTTCTGGAGGACACTGAAAAATGTAGGTGTTTTCTCATGCAACTCTGGGGAAAAGGAAACTTAGAGGTAGGGCGACCTCTAAACTCAATCTGCTTCTGAAATCCTAGGCAGTCATCTCTAGATATTCCCATGCCAGGATGACTCACACCTACAAGACGTCTATCTCCAGGGATCCAGACAAGAAGTACGGCACAGATCTTCATTGCTTTTGTATTTAATTTTGTTGTATCATTGTCCCTCTCCCCTACCGGGGGCGCTGGGGTACCTGGCTTCTTCTTAGCAAGCCACACTACCATAGAGTTCCCAGGAGCCATGGGCAACACTTATGATTGGCAACTTTCAGAGGATAACATGTACAAAGACCTAGGCAAACTAGTTCTAGAAACCAGAAATTCTAGAATCTTAAAAAATAGGGTTAATAAATGTTGCAGTTTGCCCAGGACAGATGTAGTTTATGGTTATCATCCTATGTTTAATTGTTTGTATTTCACCTTGTCATTCTAAAAAATTTCCTCATCCAAACAATATGTGATATGGTCAATCTGTTTATAGAAAGAAACATGGGACAGGTGCGGTGGTTCACGCCTGTAATCCCAGCACTTTGGGAGGCCAAGGCGGGCGGATCACGAGGTCAGGAGTTCAAGACCATCCTGGCTAACACAGTGAAACCCCATCTCTACTAAAATACAAAATAATTAGCCAGGCATGGTGGCACGCACCTGTAGTCCCAGCTACTCAGGAGGCTGAGGCAGAAGAATCGCTTGAACTTGGGAGGCGGAGGTTGCAGTGAGCTGAGATCGTGCCACTGCACTTTAGCCTTGGCGACAGAGCAAGACTCCATCTCAACAAAAAAAAGAAAAAGAAAGAAATATGATCACAGTTGCAGATTCTCAGCCTTCCTTCTCTAGGGTTTCTTCCACAGATTGATGACAAGAGACAGGCCTGGGAGGGACCATGGAACTATAAAAACTTGATTCTGCCTAAGATTTGATAGATTAAGTTTGTGGGAAAGTTGATAGGCGAGTACCAAACAGATACTCTTGAGTTCATAGGCTCAGTTTTTCTTAAAATGTATATAGAATAAACACTTTCCTTACCTCTATTATCTCATTGTCCTTTCCAGAAATTATGCCTTAACTACAAGTCCCTTGCTGACCAACACATTGCTTGCTTTCTGAATCATATTTATCTGGTTATATTTATTCAGTATGATAATGCTCAGGACATGCTACCCCACAATATGGTACCTTGGCATTTGAGAAAAGAGCAGAAGCGGCAAAGTCTCTCTGACTCCCCATCCTCTCTCCCTTGGTGTAGACCATAGAAGACTTCTCTGACCTTCCTCTAAAGTAGGTCATTCCAGGGGTACTCTCCCTATACCTGGAGAAAAGGAACATTGTTATCTCTGAAGACACTGGGACACAGAAAAGGATCTGAACACACAGGCCTCGCTAAGTTCCTCCTAGTTTATTACAATTAGATCTTATGTTGTTTGTCTAATTATACTTCGGCACTACTGTCCACTTCATCAGACTTAGCATAAAAATATACAGGTTTTCCTGATTCTTTGGGTCTGTATTTATGAAAGCTCTTGTGTCAAGTTTATTATTGTCAACAAAAAGAGTCAAACTCTGTAGCATATTTGACTGTTTAGTCAAATATTCATTCTGAGCCAAATACGAGTGACCCTGGCCCATGACACAGCCCCAGGGGATCCTGACAACATGTGCCTGAGGTGGTCAGGCTACAATTTGGTTTTATGTATTATTGGGAGACACAAGACATCAATTGGAACATGTAAGATGTACATTGGTTTGGTCAAAAGCCAAAAGGCCCACACGAGGTGGGGGCTTCGAGGTCATAGGTGGATTCAAAGATTTTTCTGATTGGTAATTGGTTGAAAGAGTTTATCTAAAGACCTGGAATCAATAGAAGGCAGTGTCTGGGCGAAGATAAGGAGTTGTGGAGACCAAGATCCTTATTATGCAGATGAAGCCTTCAGTTAGCTGGCTTTAGAGAGAATAGATTGTAAAGGTTTCTTATCAGACTTTAAAAGGCGCCAGACTCTTAGTCAATTCTCTCCTGGATGAGGAAAAGACCTGGAAAGGGAAGGAATTCTCTAAAGAATGTAGATTTTCCCCACAAGAGACAGCTTTTCAGGGCCATTTCAAAATATGTAAAAGAAATATATTTTGGGTTAAAGTACTTTAATTTCTTTCAGGGCCTGCTGTCCATCATGTTGGTATCCTATTGCTACAAAAAGTCTGTTTTGTTAGTCTGAAGGTCTCTGTTTTAATGTTAATGCCAGTCAGCTGTGCTGAATTTCGGAGGGAGGAGGGTATAATGAGGCATGTCTGACCACTCTTTTCCATCGTGGCCTGAACTAGGGTTTCAGGTTTACTTTGGAATTCCCTTGCCAGAAAAGAGGGCTTCATTCAGTTGGCTGGGGGGCTTAGAATTCTATTTTTGGTTTATATTCATAAATATCTCAGTCATGAATCCAGCAGTGAGTGAGAAAATGAGTTTTTTTTCCTTCTGATTTCATCTGCTTTTACCATAGAGCAGAAGCTCCAACAACATTATTACTGATTCTGTTAGTGGTGGTAAATCTGTCTAGGTCTGCAGCAACCTGAATTCTTGGGCATAAGGCAGAAGGAGAGACTGAGGCAAGTTTTAGAGCAGGAGTAAAATTTTATTCAAAAGCTTTAGAGCAGGAATGAAAGGAAGTAGAGTACACTTGGAAGAGGACCAAGCAGGTGACTTGAGAGATCAAATGCTCAGTTTGACATTTGACTTGGGGTTTCATATGTTGGCATGCTTCCAGGGTCTTGCATCCCTTCTCCCCTGATTCTTCTCTTAGGGTGGGCTGTTTGCATGAGCAGTGGCCTGCTAGCACTGGGAGGGAACATGCACAGTGTGTTTACTGGAGTTGTAGGCATGCTCACTTGAGGCGTTCTTCCCTTACCAGCCAAATGTTCCTAGAAGGTCATATACCAGTTAAACTCCACCATTTTGCCTCTTAACATGCATCCTTGAGTTCAGTTGCCCAACTCCTGAGATCTTATCGAGAAGTGCTGATCACCAGTTTCAGGTTTTTTTAATCTGTTGGGAGGCTGACTTTCCTTGGCACTGGCTGAGACCAATTACTATTTGAGAGATCACTAATAACTGCCTGACCCATCACCTGATGGTTGCCTGACATTCCTGCTGTGTGTGTAAATGAAGTAAATGCAGGGGTTGTGGGGGGTGCTGGGAGGGCTCGGGGAAGGGTAATCTCCTGCCTTGCTCGTGTCTGGCTAGTTACCATTTCTTCCTTGTATAAAAAAGTTTCCTCCTGATAGTACCACCCATCCGCTCCTCAACATGTGTCTCTTTCTACAATGTTATCTCACTATACATGGAACTGACATGTGAATCTCTCTATATCCTTCTTTCCTGACTAGTATTATTCATAAACACCATCATGCACATACCATTACCACTGTAAACTCAACTGAAATCCTGACAGTCTATTGCATGGATTGCCAGTTGATAAGATTTGGCTGTGCTCGCCTACCCAAAATCTTCTCTTGAATTGCAATCCCCATAATCTCCACAGTCCCCACCTGTCAAGGGAGAGACCAAGTGGACGTAATTGAATCAAGGGGGTGGTTTCCGGCATGCTGTTCTCGTGATAGCGAGTGAGCTCTCACTAGGTCTGATGGTTTTATAAGTGTTAGGTAGTTACTCCAGCGTTCACTTCTCCTTCCTGCTGCCTTGTGAAGAAAGTGCCTTGCTTCCTCTTTGCCTTCTGCCATGATTGTAAGTTTTTTGAGGCCTCCCCAGCCAGGTTGAACCGTTAGTCATGTTGAACCTCTTTCCTTTATAAATTACCCTGTCTGGAGCAGTTCTTTATAGCAGTATGAAAACAGATTAATACGTAGTTACTCTTGCTTATAGTCAATATCATTGACAGTTTTTACTAAGTTAAAATTTTCCTGTGAGGTGTGTCTTTGAGAAATTAAGAAAAAAATGGAAAAAAAAATTTGGGGCAGTGAACTGTGGGAGAACATTAGAAGGGGTCAGAGAGTTTAAACTTGTTTGATACAAGAGACCTAACAAACAAAACATCAAATTCAAAAATGGCATGAATGTGTATTACAGGGTGTTTAGGAGAAGAAAGAGGCCAAGAAAACAAATCTACAGGAAAAAATATGTTTCTGAGGGACTCAGGTGAGTTAGGACAATAAGCATAGTTGCAACTTAGGCAGCTGGGTAGATATAGAAAGGCAGTCTATAGATTAAAAAAAAGATGAATGCTTCAGATACTTTATGCTATTGTGTACAGTTTCTTATAGTACTAATCTATTTTACTTAATGGTCAAATTTTATAAAATATTAACAAAAGTAAGATGTTTGAACTAAAAAGATTATGCAACAGATTTATAGAGTGTCAAGCCATAATTATTTGCAAGGAGATATATTTAGCTGTATTATTGGAAACAATATCATTATTGGTTGCTATATGAGAATGTTCATAATGAGTTGAAGCTGCTGGCAGCATTTAATGAGGTTTCCTATTTTTCTTTCATTTGTTCAGCTTTTAGTAATATCAATAAGGCTCATTGCTTATTTCAGGGGGCTGGCAACAAACAGTTGTTAGAAGAGAAGAATGCTGCAAGGCTGCTCCAGTCCTAAAGTGCTGCTACAAATTGTCATAAGCATTTTAGGACCATTTGTTTATTCACTGATTCCTGTGTCTTCATCGTGGTGTGTGCTTGGTCGTAAATGGTAACATTGAATTTCTTTTTGTTTGCTGACAACTTGCCAGCTAAGCACTATGGAGTGTTCCAGGGAAAACATGTAGTTTCTTTGAAGTATTTGCTTCACAATTTTTCAAAGCTTAATCTTGTTGCTGGCTGCCTCTTCTGCCTCTCAACTTTGTATATACAGAGTCTAGGATTAGAGAATTAAAAAAAAACCGATTATGATCTGGGCACCAATTGAGTTCCATATATCCATCTGTCATGCTAAGACAATAAACTAAGTTTATAAAACATTTTCATTATCCTTTAAGATTTCTGAGCCATTTGTGTATGAGCATGTATAGGTTCTCAGTTATTGACTACATTAAGTACAAGGTAAAATGATGTTTATTTTTGACATACAAGAGTTTAACGTTTCATGGAAATTAAAAGCTAAGCCTAATGAATTTAAAGCAACATTCTGAGTAAAATGTGTAATTACTGCAAATAAACTCTGAGAACCCTGTGATTGTTTGCTGTGGTTAACACCATAAAGCAAATTACCCTATCTTTTGTTGTACATAGTTTGTATCACAAATTATAAGGTAATTGCATGCTACAGTCTCTCTCTAGAATAATTAATATTACCACTAATAGTAGTTTACATTGCTGTAACTGTCTCCATCTTTTATAAGGTTTTTCTTATTAAGTATTTTGATTGTGACTTCACCGATTTTAGTCTTTTGTTGAATATGAGAGGAAAATTAAGTTGTCTCCTTTGGCATTCCTTAGAGCTTTTTGGGGTTTGGTTTCTCTGCTATGTTAAAGATAGTTCATTTGTTTTAAATTCCATGATTTGCATGTAAAAGTTTTCCCTCGGCCCCTTTTGAAATTTGCATTAGATTTTCAAGGAGAAAATTGAGGTAAATGCTATCAGTAGAATGATAGTTTTAAGTAATTTTCTCCCATGCTGTAAATCTGTCTTTTTTGAGATGGAGTCTTGCTCTGTTGCCCAGGCTGGAGTGCAGTGGCACAATCTTGGCTCACTGCAGCCTCTGCCTCCTGGGTTCAAGCAATTTTCCTGCCTCAGCCTCCAGAGTAGCTGGTATTACAGGTGTGTCCCGCCATGCCTATCTAAGGTAAATCTGTCTTGAACCCAACTCTGCCTCTCAGTCTTGCCACACTGCATCTGCCAATACACCAGCAGATGTTTCTGCCAGAGCCATGACTACAGCCTCCTACCTGGTGTTGCTCCCTAAGTTTCACTCTCCTTTATTCAGTTTTCTGTTCAAATGTCACCACTTCAGAGAGGAATTCCCTAGTCTCCCAGTGGAAATCAGCATCCCATGACTTTTCCCTATTACCTTGCCTTATTTTACTTCAAAATATGTATCTCTCAATGTTTGAAAATGTTTGACTCTCTCCCCCTTAGAATATAAATTAGGTTGCTTCATGGGTTTTGTTTTTTGCTGTATCTATAGCATCTAGAAAAAAATCCCTGGCATATTATAGTCAATTAATAGACATTTGTAGTTAAAAAAAAAAAAAAATACTGGTAGGTATCAATGGCTTAACACATTTTTATTTTTAAGCGAAAATTTATATTGTTTACAGTTCTAATCACACACAAAACAAAACTTTTGTTAGATAGTTGATTTATCTGTGTTATCAAATGACAGAGGCCCACGTAGTGAAAGGCATACTTACAATATAGGTAATAATTTTTATTCTAGAAAACATTTTTATTAGTCCAGATAAGAGTGTTTTATGTGTAGGTTTATGCCTGTAGTTCTATATTAATTTTCTTGGTACTGAAATATTTATTGAGCTTGCTAATTCATATAGTGCTCTGCTAAGTATATGGCACCGTCATTTTATGTTGTTCACCAACTTCATTGTCATGAATAAGGGGAGATGTTTTTTCTTTCTTTCCTTTTTTTTTTTTTTTTTTTTTTTTGAGACAGAGTCTTGCTCTCTTGCCCAGGCTGGAGCTCACTGCAACTTTGAACTGCTGAGCTCACAGGACCCTCCTACTTCAGCCTCCCAAAGAGCTGTGATTATAAGCACACATCACCGTGCCCAGCTAATTTCTATTTTTTATTCCTAGATTTTAAATTTTTTTACTGTTTATGATATTTATTAAAATAATGCTTTAGGGCTGTCACACTTTTGCTGACTCCCTACATACTGTTTCAATTCACTTCTCTACTAAATTATATGGCCTTTGACCATAACACTTAATAATTTCTTTATCTTTTACATAAATTTTCCCATCCATAGGCCTCTTTATGTTTTATGATTAGATCTATGAGATTTCTCAAAGATCATTAGGCATTATGACTTAGTTTATTTAGCATCCTTTACTGATAATTCAGACATAATTTGGTGAAAAACTTTCAAGTTTTAAGAAAAATTACTCTTTTTGTTATTCATATAAAGTTACTCTTTATTTTCTAGTTACAATTTATTGCGGATTTTAACTTCTAGCTGTCCTTAGAATTCCTGACAACTTTTTTTTTTTAAAGGATGTCTACCCGAATAAGATGTTTTTGTAAGTTGAATCTATCTAACTCAGTGTAAAAGATTACTCAGAACAATATAAGTGTAAGCACTTTCCATTAGGAATTTCACCCAAAACATTTTTCCAATGAATAAAAGCTAGTGAAGAGATACTGAAGGAAGAAACAGATAATGCAATACATTCTTCCCATGAATAATGTCATTACTTATTTAGTCATAAATGTATTTCTCAGTCTTGAAATACTTTATTTGCGGTGTTATCTTGCCAAATTAAAGTTTTTTTTTTTTGGGACGGAGTTTCATTCTTGTTGCCCAGGCTGGAGTGCAATGGCATGACCCTGACTCACTGCAACCTCCGGCTCCTGGGTTCAGGCAATTCTGCCTCAACCTCCCGAGTAGCTGGGATTATAGGTGTCCGCCACCATGCCCAGCTAATTTTTGTATTTTTAGTAAAGATGGGGGTTCACCATGTTGGCTGGGTTGGTCTCGAATTCCTGACCTCAGGTGATCTGCCCACTTTGGTCTTCTAAAGTGCTGGGATTATAGGCGTGAGCCACCATGCCCAGCCCCAAATTAAAGTTTTAGTGAGATATGATGTGATTGTTTCTGTACTTAGCACTGCCATTTGCCCTGTCATTCCTGTCCTTCATTTCCATGTCAGCCAAAGCATGATTCCCACTTATATCCAAAGTAATGCAAATTGAGTTACTGGAAAAAATGCCACGCTACATGAGTATCTTCTTCTATTGCAACCGTGGTTGACACGGAGCTTTCTTGGGTGTTTACCCGTAATTCTAAATTCAAAGTTAGCATCGTAAGAGTTTGGTACCCTGAATTAAATACTTTTGTGTTAAACAACTTTTAGCTAGGTATTTAACAATAAAATCAAATCCCGTCATTTTGTGTTTATTCAATAAAGCAAAGGCAGCACTAATGTGAATTCATGGATGCTTATTTTACAGTTCAGTTTTCTTCCTAATTTGTCAACTCCTGGCCTGCTTTGTCCCCAGTTATTCTGCGTTGTCCTGCAAAAATCAATGAGAATGTTTTCTGCTTACAATTCAATTGACTTTTGGGATGACAGCAATGCTTTTCTGAGAAAAGTGACCTGATGACAATTTTACTAGCCTGGTTTTATTTGTGAAACAGAAAAATAGCAAGTTTCCATCCTCCTTTAGTTTTTCGTTGGATAGGTGAGAATGCTAAATGTTAGCTGTATGGACTAGGTTCAGCTTTTCACATTGGGAAAAATGACTGATGGACCCTCAGATGAGAGTGCTGCTACCATTTCCACATCACAATAGTTTCCCTCCTCCAAAAAGCACCAAAACAAGCATGAGCCACAAGAAACTGGGAACAAAAGGAATCTTTTATTTTATTCAACAGGTAAACTAACTTCAAATTTTAAAATATTTAACAACTGAAATAAAAAAGGAAAGTATCAGAATCTAAAAGATAGACTTGAAAATGGAGTTTATAAACAACTACAGCTATAATCTAAGGTACTGTTCATATCCTCACGATCATAATTTTTCTCAATATATCCTCTTATCAATGGTGACTGGTAATAATAAAAAGCAATAATTCTTAACTATCTACCTCGTACCAGGTATATTTCAGAATACTCTTAACATGCTTACATGAAACTTATAACATGCAATAGATATTATCCCTTTTTACTAATGAACGTGCTGGGTCTTGGAGAAGTTAAGAAACTGCTTCTGATCACACAGCTAGTAAAGTGTAGAGCTGATGACTCAACTATGGTCAATCTGAGTTATCTTAACAATTACAAATATCAATATAATATTTATCTTATACTAAAGAGCTGTCTGAAACTGAAAAGCTATAAAATCAGGTTGGAATTTTCTTTTATTTGATAATATATTTATTTTTCACTCTATTAATTAAGTTTTGTTGTATTTGTTTCAATGATAATACTTGAAGATTCAAGGGAATGAAATAAAGGAGATGTACAAGTTGAATGTGGAAGTGAAAAATACTGTTTTTTCGGTAGAGATCTTGGCAAACATTAAAAAACAAACAAACAACAACAACAAAAAAACCCTGATATTCTTCATGAGACTGGGTGTGGTGGCTCACACCTGTAATCTCAGAACTTTGGGAGGCTGAGGTGGGCGGTTCATGAGGTCAGGAGTTCAAGACCAACCTGGCCAGTATGGTGAAACCTCATCTCTACTAAAAATACAAAAATTAGCCAGGCATGGTGGCATGTGCCTGTAGTCTCAGCTACTTGGGAGGCTGAGGCAGGAGAATCACTTGAACCCGGGAGGCGGAGGTTGCAGTGAGCTGAGATCGTGCCACTTTGCTCCAGCTTGGGTGACAGAGCGAGACTCCGTCTCAAAAAACCAAAACAAAACAGAAAAAACCCCCGATATTCTTCATGAAAAACAAAGGCAAGTTATATTATTGAGCCCATGAAGTGAAAGTCCATTCCTGTACTTGGGGTTTATGTTAGCGCTGGAAATGGGTGCTTCAGTGGAGCATACAAGGATCCTTTGTCCACTGCTAGAGCCAATCTATGAAGTGGTTAGAAGAGTACTAATCATTCTGTGTCCATCTCCAAAATCTCAAATGTCTTTCTTAGAGATGCCCAGTTGCCTTCTAGAACATATACACTAGTTGTCTCTTTCTAGTAGGGTAGAGGAACAATGCCAAAAACAGTCACCAAAATAAATCTAACTATGTTACGTTAACCGTACTTTTACTATTGTTTTAAAGTTGTGATCAAATGACTGTGGTTCTAGGACAGTAAACTAAAAAGACTGAGTTCCACAGATCTTGCTCTAATCACATGAAAGCTTACAACAAAAGTACTCCAACACATATTTAGGGGTATACATTAGTATTGTTTGGCCCATGGTAATTAGGCATAAATATAAGACAGTTCACAGAAATAAGTCTTGTGCTTCTTTCATGTAACCAAATCAAGATTTCTCAGTCTGTGAAGCCAACTTTTCAGTATATATATTTAAAGCTTCCAGTGTTGATGCCTATAATTATACTAGTTATCGTTATGCATATAGTTTCTTTGTATATCGTTATATTAGTTAACAATCTCTGACCACCTAGGACGCTCGTTCACTTTAGAACACTAGAGGTCAGCCTGCAAGAGTGAGAATTTCTTTCCCCTAACTTTGAAGTTCTTTGTGGTTTACTATTGAACAATTCAACTCTACCACTTGTATTTTTCCCTAGGTCAGAGTTCCAAAATCTCACATTCTGAAGTGATATATGCACAGTTTCTGCATTAGCATCAGTGTCACCTGGGGTATTATGCATTAACATGTAGGCTTGGGTCGCACTCCTGAACTACAGATTTAAAATCTCTGTGTATGGGGGAAATGTTAAACCAGCTCTCAGGTGTTTCTGATGCAGACCAGAGTTTCTGAATCAACTGTGTTGTGTTGGAGATCTTGAATGCACAGAAAAATTATAACGTGGACCTGAGATTTTGAATATATTATAAGATATTGTAGGAAGAGGGATACCCAGACCAATGAGGAAGACTGTGAAAAACCTCAGAATTTAACATTATCTAAATCACACATTCCCAAATTTATAATAAATATGAGGGCTGTTGGGTATCAAGTTAATAGGTATTAAATGTGGTAATGGACACAAAGCACATAATGTGTAGTAGTACCAGTAGGAAGTGCTCATTAATTGTTGCCTTGTGTATTCATTTATTCATTCAACTAATTTTAAGTGCCTACAATGGTCAAGCCCTATGTTAAGCACTAGAAATACCAAGATGAGAAAACACAGCCATGGCTTTCCCTCAAGGGGTATACAGAGCCATGGTAAAGACAAACATTAATCATATCAATATAAAATTAATATAAAATAACATCCAAGATAAACACTGGAAGGAAAGGGGAGAGAGGTGGTGTTATGGGAACATACATACAAGGGAAATTTGACCTAAGCAAAGAAAAGGAACAGTAAAACGTTTTCCAGGGAAATTTGAAGGAAGAGTAGAAGGGTCGGAGAATTGAAGTATTTTAGGCAAAGAGAACACCAAGTGCTTTAGAACCCTGTGGTTGCTATGAATGCCTACTCTGTTCAATGACTTTTACCTCATAAGTCTATAGATAAGGTATCAATCATTCTTTCATAGAGGAAAAAGCTGAAGCTTGGAGAAATTAAGTAATGTGGGCAAAGTCTCAGGATTCAAGAAGTGATAGGTTTACAAATAGAAATTCTGTTGGTTATATTTGAAGCTTAGGATCTTTCTTTTTTATTTGGACGTTAATATAGTTCAGAGGGCAAATGCTAGAACTCACAATTTGCTTATAGAAAGGTGTTAGAAATCAGGAATTAAGTCTATAAAATTTGGAGTAAGACACAGAAGGGAAAGAAAAGAACTATAAAGATATTGTATTGCATCACAATTTTACTGTAGGTTGAGGACCACTGAATGTAAATCCCATTATGGTAGGAATGCTAAACTGGAAGTCTTTGGACTTTCCTTTCTCTTCCATAGAATAAGTCAAAATCAGTTCTGTATCCTTGCAGAAATTGTGGATGTTAATACTGCCAAGAAAGGCTTGAAAGATGAAGATTAATGATTCTTATCATATCCCTAGTTAGATTAATGCAGAAGACAGATGTATTTTGGAGAATGATGGTGGATTATTATAAGCTTAATCAGGTGGTGAATTCAATTATATTTGATTTTCTTAATAAGGTCTCCTTACTAGAGAAAATCATTACAGCCCTTAGAATCTGTTATATAGCGATTAAATAGGTGAATATTTCCCTCCTTTATTCTGCAAATAAAAAATAGCAGAGGTGGTTTGTTCATACCTGGAAGGGAAAGTAGTACACACTTACTGTTCTGCCTCAGGATCTAACCAGTTGTCCAACTCTGTGTCATTTTGTCTAAAGGAAATTTGTCCACATTACTATTTCACAGAAAGCCATGTTGGTTCACCACATGTGTCACATCCTGATAATGTGAAGTGAAAAAGTAAAGCCTGGAAGCCTTTGTAAGATGACTATGCCAGAGGAAGAAGATAAATATCTCGATACTATGGAGGCCTGTCAGCTCTTTGAAGTATCTGGGCAATATCGAGATTTCTACTTCAGATGAAAAAACAAATAGTTATTCATTGACCCTGTTGCCACCAAGAAAGAGGTACAATCCTTTGGTTTTTTTTTGGTATATGTCTGTTTCAGAGCAGACATATTTCATATCTGTGTGTGTTCCATGACCCCAACGGTTTCCAGAATGAGAGGAGAGCTCTTTAGCTGGGCCAGGCAAGCAGCCGTGCCACTCTGCTTTAATGACCTAGCACATCTAGTGATGATGAAAGTATCTGTGGCAGACTGGGAGGCTGACAAAACCTAAATCAAGCTACAAGAGGAGAATCTGCAACAGAATGCCCTGAATGTTAGAAAAATAATTCTCCCTTTGCAACTAACTGTACCATTTTGAAAAGCAGCTTTTATTTGTAACTGGCTCAGTAGAGACCATAGAACTGTGGGATGAAGTGAGCTGAGTCACCCCTCAAAAAACTGTGCTATCCTATCTGTCTAGCAATTAAATTGAGGGTAGAAAGTAATGAGGTGATATTTTAGATATCGTTTAGGGAATCTGACAACAATACAGGGTAAATGCATTGCAGACAATTTGGAATAGATGGCAGAAACATGCTTGGTCTGTTCAAGAAGCAGCAAGGAGGCAAATTTGACAGCAAGCAGAGGAACAAGTGGAAGAGGCAGAGGTCCAGTCATATAGGGTTTTATAGACTGTGGTAAAGACTGGATTTCATTCTCAGTGAAAAGGGAAGTAAGTGTTGTTGGAAGAGTAACATGACAGAACTTATGTCTTAAAAGGGTCATTTGGAATGCTGTGTGGGGGGATAGACTATAGGGAGTGAGTGGGAAAGAAAACAGGCAAGGAAACCATTCATTGCTTCAGGAAAAGAAATGATGGATGAGACTAAAGTGGTTGTGGGGAAGGTGGTAAGAAGCGGATGAATTCTGGATATGCTTTGCAGGTAGAGCTGACACAATTTGCTAACAGATTGGATATGGATATGATAAAAAGAATGGTGTCAAGGATAGCTACAAAGATTTTGGTGTGAGCAATGGGAAGGATAAAGTGGGCGTTTACTGAGATGAGGACTTTATGAGAAGCAGACTGTGGGATAAGAAGAAATAATTTTTTTGATATATTAGTTTTGAGAGTCCTATTAGATAAATGGAGATATTGAGTAGGTAGTTACATGGGTGTGGAATTTAGGGAGGAGGTCTAGAGTGGTAACATGAAGGTGAGGATCCCTAGCATATAGAGGACATTTAAAGGCAAGACATTGGATGATATCATCTCTAAAGGGAGTGTAGGTAGGGAAGAAATATCCAAGGACAGAGCCCTAGGGAACTTCAGTGATTAGAAGTTGGAAGAGGAGAAGGATCTAACAAAGATGACAGGAGGAGTGAAGTAGGGAGAAATTGGAGAAAGGAGGGGTCCCAGAGGCAAAAATAAGAAAAGTTTCATGGAAGGAGTTGAAGAGGGTTGACCAGGATGTGGATTGACCATTGGATTTGGCCAAATGGAGGTTTTTAATTACCTTAAAAAGGGCTCTTTAAGACCAGTCGTGAGTATGAATGCCAGACTGGATGAGAATAAATTGGAGGCAAAGAAGTGAAAATCACTAATACTGAAAGCTCTTTTGAAAAGACTAAACAGGCTAACGAAGAAAGTGATGATGATGTTATGGATGGGGGGCTAGGCATGAGCCCAACAACATGTACTTTTTCTTCCTGTAACTAGGAACCTGACTACCAAAATCGTTTAGTGCCCTCCTGTGATTAGAGGGTCCAATACTAAGTCCCTGATTCAATACTAACCGAGGAGGGACCTGGCATTTACCTTCTAACAGTCTGATTTTATTGGAAGCCTTCCATCTTGGAGAAGGCAACAGTGTGCCCTCATTGGGATAGATATATATTCTGGGTTCAGGTGGGTTTTTCTCCTGCATCAAACTCTTGCCAGCACCACACCCACCACACCTCCTTCTCCCCACAAACTCTTCCAAGGAATTACTGAATGTAGTTTACAGCATCACATTCTATACAACGTTGTTTCTTCCTAAGGAACTCAGTTTAGAGTGAAAGAATTAGGGAGCTGGGATGCTGCCATGGGATTTGCTGGTATTATTACTCTATCACCCAAAAACAACTGAAGTACTCAAAACAGTAGGATGCCATGTAGGATAAAATCTTTTCTTACACTATACAACATACATTCTGAATCAACTACCGACATATGGTGCTGCTTCTTACGTAACTGAAATTCATGGATCTAGTATCAAAGACATAGCTGCTTTCACATTTTAACTGACTCGCAAAATTTTTACTTTCTTTTATACTGGTTTCTGAGTTTAGCTTGAAGTGGGGCAATACTTCTAGAGATACCAATTGATTTATTTAACTAGAAGCAGATGCTGTTGCCTGCCCGTTTCATGCTGCTCGGGTAATGAGAGGGGTTACAATATTTGGCTAGGCTGATTGATTTTGACCAGGAAGAGGAAAGAAGGTTGCTGCTACTCAGTGTGGAAATCCTATGGGGTACTCCTAGTATGAGCAATGTCAGTGGTAAAATTAACATGACTAGAACAACCCGATGGCAGAATTATAAGCTTCCTCTGGAATAAACATTCAGATTATGCCACTGGGTAAATCCCAAAGTGGAAATCATTTTTTTCTCTCAGGCGTATTTTGATTAAAAATCCTAATTCTAAAGATTCTAAAGCATTGCATATTGCCTAAATTTGTTGAAAACAACATATTTTCTACTGCTTAAGAAGTAAGGGAGAATATTAATTATTTTTTAAATTATAATTTAGGGAGTAATGATACTTTTTAAAAAGAAAATTGTTTTTCTAATGGAGAATGAAACAGGATTTTCTGAAATTGTACTTGTAATATATCACACAGCAAGGGGGAAATTATAAAGAAATCTATGATTTATTTTTCTGTGTTGGAGTTAGAGAAATGTTTGATTTGTTGAGTTGAAGCAGACAGACCATAATTTTAATCCTGATTCAGATTTTTTTCAGATATGGGGACACAGCCTGAATGAGATCTCAAAACTGAAGCATGCACTTTTTTTGTGCTTTAATTTTCCATAATTAAAACAAGGATAAAGCTTTATCTTCCTTATTTACCATGCCCACAATTACATGCATTAGCTTAAATAGTTTATTTAATCCAAATTTCACAATTGAAAGAAAGTTTTAATATTGTGACAAGGAATATCTAACACAAAATCAATCACCTACAGGTTTTCTCTAAGATACTGATGAACACATAAGTCAACAAAATTAAACGTTCTCTTTTCAAATTTCACATTAAAAGTCTTTTTTATAGGCTTTTCTGCAACACTTTCAGTGGTAGAAATGTTGTATCTTTTGTTATTGCTGGAAGGATTAGAACAGAGATGACTGGATAAATATACCCAACCACAGCATGATTGTATCTTTGGTTTTCCCTTCTAATTTCACTGCCTCTTAAGAGAACTTCACTATACCAGTTAGACAATTTAGAAATTGATTTAGAATACAAAGTGTGCTTTGGAATTTTTTTTTTTTTTTTTTTACTAAAATATTTAGAAATATTAGATGCTGAGGTAGAAGGGAGGTGAGGATGAAGTGGTAGAATGAAGAGAAGTAGCATCTGCAGAGTCCTTCCTGTTAATGAGTTGTACTAGCTCTTTATTACGAATGTTCTCATTTAATCTCATGAGTATTCTGCAGGAGATATATTGCTACTCTCAGTTTATAGGTGAGGAAATGGGGACTAACAAAGGTTAAATAAGTTGCACAACTTACTAAGTAAGTGGTAACTGTAGAAGCTGAATTTAGCTCTCTGTCTCAAATGATCAAAGGGAAAGAAAGATGCCGAAAGAGAGCATGAGTTTTAAGCACACTGTGGAATCTTGTAGAGTCAATTGTCCAGCTAGTAATTCTTGGTGAATTAATTAGGTGAGAGGTGAGCCCCCAACTCATGGAAAGATCTCGCCAAATAAGGAACTGCAAAATAATGACTAATTCTCCAAACAAGATACAAGATAAAGTTAACTGTGTGTGTGTGTGTGTACACACAGTGTGTGCTTAGAAGGACTGAGTTAAAATGCCATGCTTATTTGACACGTGGGTCCTCAACTATAAGGGCTTTGGGAACATTTAAGTCATCAGCCATGAATTTGAAAGAAAGACTTTGCTTGTCAAGTATGGTTCTACAAAGACACGTTTTCTATAGAAGAATAGATGTTCAAAAGCATAGGCTATTTCATCATGGTGGTGCACAAAGATGGGAAAATATAATGAAAATGAGATACCTTAGAGGTTTCTATTTATACAGTTGTATGCATTGTAAAGTATCTGAGCAGTCTGAACAAAGAAACCAATGTAATTATCCTATATCCATCTTTTTTCTGATCTATTTGATTAAAGAACCTGTTTAACATCAAAGATATATAAGCATTTCAGGAAAAGCAAATCAATGGAGTGTAGTTCAAGGAATACTCTCCCAGGCCTGTGGCTTATTTCAAATGCTTTAAGAAAGTCTTATTAATTTGTAAAGCAAAGTTCATATAGGAAACTAGGTACTTAATATAACAGCCAGAAAGACAATCATGACACGGTCTCTCTTCCAATATGGACTATGTTGTTTAGGGTATAGTAGTCTATTTTGCAGTCTCCTTTATGCTCCATTTTTCTCTCCTTATGTCTCACTTCTGTTTATTTTGTTGCAGTCAGTGATCAGTACATCAAAGGAAAAAAGAATTTTCAGTGTACATATCTACATCAAATGGTGAGTTTTTTTGAATCTTATGCTTGGTATCAGATTTCTGTGACCTATTATCTATTATCTCCAAGTCTGGATTCTGGACAGTGAGGAAGACATGAGGGGGCGGCAAGGAATTTGTGTGTAATAGGCAACTGAATTTCTTCCTGTGCACTCAGGGAGAGCCTTCTGCTCAGGATGCTGGAGGGTGCTCATGCAGGCTACAGGACATGGTACCAAATGGTTAAACAGCATGGGGGAGATCAGAAGAATATTTGTGCAATTTGATACCAACAAACTATTTCTTGGGCAAAATACATGGCCAGAATTTTGAGAGTACATTGACAGAAATTAACAATTGATAATGACTATGTTTGAACTTTGCAGACCAAGAACTCAAAGGTTTTTAAAATATGTATTAACATTAAAAAATTAAGAAAAGCACTTTCTAGTTTAGATGTTACGAGTCAGATTGATAAATCAGAAGAAATGGACAACTTGAATTTTATTAATTTGCTCCACAAATATTTATTAAGCATTAATTATGTTGCTGTCATGATGCTGGATGTTAGTGTGATCTCTGCCCCACAGGAACTTACCAAGAGTAACAGACAAAATAGAAAAGACCAGACAGGCCAGGAACATGTTCTTCAAGGCACATATTACTGAAAGAACTGAAAATTAAAACTAGACAGGAATTGTACAATTGTAGATTGTTGTGTATATTTCTTCATACTGAAATTTAACCAACAAAGTCTTCACATGTATTGCAATGGGTTAGATTGACAGAGGTTAAGTGTACAGATGTAGCCAGAATGTCTAGTTCCAATCTCTTGTTTACTACTTAGCCGCTGTGTGCCCTTGGGCAATTTATTCAACTCCTTGGTTCCTCAGTTACCTTGTCAGTCAAATGGAGATAGTATTCGTACTTACCTTAAAAGGCTATCCTGAGGATTAAATGAGTTAGTACCTGTTAAATGTCAGAATGATACCTGGTACACAGAATATGTGTGATACCTTTTGCTACCATTGCAATTTTAATATATTGTATTTGCTATTGGACAGCCCAGTTACTTTAAATTAATTATTTGTTGTCGTTTTAAGAACTTTATTTAAAGAACTTTCTAGGTTCCATCATATGCTCAATTTTTTGACTGATTTTTGAGGTTTGAAGGGATTTTTGAAGTGCTGTGTGTGTTTTTTAGGCAGAAGCCTTTACAAACCAGTGTACTAGTTGTCATTGTCACATCCTTTCTCCTGACTTGGGAATTGTGGAATCAAGGGTTGACATGGTGCTCTGTCAGCCCCTGCTGGCTCCCACTGGCCATGTAACATGAGCCAGAAATAAGTCTTTGCTCTCTGATTGAAGTGTCTGAGATTTCAGAGCTGTATTTGTAGCATTAACTCACATATCCTGACTAATACATGTGGTATAGCCCAACACAGAAGCAATGTATATAACATGATGATGATAATATATGGTGCATTGGAAGCACCTAAAATTGTATTACTTTATGGTTATTATCATGATTCTGTTATTTGATCTGAAGAATTTCTCATGAAGATAAAATGACTCAAATTTGCTTGTACAACTAATTATTGAGTAAAATGTTATGTATGGTCTCTTTCTCTCTCTCTCCCTGCAGAATTGATCAGTCAGTGTCTATCAGGCCCTGTGCCTGTGTTGTAAAATGTTTGTGAACCACAGTATCTTAACTCTTGATCTGCTGAAAGTTGTCTTAATTAGTTCAGTTAAAAAGCCATTGATTGAGCACATGTTATATGCCAGGGACTAAGGTGACAATTAGAAAAACCTTCTGGTATTAACAAAATGCTTCTTAGGAAGCTTGTGATGAGGTATATTTTTCTGGACTCAGAAGAAAAATGGGCAAAATGCTTGATGTTTACCCCATACCATGGAATTATTAATCATGGGGTGTGACTACACCCTGGAAGTCTGGGATAGAGGACTGGAGAAGAAGCACGGAGACCTGGAGAATCCACCTGGGGTAAGCTGTGAAGTATTGGAGACAAAAGAGAAGCTTGGGAATGAGAGTCTGCCTGAGGTTGGGAATGAAGCGAGCAAGATAAACTTTGCTGATTTTCAGTTGCAGGCCTTGAAGGGAAGAGAAAAAAATCCCTGTAGAGTAGATATTTTATAAACTTGTTATTTTAATCACCTTTTATATTTCAGTTATAGGTTTTAAGATGAAGGGCTTAAGGATATAGAAAAAGTATCATGATACAATGCTTTTCTTTTCTGCCATTTCTGGTCCCATTTGGAAGTCATGATAGTCCATTTCTAAAAGCTGATAAATCTTTTAAAAATGTTTAAATTGCAGTTGATTGCACTGACCTAGGAATCTCCTAATATCTAATTCTTGCATGAAAATGTAACTAGCAAGATGACTCCTGCTGGCTTATAATATGCTTATTACCAAAAAGCCCACTTGTCAGACACAGAGCCTTGATGTGGATATTTGAACATTATGAAAATGAATTCATAAGCCAAATCCGTCTGTCAGATGTCTTTAATTTAAATGTTCTGATGGGTGATGAGACTCAGCATGATGGCATCCAAAATTGTGTGAAATTAAAAAAAAAAAAGGGAAGAAAAAGCCTAGAAAAAAATTTGACATTCAGTTCAAATTAGTTCATTTGACATTTGGAATTTAAAGTTTCTGGTCAAGAACAGTTTTGATTTGTCAAATTTGGACTTTACCACTTATGAATCAAGTGTCATTCCACTGGTGTGTGTGTGTGTGTGTGTGTGTGTGTGTGTGTGTTTGGAGACGGAGTCTCGCTCTGTCACCCAGGCTGGAGTGCAGTGGCCGGATCTCAGCTCACTGCAAGCTCCACCTCCCGGGTTTACGCCATTCTCCTGCCTCAGCCTCCCGAGTAGCTGGGACTACAGGCACCCGCCACCTCGCCCGGCTAGTTTTTTGTATTTTTTGTATTTTTTTTTTAGTAGAGACAGAGTTTCACCGTATTAGCTAGGATGGTCTCAATCTCCTGACCTCGTGATCCACCCGTCTCGGCCTCCCAAAGTGCTGGGATTACAGGCTTGAGCCACCGCGCCCGGCCCATTGGTGTTTTTTTCTTAAATGACTGAGGTTATGTATTTTACTGCAGATCACCTGTGGAATGCTGCAGAGGTCTATTCAGCAACGATAGAAACACTCTTTCCAGAGCTTGTGGGGTGAACAGTGCTACAAATTTCACTTTCTAAATAAATACAGGTAGCTAGAGGTCATTCTAAGTGGTATATTAAACACAATTTTTTTTTCCGGCGGATGTCGAACTTCTTGTGTGGCACAATGCTCTAGTTTGCGACCTTCTACTCGACGGCTGTGCTTTACTCTAGCTCCTGCATAGACTCATTTATACGGGCTTCTTGCTCAGGCCCGAGTGGCCCACAGCTGTTTGGAGGCCCACAGCCAGATGACTGTTAACTCGGGCCCACCTGCCTCAGTTCAAGGCTTAGAGAAGCTCAGCGTTGCTGCTTTTCTAATTCCTGAAGTTCAACTGTGCTGTCACCATGACAGTGACATCCTTCTTAAGACCAAGTAGACACACCAGAGAAGTGAGTAATTTTTTGGAGGTGGTGAGGATAATGATGCAGGCTGCTTTCAGATTAGGCAGTGTCAGTGTGCAGCACAGATTCAGAAATCAGATCTGGAAATGGGTTCTCAGTGATTCTTTCACTTTGTATCTTTCTCTAGCCCTCTGAGTTTAGCCTTATTCTTAACTTTCAGACATTACCCAATTTCTCAAGCCTTCTTTCCTTGATCATAGGCTTTCATAAACATGAGAGATAACCTCTTTCCCTTTTTGTTTTTGTTTTGTTTCTCAAAATATGTTAAAGTATTATTCAGTGAGAGTTTTGTAGAGCTGTCACTCTGCAAAATGGCACTGAATGAAAGGTAGGATTAATGAAGCATAATCTAGTTGGGGCTATTAGATTTATATGTGTGAAACATTGAAGTAGCATGGCAGTGTCAACTATGAAGGGTTTTATATTTTACCTTATTTGTAAACTTACAAGTAGGCTTGTCACAGTTTCGCATATCCTGGCAGAAGACACAAGACAGCTCAGATTTTCTTACAGAACAGCACACTACATGAGTGTTAGCACATTTAAGTCACTTCCCCTTGCCTCTAAGTTCCACAGAAGTGATGCAGGGAGGGCATATGAATGCCAATTCACTTTCTGGATTTTGCTACAGGAGAGAACACCATGTGTAGGGAACCTGAATTTTTTGTAATAGGCAGTAAGCATGCCTGCTCTTTGGCCTGGAAAGAGATACTATATCTTTCAGGGCTGTTTGCAGTATAAACATCCTTGAAAAGACAGCCTTGAACAAAGGGCAATCAATAGTTCTGCTCATAAGACATGGAGAAATGCAAGAGACTCATGGACAGTTGTCTTCTAACAGGCAGCATCATGCAAGGTAAGTTGCATAGGCAGTACTAGCTAGAGAAATTCAATTAAAGGAACTATAAATTTGATCTTTGATTCCAAACTCATACTAGTTTAGTTATTTAAGAAAGGTTTTCATAGAGAAAATTAAAATTAAGAAGTCTTTGCAAGATGGGAAATATTTGAAGGGATAAAGGAGAGGATAATGGACATTTCTTTTGTGGATGGTAGTATGAGTTGGGATGTACTCATAGCTGTGATGCTACGAGGATGCATTGGTTTAGCCTCTCACTTGTTAACCATCTTCGTCTACCCTGATTGGTCAGTATCCTTGCTGTACTGATTGTTTAGGATTTTGAATAGTAATTATGGCATTTGTATGGTTTGAAAGTAGTATGGTTTTACTATTGCAGTTGGTTACTCTTCAATCAAGGTTGCCAGATAAAGTCCTCTATTTTTATTTGCTAAGTCTGGCAACCCTATCTTTGGTACAATTAGGGCTAAATCTCTACAGCAAAGGAGCGCAAATCTGAACTGGCGTCTATTCTTGTGGGTAAGGAGAAGCCATTAAAGGCAGTTGACCAAAGAGTTACATAAAAGGAATTGTGTTTTAGCAGGACAAAAATTATAATGGTGTGCTAGGATAGATGATGAATGAGATCTTCCTGATCACCAGGATAATTCCCGCATCTCTGGCTTCGATAAGCAGTGGAGAAAATTTAGAAGATAAGCTTACATTTAGAAGACAGGCAACTTGGCCAATGCAGTGGTTCACACCTGTAATCCTGGCACTTTGGGAGGCTGAGGCTGGTGGATCATGAGGTCAGGAGTTTGAGACCATCCTGGCCAACATAGTGAAACCTTGTTTCTACTACCACAAAAAAAAAAAAAAAAAATTAGCTAGGCATGGTGGCAGGCACCTGTAGTCCCAGCTACTTAGGAGGCTGAGGGCAGGAGAATTGCTTGAATCTGGGAGGCAGAGGTTGCAGTGAGCCAACATCACACCACTGCACTCCAGCCTGGGCGATAGTGAGATTCAGTCTCAAAAAACAAAACAAAACAAGCAACTTAAGATTGGGCTTCATGAAGACAGATAACAGATTCTATGGATATGAGATAAATAACACACGGGCAGCTGTGACTCAGAGCATGGGTATGACATGAGTGACCTGTAATTGTTCTATGTGGAATGGGTGCACTAGTCACCCAACTAAGCAGTGGAGAAAAAGAGATGCCTGGCTCTCTCTCTCTCTCTCACTACTCTGAGTCAAAAGGGTCAGAGGAAGGGAAAACTTTATTAGGCCAGTAAGGAATAAATGATGTGAATGCATTGTTTAATTTATGTTACTATGTGAACAACAAACTGGGGTAGAGAGAGTTTTCACACATTAGGATGCAGATTAGGATGAGATTTCATTTATAGAAGAGTCGTGTGTTTTGGCGCTATGGGATTGATGAGGACAAGTACAATGGATAAAGCAGTGGGTTGGCAACTGGGCAGGAGGATATGCTTACAGAGGAGGTGTTAGGGTTGGGAGAGGAGTGTTGAGAAATTAGGATGTCTGACGTGGTGGGAGCAATTTACAGAGCAGTAGGTCAGGAATACTGAGGGATGAGGAATCAAAAGACAGGTAGGCAGGCCCTCCTTGATAATCTAAAGGGAAGTTGATGGGGCTTCACTGAAACAAAATTGTCTTCCCTGGGTTTCAATGAGAACCCTTCAGATGGAATTTGGGCTCTTTGTTGACACCATTTGGAGAAAGTAGATGATTCTTGGTGGTAAGTAGAAGATAAAACAAATACTAAGTCAATGTTGTTTTTCTGATTTGGTGTATCTTTCACTGGACAGAGAGAGCAGGTGCTATGAATTATACTAATGAATAACATTTGGAATTCTAGTGGACCCTCTAAAGATTATGGGCATAAGAAGATGAAAGGAAACATTTGAAAAAGATGTTGTCATGGAAGCTTTAGTTGAAGCACTGAGAAAATTGATAACATATTTCAAAGTGAGATACAAAATCATGATACAAAAGTTTGGAAGGAGATATCTGTTCTAAATTTAATGCAAGGCTGGATTTTGACCATTACACAGAACTAAATAATTACTGAGACTATCATGAGCCTTGAATGAATTATGGATATTTTTATTACCCTAGAAGTACCAGAAACATCAAGGATATCAAGAAAGATCTAGCCTATTAGAGTGGATTTTAAGATATAGAAATAAATTTTATTTATGATTATATTATGCAAGTCATGATTGTTAAACATAATGTTTACACAAAATAAACATGGCAGGCTGAGAAGTAGAATCTGTGGAAGAGAGTTGGAAGGGTTTTGGAAGTTCGGCAGACCAAACGTGGGATAGGAATAATATTTGTAGAGATGAGTTCATCTAAAAGTAGATTAAAAGGAAAGCAGCAATTTCCAAGCACTGCAGTACTCTCTGTGATGGACTGAATGTTTATGTACCCTCCCCCTCCAAATTTATAGGTTGAAATCTTAACTGCTAATGTGAAGGTATTAGGAGGCAGAAACGTTGGGAGGTAATTAGGTAATAAGGATGGAGCTCTCCTAAATGGGATGGACGCTTTTTATAAAAGAGACTCCAGAGAGTTCCCTTACCCTCTTGCTGCCATACAATTAAAGACAGCAGTCTGCACCTTGGAAGGTGGCCCTCACCAGTACCCTGTCATGCTGATACCCTGATACTGTACTTGTAGCCTCCAGAAATATAAGAAATAAATTTGTTGTTCATAAGCCACCCAGTGTATGATACTTTGGCATAGCAGCCTGAACTGACTGAGACATTCTCCAAAGGTATCAACAGGTAAAGCTTAATTTTTATAAAGAAAAATAATTTATAAAATTGGCTATTTTGTATCACCTTGGCATTCAGCATTTAAAATGTGTTAGACGGAACTCAAAAATATGTGTTAAACAAAATGAAAAATATGAAAATATTAGTGGTCACCATTTATTCCAGGCATATAAGATACAACCTAAGGTAAAATTGTTCCTTTTTCTCTATGCATAATGCATACTGAGGACTTCTACCAAATATAGGCGTGGAGAACTCTTTAAAAAGAATCCATTGAACAAAATAGAAAATGTATTCTATTTTCTTCTTAAAAATGTTCTATATGTCTAGCTTTTCTAAAATGCAAATATATTACTTTTAAAATAAACATGAAAACATTCTAGGTGTCTTCTCTAGCATGAGGAATGAGGAAGTTTGTGGGCAGCTAGGAGCATGGATTGACATGATAGCTGGTCACTTTTGAGGTTGTGACTAATCCCAAAGAGGCAAAGGACTCTCTATACATGGTCAGTGCTTTCTTTGTCTGAAGAATACCTTGTTTGGCTTATAGAGAAAGGAGTGCAGGAAAATTGCTGGTACGAATGCCCTTTCTCCTGTGTGTCTTGACGGGTGGTGACAAATAAGACTGTGCTTTAGCTGCAGGGAAAGGAGGAGAAGACCAGCAAGAGGAACGGCAAGTGGGGAAATCGGAAAACTAGGCTAAGTCACAGTGGTTTGCCCAAACAGGTGGCAAGCAAGCCACCCACCAAGTAATGTGGCCTCCGCTGCGGTGGAATCTTGAGAGTAGAACACCAGCATCATGCCCAGAACACAGAGGCTTTTTCAGTTGGAGTCCAAATGTGGAGCATCTGTCACTGAGTCACTTATAATTAATTCTGCCTTTATTAGCAGCTGTCTTAGGACACTTTGTGGTGGGTGGGTTGGGGACGAAGATACATTTACAGTGTAATGGATTTGAGCTTGTCAGTTTTAGGGTGGCCACAGCATCCAAGGTTGCTCCCTTCTGAGGGCTGTTCATGTTGATAGCAGTGGTAATGATCCACTTTTGACATCTTTAATATTTCATTGGCAAAGATGAGAGAGATAGCTATTTTATTTCAGAATTTGCACCATCAAATTCTTCTAATTCCTCTTTCCTTTTCTCCTGTAGCTTGTATTCATATAATTTGATGGAAACCTGATTTGATTTACAAATGCTGTTGTCCAATAATTCCATCAATTTTTGAAGTAATAGATGCTTATTTTCTTTTCCACATATACCATTTGATTCACCATAAAGCAGAGAGAGCAGAGTACTTTAATGCAGGGGTTTGCAGTTGCATAGTGGAAGAATCTGGTGGTCATGGTGAGAAAGGGACACTTTTTAGTTTTTACTTATTTATGTTATTAAAATACTGAGTTTATTTCACTTGTATATTTTTGTCTCCCCATCATTTTCATGTCTGACCACTGCTGCTACTATGTCCTATCATAACATTCCATATGTGCTTGAAACCATGCAAAGGCTGGATTTTCATCTTTAAAAACCGATGTTGTGGGCAACACATTTTTGGCAATGGAAGCTAGCCAACATTTATCAACACAGTAGGGAAAGTTCTCACTCTGCATTATGAAAAGGACAGCTGGATATCAATTGTTACAGAAATGAAATAAGAGAAAATTTGTAACTAACCGTTTAAACTATTTTCCTTAGAGACTTCATCTACTGCTAGAGACCTTGAACAGCTTCCTGGTCAGTCACCCAGAAGCAGTTCTTCATGTAATTGATAAATTTGGCTTCCACTTTGGGAAGAGGAGCCCGCTTTTCTACAGTTGCTTACGTTTTTCCTCTAATGTCTTCTTCCACAGAACAAGGTCCTGTTGGTGTTTTACAAGTTGTTGTTTTTTTTTTTGAATGATTCTTGACATTCTGATGTTGGTGTTGATGGTGTTGAGTCTTTTTCATTCTGGTTTGATGTTTGTGCAGTTTTGGCTGGAGTATCTCATATAGATTTCTTCACTGGAGATGTTTCTTCAGTTTCATCACTAAAATAATCATCATCATCTCTATTATCATCATCTTCATCAGCAGCATGTTTTACTTTTTTTGTGGAAACTCACTACCATTTCTAGGGGCAGATCGCTTTCCAGATATACTTAAGAGCTTCATATTCTCTTCCTCTTCATCTTCTCACTCTGCCTCTTCCTCCACAGCTACTAAGTGCTGTCCACTAATATGCCCTGACCCTGAACCACACTTCAACTATAAGACCATGGGTGGTAGTATTTCAAAGCCCCCAAGGGAAACCATTGGCTGTGCAGACATTTTCAACGTACCAGTATTATTTCAACTGGACTACCTTTATAATTCATTGCCTCTGCTTCAGCAGTGTGCAATTCATCCTATGCACAGCCCCTAGACTGACTTTTCTTAAAGATAACTATAACTTTTTCATCATTATTCACGTTAAAGTGACAAACTTTGTCAGTGTTTAGTTCATAACCAAAAAGATAGTTCTGGGGTTTCAGGGGGTTCATGTCCATGTCCATTGAATTTTCCACTGGGGTGGTGGCAAGGACTTAGGTGGGAGAAAAAGTGGACAGAGATAAATGACTACTGCTCCAGAGAACAGTCATGCAGGATGGAATCACACCAGCATGAGGGGGCCACTTTTGCAAACCTTCATAGTAAGGAGGTGATGCTAATGGTCTCCATTGCCCTTTGCTTCTAACTATCCCTCCTTTCCCAATACAAATTGTTTCCAATATTGTGTGTTTAGATATAATTTGCTGGATTAATATTTGGTGGCTTGAGTTTCATCATTGAGTATATCTCATTTTATTTATTCTTTAGAACATGATTTGAAGCTTGAGCACAGTAATACCTCATTTATTCAGTGACAATAGTTGTTTTGTGAATTTTCCAAATGATAATAGTTATAGGGGCTAGCATATATTGAGTCTTTATGTGCTGGCACATTGCTACATGCAGTTGTAGTCAGCATCCTCTAATATGGCCCCCATGACCTCCACCTTGTGAAATTCATGCCTTGCGTAGTTCTACCCCCTGGAGGGTGGCTGGATTTATAACTCTGAGATGATAAATGTTTGCTTTTTTGACCCAGTAACTTGTGGGGCAATTTGTTACACAGCAATCAACAATGAATACAACTTCAGATATATCATTTCATCCTTACAACAATCCAATGAAGTAGGTATTGCGGTATTCTCATGGAGTTCAATGGCATTGCCTCAACTCTCAGGCGCTCTGCTTCTCTCTCTGCTCGCTCCCAAGGCTGCACACTTAGGTGGCCCTTCCTATTTCTGGCTGTCCTTTGGAATACTTAGCCACCTTCTCTCTGTATCTATCCTGCTGCCATCTTGTAAATTAGCCCCTTCTTGCTGTTGACTCTCCCTAGCACTCAGAAATTTAGCAGAAATCATTTTCTCCCTCTTGTTGAGTTGTAAAGTAACCAACTCATCTTTATGATGATGCCAGCTTAAGATGTTCCCTGGAGGTATCTTTATGCTTTCAACTATATTTTCCCCACAACAAAGGCATTAGACTGTTGCTTTTAGGATAGTTTACTGCTTTCATGTGTTTTTTAAAAATTCTCCTTCTTGAACCATTTTTCTTACAACCCGGGATGGATTGCATGATTTGTATGCAAAATGGAAATCGATAGACTCTGAGTAAGGGCTGAGGGCCACTTTCTGTGCCTGTGCATTGTGGCCATTTTCTTCTAGCACAGTTTCCCAGCTTTGTTTTGCATAATTAGGGTTGATAAAATTTCATTTCTACCTAAGTTAGGTATTATTCTATTTCTTTTAATTTCATTTCTTATTATTTACAAAATTGGATATATCCTTATTTTATTCCTGGTTAACTCCAGTAACCTTATAACTTATGCATTCCACCAACATTCCATTCCTCTCCAGTCCGGCCCATCCTTGGCTGGATGACAAGCATTTCTGAATTGGGGTGTGACTTGATGATCACGCCCACTTACATTGGGGTGTGACCTGATGATCACCTCCTCGCCTCCAGCATATCTCCATTAAACAATCTGGGGACTCTTTCTGGGATTAAATATTGATTGTTTCAAAATATGAAAATTGAATGTTTAGGGTGAGGAATTGGCTAATTAAAGCTGGACTTTGCCTATTGAAAAGTATCAAATAAGTTTTTGATGATTAAACCAGTAATCCTGATTTATATTAAATTACATTCTAGTCTGAATATGGGTAGGAAGAAAAGCATGATTTCTAATTGAATGATAACCTCTAATATAATGAAAGTCATTTAAATGCAAAATAGATACTTCTAATTAATAAATTGCTTGAGATATATTAGTAGTGACGGAAGTAACACTGGTGGTGGTGATAGTAGGTAGCGTGTTAGGAAGGGTGTTGGAATACCTACAGTGCGACATGGATGCTGACAAGCACCTCATACACATTCTCTCTTTTAATCCTCAAAAACCCCTATACTGTAGATACTAATATCCACAATTTATAGCCTTATCTTCATTTCACAAATTAGCTTGCTCTTTTTTTCCTCCCAAATCCTATCAGTCCTGTTTTTATCAGTCAATAAAATTTCATGTTTCTTGTTCTTCTCTTATAGGCATGTGCAATACAGCAGTTTAGGGAAATGAAGTATTTTCTATCATGAAATACTATATTTCTCTAAATCAAAATTTATTATAGCTCTTTGAAGCTTCCACCTGGAGGAATTTTGTGTCATATAAGTCAAATAGGTTCTATTTGTTCTGCCCAGTTTAGCTTTTCTCTCTACTTTGCTGGATAAAATAAAAAGATGTGACAAAAGGAGACAAATATCCACAAATCCATCTCCTTACAAGTTAAAATCAGTAGCTTTTATGATTTCTTTGGCAAGGAGCTCCTTTTAGAAGGGCGTAGTAATTATAAATAATACTAATAGCTGCTGGCTGTAGTAATAGTCCATTTGTCTTAGAACTTTTTAATGTACTCGTGTTTTTCCAAGTGTATCAAGCTAGAATAAAGTTTGTAGTATCTCTATTACACTTGTGGTCTAGAGATGTGTTAGAAAAAAAAGTAATTTTCTTGTCTATTATAACATACTATAAGGAATTATCAAGCATTAATCCAGTTATCATGCTCTTAAAATCCCCAAATCTCTGTGTTCAAACTTGTTTAATTTAGAGGAATGACTTTGATGGGCCAGTGGCTCATACCAGATACTTGGGAGGTTGAGGTGGGAGGATCACTTGAGGCCAGGAGTTTGAGACCAGTCTGGGCAATATAATGATACTTCATCTGTAAAAAAAGAAAAACAAAAAGAACAATGAACTTAGTAGGCAATTTTAGATAACAAACAGCAAAAGAGAAAAAAAGATAAATATTCTTCAATCTGTTTTAAGTGATTACTTTTGAGTATATGGTCAAATAAAAGCCAATCCTCCCAAATGCATCCTTAAAAAACAAGTCCTTATGTATTTCTTATCGGAGGATTATGTGTTTAAAATAATTTAGAGAGAACTCGACAATTGTGTTGTGACAGGTCTCCCACCAGGTTACTTAATGAAGACTGGGCAGTGAGCCAAGGCCATGGTGCCCAATTAAAGAGTGGATGTCCCTGAGAACCCAAACATCCTGGGGCATAACTGGGAACGTGCCAAGGAAAACAGTCTCATTACACATCCACAGTAGGCAAAGAGCCAGAAAATTAGCTTAAAGGTAGCTTAGAGATAAGGTGGATCTCTAGAGCTGTCCTGCTGCCATCAGGGAGCACCCTATATGTAAGTACTAATAAACTCATCTAATGGTCAAGCTGGACTTGTCCGAGTCTGTCTTTGGTCTCTTGGCTCCTTCCCAGCTTGCGGGGGTAGGGGGATTTTATAGTCCCAGGTTTCATTTCTCTTCTCTTCTCTCTTCTGTAGTTTCGTTCTTGTTGCCCAGGCTAGAGTGCAGTGGTGTGATTTTGGCTCACTGCTGCCTCTGCCTCCCAGGTTTAAGTGATTCTTCTGCCTCAGCCTCCTGAGTAGCTGGGATTACAAGTGCCTGCCACCACGCCGGGCAAATTTTTGTGTTTGTATTAGAGACGGGGTTTCGCCATGCTGGCCAGGCTGGTCTCAAACTCCTGATCTCAGGTGATCCACCCGCCTCAGTCTCTGAAAGTGCTGGGATTACAGGTGTGAGCCACCACACCTGGCTCAGGTTTTTCTCATAACAGTAATTTTGGTTAAATGTATAAATTATTTTAAAGGAACCAACAAATTCCGCACCAATGTGCTGTTGGTTCATTCAGTTTCTATGTTTGGGTACACTATATAAGAATAATATGGAATAACAATGGAGTTTTGGAGAACTGCTGATTACATTTTTAAAAAGTCAAGATCAAGGCGAATCATACCTATTGCAAGAAATTATATTTTGTCTAATCAAAGGATAGATTCCAATGAGAACAAAATAAAACAACTACTTCAGGTATTTTATCATAAAAACAAAAATGCATATCTTGTAAGGATAAATTCCTTTACTAGTAGTCTCTTTGCTTTGGCATATTTTCATTTGCCCAACTACTTGGAATTATTTGTGATCACCTCTGAATAATCACTTCATAGTAAGTTATTTAAGCTAAAATCAGGCAGTGATTCAAAGTAATAAATAATTCCAATAAATAATAAGCAACTTTTCAAGGATTTTGACTGTCCATACTGCTTAAATACCTTCATACATGTGGTAAAGTTAGCAAATCAGAAAACTCAAACTCCACAACCCTTTACACAGTCTTGATGTCTTGTTAATACTATAGTCAACTTAGCAATGGAATTTAGCATGTTATTCTTTCAAATTGGCTTTCTCTTGCAATATCCATATTAACTGTATTTTTATTCATACTGAGGTCCTAAATTTCCAGGCTTGGTACCTTCATTCCAATTAGGATTCAGCCATCATCCTTATTCCTCAATTACAGCCACCGTTTTGCTAGTGCTTGCTTTATTATGTATTTTATACCCTCTTTTCCTCCCTTTGATTTCATTAGCTCAGAATCTTATCAAACCAGTATATTCTCATTATTTTACATAAAATTATTTAATATTACCTCATAGCAGATAGGATAATATCCAGGGTCTTCAGCTTGGCATTCAAGATATTTTGCAACATAAACTAAGGCACAGATGTTTGATCTGATTTTCCTTTTCATTTATTTTGCATTCTACTCCAACCAACTTTAGCTGTCTTAGAAAATGCTATTCTCTTCCTTGCCTCTAATTTTCACTTTTGAGGTTCTTTTTGCTTTCATCCCTCAATGCCTATCCCGGTCGAAGGCCTCTTAACCTCCTCAGATCATTTCAGTTCATGGCAATCTTTCCTGCACTTTAAGTCAGAGTGTCTCTTATTCTCAACCTCACTGTGCACTTCTTTAGGATATATGTTTCTTACTTCTCTCCTTTGAGCATATTTTAGAGTCCTTTAGATAGCATCTGGTTTATGTTTTAAAGTACTCAAATGAAGTTACTTAGAAGAATTGAATACATTCAATTTTATTATGACAAAAGATGTGCTGTGACACCAATTCTACCTTTCTCAGACCCTAGTTCTCTCAACTTCCTGGGATATATGGGTTATGGCACTCAGGTTGTGAAGATTTTTGTTAAAAGAACATTTCAACAGAGACCTTGATTCTACAGCTCTCTCACTATTGCTTCTACAGTCACCACAGAATGAATAACAAGGCTAATACTGTTTTGGATCAATATGTATATGGAGCAGATTAATCTGAAATTGGCAAAAGTTCAGAGGCTATGAAGAACCAGATTTGGGAGCAAATCTGTTATGAAAGCTAAATTAATGAACCTATTTTGTTTATTTTGCAACTATAAATAGTACTATTAAATTTTTTACCTGGACTTTTATGGTTTTATTTGCTCTGGATATTTTACTTACTAAAAAGAAATCTTTCCACGTGGTCTCATAAATTATCAATATGTTCCAGAAATTTCAACATAACACAATTAAAATTACATCTCCTAAGTATAAGTCAGTTCAACCATTGTGAAAGAGAGTGTGGCAATTCCTTAAAGACCAAGAGGCAGAAATACCATTTGACCCAGCAATCCCATTACTGGGTATATAGCCAAAAGATTATAAGTCCTTCTTTTATAAAGATACATACATGCGCATGTTCATTGCAGCAGCATTTACAATAGCAAAGACATGGAATCAACCCAAATGCCCATCAGTGATTGACTGGATAAAGAAAATATGGTACCTATACACTATGGAATACTATGCAGCCATAAAAAGGAATGAGATCATGTCCTTTCCCCTGACATGGATGAAGCTGGAAGCTGTTATTCTCAGCAAACTAACACAAGAACAGAAAACCAAATATTGCATATTCTCATTTATAAGTGGAAGCTGAACAATGAGAGCACATGGACACATAGGGGTAGCTATGCACACTGTGGCCTGTTGGTGAAGGTTGGGGGAGGGAGAGCATAAGGAAGAATACTTAATGGATGCTGGGCTTAACACCTAGGTGATGGGATGATCTGTGCAGCAAACCACCATAGCACGTATTTACCTATGTAACACACTGCACTTCCTGCACATATACCCCTGAACTTAAAAAGTAGAAGAAAAAAAAATATATATCTCTTAGACTACCACATACGTATGGAAAATTATTTGAACACCTGTGTATATTCTTGAAATTATAAAAAATAAAGTCATTGTCTATACTGGTTCTAAGGGTTCCAAATGTTGACCAGCTAATCAGTTGATTAAAATACAGAGTTAAAAATATCTATCTTTTAAAATAGGTCTAAGTTCACTTGGAGCTGAGGAACTAGATCTCAAATGAAGATGTAATAGAGAGTTGCTTTCAGTACAGAAATTGTATTGGCTAAGAACATCTCATTCCAATAAGTTTAAGTTCCTATTAGTTATGGAATTGGGGCAATCTGAAACAGTAAACCATAAAAGAACTTACGGAAAAGACCATAATTTTCTGAAAGAAAAATAGAGGGAATGAATGTTCTACACAGATTAAAACAGAGTTTTTGTTGTTCCATGGGCTGTCGATTTATTTTGGAAGCCTTCCTCTGAATGGTAATGGGTTGAGGGCCAGAGGGAAAGAGGTGTCACCACACAGGGTAATGGGAAACGAGTTCTTGGGAGATAAACTAATCTATGTTCCTGGCCTGGTCTTACCATGTAATAGATACATCACCTTGGGAAAGCTACCTAACTTCTTAGTATATCTCCTCATTTACACGTCCTCATTTTAATATTTCCTTCAGTGAGATAATGAGGATTAGGTGAATTACATAGCATAGTGCCTGGTACCTATGCACTTAATACCCATTAGCTCCTTTCCCTTCCATTGGTAATAAAAAATGATCTAGTTGTAAAATTATATTGTGGAAAATAAGAATTTTATTTTTTTTAAGAACTAGGTATTTGGATTATTAACAGAATAATGTAATATAATATATAAATGTATGACCACTTGTTCCCTCATATGTTTTTCCAGTAGTAGTATAACATAAGCCATATGTGTAATTTTAAATTTTCTAGTAGCTGCATTAAAGTAAAAAGAAAAGGGAAATTAATTTTAATTTTTGTTTAACCCACTATTTCCAAAATATTTCAACATGTAATTAATATGAAACATGATTGAGATATTCCACATTCTTTTTTTTTATACTAGATCTTTGAAATTCAGCATGCATTTCACACTTACAGCACATCTCAATTCAAAATAGCCATATTTTGAGTGCTCAATAGCCACTTAGGATTAGTAGCTGTTCTATTGGACTATGGAGAGCTAGATACTTTTCGTAGGAGTGAAAAAGAGGGCAAAACTATGAAAGACTGAGGACTTAACTAAAAAGCCTTGTTTTTCTTTTTCAGTTTTTATTTTAGAATCAGGGTATATGTGCAGGTTTGTTTTAATGATACATTATGTGATGCCGAGGTTGGGGGTATGAATGAACCTGTCACTCAAGTAGTGAGCATAGTACCCAATAGGTAGATTTTCAGCCCTCTCTCCTGCTTCTATTAGTCCATAGTGTCTATTGTTTCCATCTTTATGTCCATGTTTATCTAATGTTTACCTCACACTTACAAATGAGAGCTTGTAGTATTTGGTTTTCTGTTCCTCTGTTGTTTGCTTAGGATAATGGCCTCCAACTGTGTCCATGTTGCAGCTAAGGACTTGATTTTGTTCTTTTTCATGACTGTGTAATATTCTGTGGTGTATATGAACCACATTTTCTTTAAACCATTGATGGGCACCTGGGTTGATTCCATGTCATTGCTATTTTGAATAGTGCTGTGGTGAACATATCAGTGCCTGTGTCTTTTTGATAGAATGATTTATTCTCCTTTAAGTATATACCCAGTAATGGAATTGCTGGGTAAATCTCCAAACTGCTCTCCACAGTAGTTGGTCTAATTTACATCCTCATCAGCAGTGTGTGAGTGTCCCTTTTTCTCTGCAGCCTTGCTAACATCTGTTATTTTTTGACATTTTAACAAAAAATATTCTTACCAGTGTGAGATGGTATCTCACTCTCATTTTGATTTGCATTTCTGTACATCTTCTTTTGAGAAGTCTCTGTTCATGTCCTTTGCCCATATTTTAACAGAGTTATTTATTTTTTGCTTGTTGATTTGTTTAAATTCCTTATAGAATCTGGATATTAGACGTCTGTCAGATGGTTAGTTTGCAAATATTTTCCCCCATTCTGTAGGTTGTTTGTTTATTCTCCAGATAGTTTCTTTTGCTGTGCAGATGCTCTTTAACTTAACTTTTGTTTTTGTTGCAATTGCTTTTGAGGACTTAGCCATAAATTATTTGTCAAGGCTGATATTCAGAAGGCTATTTCCTGAGTTTTCTTCCAGGATTTTTATAGTTTGAAGACTTACATTTAAATCTTTAGTCTATCTTGAGTTAATTTTTGTAGATAGTGATAGGACTGATAGGTAGGGATCCAATTTCATTCTGCTGCTTATGGTTAGCCAGGTATCCCAACATCATTTATTGAATCGGAAGCCTTTTCCCCATTGCTTGTTTCTGTTGAGTTTGTTGAAGATCAGATGGCTGTAGATGTGTGGGCTTTATTAGTGTTGTGTTAAACTGATAGGAGGGTATTCATACTGGCAGAAGCTGAGATAGTGTTATTGAACAAGGTATTCATCAAGATTCTTACTTTCAAGCAATAGAATGTTTGGTTAATTTAAGCAGAAATGAGATTTTAAAAGGCTATTACATGGTTCACAATCTCTGGGACTGCTGGAAAACTGGACTTGGAGGCTATATAGGCAGGGAAAAAGTACAAATCATTCTACAGAATTTGTCCATTAAGGCAGCGCTACTGAGAATGTGTATTGCCCTTGGAGGTGCCCCAGAGCTCAACGCTGGACGATGGAGACAATGCTAGAACTCCTTCAGTTGTTGCCACCTTTGAAAAATGGATGCAACCACTGCCCCTACAGTCCATGTTGACAGAGTGGATTCTGCACACTCCCTGCTTCTTTGCATCCCAGCTTCCAAGCCCAGGCTAGTGTGGGTGCATGTTATTAGAAAAATCTAGATTATGTGATGCAGCTGCAAAAAAAAAAAAAAAAAAAAAAGGAAGGGGGAAGAATTTTACTTCCCGCAGTGGGTAGTAATGAGAGGCTCTGCCTCTCATCAAGATACATGGAGTAGGGAATTCCCCACATATGGAGCTGGGTAGGGCGGTTGTTATGGTCCAAAAAGAAGACAATGTTCCACTAACAAAGCTGGGTTTTCTAACTATCCAGTGGGATGGGATGGGGGCTCCTGATGATTTAAAAATCTAAAAAGAATTTAAATTAGTAAAAAACTTTAATTATTTATATATATATTTATATATATTTATATATTTTTTATATATTTATATATTTTTATATTTTTATATATTTATATAAATATATATATATATAAATATATAAAAGGTTTCCTTCCCAACATAAGTATAATACTCATGAAACAGTGACTTTGTTTCATGCCAGAAATATAACAAGGGAATTTTATAAAAGCTTTGAAAGTATGTTTAGTTGACCTTCATTTTTTCTGGAAAGATAAAGTTCTAAAATAGCATTTAGAAACCAAAGGATATTCCAAGAGCAAACACATAAGTGTGAATGTTCCCATTTTGATATTTAAAATAATTTAAGTACCAGGACAATTACAATGTATAAGAATTTGAGTAGGCTAATAAATAACACCCTTATTCTCTGCTTGAGTGTAGAAGTATTTGAGAAATAGTTACATAAGTCAAGCAGATGAAGTTGAAAATCATTCCTTTTATTCCTGGTTTGAAGAATGTGGCTTAAATAAGAGGAACAAATGAGGTTGCTAATGTTTCCCTGATGGATGGCTATCTAGTATCACTGCCTCCCACTTGCTGGTTTGGATGGCTAGGGAAGACTAAGTCCTCATTGTCTAAGAGACCTATAAGGAAACTCCACCTGGTTTGAAAATCTGATCTCATAATTTCCCCCACCAAAATAGTGGGTGAGTAGGGGGTGGTAAGCAGTGATGAAGTGATGATACAAAAGTGATATGGTTTGCCTCTGTATCCCTATCCAAATCTCATCTCGAACTGTAATCCCCACGTGTCGTGGGAAGGAGGTGATTGGATCATGAGGGTGATTTACCCCATGCTGTTCTTGTGATTGTGAGTGAGTTCTTATGAGACCTGATGATTTTATGAGGCAATTTTCCTGCTCTTGTTAACTCGCTCACTCTCTCCTGCTGGCATGTAATATGTGCCTGCTTCCCCTTCCACCATGACTGTGTGTTTCCTGAGGTCTCCCCAGCCATGTGAAACTGTGAGTCAATTAAACCTCTTTCCTTTATAAATTACCCAGTCTCGAGTATTTCTCTACAGCAGTATGAGAATGGACTAATACAAAATGCCTTGCTCTACTTGGAACCTCTCCACAGGGAATCATGCAGAGTTCCTCATCACATACCCAACTTTTTGTTTCTGTAAATTGTTTGGCTTAACAATTGGTCTATGGCTCTGCAGGCCTGTGGGTATACATCCTACTTATGGTAGTACTCTTACCCTCATGGCACCATTCTCTTAATTCCAACAAGGCACTACAGTGGAGCATTCAGGGTCTGCTGGTGAGCTGTATAGGCTTTGATACAGAAGGCTCTAAAAATGAGTGAGAATGGTATGTTATCTAAATTAATTCCAGGATTTTGCTTAGAGGTCACTTTATTTCTCCTCACATTAGATTGAGACATGTGGTCTACTAGAGCTCACCAGAGGATATGCAGATTAGATGACAACAGAAAGCTATTCCAATAACAAAATGCCACCAATATAGAAGTGCCCCACATCTGAATATCTGTACTATTACCAAATTGTCAGGGACAAACTAAAGTTCAAAGATTAAAATCACAAAGAAATTAAATTCCAGAAATCTTAAGTTAAACACCAAGACATTTAAAGTCCCAAATCAAATTATCTTATCCCTGTGAGTTATAAATCTAAAGAATTAATTTTTTTCTCAACTAGTTTGTATACAATAGAATTCTTTTAGAAAACATTACCTTAAGGCCCACTTGGTGGATATCTCTTGAAACATCTGTTACAGGTCCAGAAACGCTGGCCCAATACAAAGTCATGAACTTCTTTCAGGAGAGAATGTATGGTCAGTGACATGATGAACAGTAAGTGAGATTGAACAACTCCCAGTAACTCCTTATGAGTAAGTCTTGTAAATAGAACATTGTTACATTTTTCCGAGGAACTGGGAATCTCTTCCCAGTTAAAGTGAGAAGTCAATCTCTCATCCAAAACAATGGCGGTGCCACCATTCTAGGGCAGAATCTGCAGCCTCATGCTCCAGAATTTGCCCCACATATCCAAGGGTGCTTGAACCACTCTCAGTACAACTGGTGCGGCAAACATCAGCTGCTAGACTGAAATTTCGGCCTGAGTTTTCTTAAGCAATGGTTATGTTACAGGCAATATCACACACAAAAGTGGTACAAACCCAGTAAAATTTCCCAGGCTCCATGTATCTGGAGGGTGTTTGGTAAATTGCTCTCCTCAAATTCTAGGTCGTCTTTTACATATCCTAGTATCCACCATTGAATTTAAGGGATTATTTAAATCAACTCTTCCTCAATGCAGTGATCTTGTCCCTTTGAATCAAATTCTCACATGCCATTGTTTAAGAGCATCCCATTGCACCTCTGTACAGGTTCACACACCTAAAGGAAACCAGAAATATTTACCCTAAAATATACCTCTTTGACATCTTTTGAGACAGCTATTCAAAGGGCCTGCAGACCGGACTAATGCTTGCCAAGCTGCCTTCTGTGGAGGAGATTTGCATCTATAGAGGAAAATCCACGTAAGGGAAATAAACAGGCTTTCTTTGAGGAGCCTCATCTGGAGGCCCCTCCAGATGTAGGAAAGATTAATTCAACCACAGGCTACCATCTATTCTTTCTGAGAGCTACCAATGAGATTTTGTCTACATAATAAGACTGCTCTTGTTAGCCATGCTTTTCCTCTTCTCTCCCGCCCATAACCTGTCTTGCCATACTCCAAGCCCCCATTCTTTCTATAAGCTCAAGATGGTATAAAATAGTCAACCATCTGGCCCTTCCTTTGAGTTTTCACATTTTGTATGACTCCTGTGCACACATGTGGATATTAACAAATTTGTATGCCTTTTCTCCTATTAATCTGCCTTTTGTCAGTTGATTTTCAGCAAACGTTCAGAGGGTGAAGGGGAAGGTTTCCCTTGGCCTCTACATGCCCCAAGCCACTCGTAAATCTCATGGAGTGCTTTGATGTAAGACACATACTGGATCATTTGAGTGGGTCCTGTGCTTTATGTAATTGTACATTCTTTTGTAGTCCAATACATTTTCATGGTTGTAGTTCAATATATGATCAAACTTTTTGAAAAACACATTTCATAATATGTATATGTTCCCTTTTCCCTTTTAGTAGTGGTAGAGATCAAACTCTGCAATACTTGAAATATTAATTTGATGATAACCAAACTAATGAACATTGCAGAACTCATTCCCCGCTGAGCTGTGGTTCTCTTTCTAAAGACAAAAAGAAATGTCAGTTACAGTTTTGCCCCATATATTTGATACAAAAACAGCTGATGAGCTCACAGTACACATACTATCAAAAAGTGTACCTATCTCCAGAGGAGACCAAGTTTAAGGCCCTGAAGATTTGAATCTCTTCTCTGAACAGGTGTCAACCAATCTGGGGGCACATTTACAAATGGCATCCTGCTGTCAGCTCATGACGCCTGGTTGTTTTTTCTAATCTTCATGGGAAAGGTTTCATCCATTGGGATAATTGTAGCTTTTTAACACATTTCACTATAATTAGTGAATCTGCATGTCAGTATATTCTAGCATATTCCCTGATTGAATTGGAGACCGTTTTAGTTCTCCCCATGACCCGTCAAAGATAAAGAATTTGTTTACTGTAAATTGCACACCACTCACTCCTATATGCCATCTGCCACACTTAACTGCACACTGCTACAATTTTCTAATAGCTCTTTGAACTTAAGAAAAATAGTCAGAGGTGTTAATCACATATGCTAGGGGAATATTTACCTCTCTATACCAACCTTTTTCTTCTTGGTGGGATTTTCATTTTAGTGTATTAAGATGACATTGTACTTCTATTAAATAATGTACAGCAAAGCCAGGTTTAGAGATTCCCCCTAGTGGCTGCCATCTAACATTTGTGAGAGGTGCACTTGCAAGAAAGGGTAGAAAGTTTTATTATACTTCAGAGGAGTTTAGATTTTTAACATGGCTCTTTATGGTCAGGTCACAGGTTATTTCTGCGCAGTTTACCACTGGAGCCATCTCACCTCTTCGCTTACTGTTTTCTCCTCTTTCCTTCCTCTTTTATAAAAACTTTGGGTAAAGAGAAAGTCTATATGCCATGTTCTTGACTTATTTTTCACACTCTTTATTATTCCAAATGGTTTTTCTTAGCTGCCATTTTGGAAAAGGTAATAAAGTTACTTTAATGCGTTATTAACCGATAGACCTTGAATGTTAATTGAATGTTCCTGTAGAACAAGGTCTTACTTCAAAGAAAAGAATTGCTGAAATTTACCTACCAATGGTGACTCTGGATGGGTGGTAGATGGCCTCATTGGTTAGAAGGGCTCAGTGGCCCTAATACTGTAATAGCTGCCTTCAAATGACATATCTGTTCTTGTGGAGTCAGAATGATTCTTTTTTCTTTATAAAATGAAACAAAACAATAACAAGAAAACCACTACCCTTCAACAAAGTATTGCACTTCATTGCTCCTTGAGAGTTTTGTTTTCTTCATTAGGATAATCTTAGAGGATACTGCATGATGGAGGAAAGCCAGCTGGCTAGACTTGAAGGACAGGTTGAATCTCTTTTTCAACATTTAATATTTATGTTCTCACATATATACCCAAACATTTGAGGATATCGATGTTACAACTTTCGGTTGTTATCTCTGAGTCATTGCACTGCCAGAGCCCTTATTTAACTAACTGTGATGAAAGAACATCATAGATCGTCTGCCCTGCAGAGGACAAGCTGTAAACTTTTCCTTTGAAATTTATCTTTTGTACTTTGATATTTTCGTTACCAAATGTCCCCTGTGTTTTATAAGCTTGTGGATATAATGGAATTGCATTTGTATTTACGACCAAATTTCAATGACTTTTAAACCTCACCCAGTTTACTTGCAAGGTTCCTTTTCCCAATTTTTTTCTGAGACTTACTGGGACCTGCTTACACGTAACCATGAGTCAGTTATTTTAGAAGAAACAGAAATTCAGACCTTTGGTGTGGATCCTACTGAAGCTGATACCCAGATAACTTTATCTGTCAGGTACGTCCAGTCAGGTGTACCAGTTCATTGAAGCCCAATCTCCTGAAGTCACTGTGAGCAGCCTCAAGTGCCCCAGGAGATTCACAGAGATATGGCTTACTTATAATTTCTCTTTCTCCCAGTCCTTTCGCTTCTTTTGCTGATTTCATCACTATGACCACTATCTTTTGCACTGGTTTTGTCCACCCATGAGGTTTCATCTCGGTGACGAGGGGAACATGTCTTTCCTCAGTATAGCACTCAGGAGGGAGAGACCTAGGATAAAACTACTTGGGCCCTAATTTTTTTTATCAATTACAATAGTTTAACTCTCTGGATACTGTTGTAGTCAGTTCAGGATGCTATAATAAAATACCATAGATGGATGGCTTATAAACAACAGAAATTTATTTCTTATACTGCTGGAGGCTGGAATTTCAAGTTCAGGGGTCCAGCATGGTTGAACCCTGTTGAGGGTCCCCTTCAGGTCTGCAAGTTGCGGACTTCCACCTTCTTGATGCATCCTCACGTGGTGGAAAGAGGACTAGAGAGCTCTGTGGGGTCTCTTTTCTCACTAATCCTATTCATGAGGGCTCTACCCTCATAGCCAAATTACCTCCCAAAGGCCCCACCTCCTAATACCATCACCTAGGTGGCTAGGACTTCAACATATGAATTTTGGGGGAACACAAACATTTAGTCTATTGCAAATGCAAGTATACAGAGCCATTTCTCCAGACACACAGTGCAAGAGTGGTTTAATAAGGATGAGTTTCAAGTCTGACCAAATACGGGATCCAGAAGCAACATGCCTGTCTGGAACACAGGTCAAAAGCCCTCCTTTATTATGGTAAACTTTCAGCTGGAAGCCTTTATTGTTCTTTTTGGTAAAAAGATATCTATATCTATATATATCTATATCTATCTATCTATCTACCTATCTATCTATCTATATTTTTTTTGGAGACAGAGTCTTGTTCTCTTGCTCATGCTGGAGTGCAATGGTGTGATCTTGGCTCACTGCAATCTCTGCCTCCTGGGTTCAAGCGATTCTCCTGCCTCAGCCTCCTGAGTATCTGGGATTACAGGTGACCGCCACCATACCTGGCTAATTTTTATATTTTTAGTACAGAAGGGGTTTCATCATTTTGGCCAGTCTGGTCTTGAACTCCTGACTTCAAGTGATCCACCCACCTCGGCCTTCCAAAGTGCTGGGATTACAGGCATGAGCCACTGCACCCGGTTGGACATAGTTTTATATTTTGAACTTTAGTGTTGATGGTGGTTTGTTAAGTGGAGAAGAGGAGTCATAGTTCATGTTCTTTATCTTCCATGAGACTCCTGTTTCCCTATATAAGTAAGTGGCATTAAACATATATATGTTGAAAGAGGATTTTTTTTCCCGCTCTTCCTCTTGAGCTACACCAAGCCATTGGGGGAAGGAATGGCATCTCATTTCTATCACTAATTACATATGTCAGATTTTTACTCAAGCAAAACCCTGTGTAAATTTTTATGTTATCTGTGATTAAGTATTGGAGATACTGAGAATTAATGCATGCATTTTGCTGGTGTATGTCAAATTTCTGATATGAAAATGGAATGACAGTGTGAAAATTTGGATTAAGATCATACTTGTCATGTAAAGAATATATATGGACAATAGTTTTTTTCAAACTTGAAACAATAACATTAACTCACCTTAATGAAAAGGTACATGAATTTGAGTAATAAAAAGATCTGAAAATTATGTCATGGTGTTTCATGGCTACTTTTCCTCTTCTTTAACTAACTATGTTCTCATATTTTTATTCAGCTGATGTCTATTTTGATTAGGTTGGGTATTGAATATACCTGGATGAATTAGATACAATCCTTCCTCTTGAGAAGGTCATGGTCAGAAGAAACCAGATACATTAAACACACACAGACACCCATGCCCCATACAAACACAACATACTGCACCTTATCAAAGACTTTAAAGTGTCTGAGATTTCACCCTATTTGAATGCTTAAAAAGTGAGCCTGCTATAGTTTCAAGGATGCTGGCAGAAGACATGAGATTCCTGGGTCAGAGAAAAGAACTTTATTACTTACGGCACAGCAGACGACACAAGCTTCAGTGTTGCCATAGGTTTATTTCCAAACCCCACCAAGTTCCATGGGGGCTATATAAAGAGGACCAGGTAGATATGCACGCCATAGGTTGGTATTCCTGTTGAGGGGCCCCAAGCTTAAGAAGTTTCCGGTATTATAAAGGAGGCTGTTGGCAAACTTGCTTAAGGTTCACCTTGGAGGGAAATATTATCTTTATGGAGATAGGTTAGGAAAAAACCTGCTTTCTCCTTTCTCAGAGGGATACACTATCTCTCTCTTCTAAGGTAGTTTTCCATACAAACATCCTTTAAAAAATTGTTGAAGACAAAGGCTGTCAATGTCTTCATTCAAATAGTAAAAAATATAAGAGATTCATGGAGAATTGCTTCCCAGCATTTATATAATGAAATTAATAGCATTAGAATATGATACATTCTGTGGATGAACTATAGGTATGCCACAGAGGAGGACACAACCACATCTGCTTTGGGGAGTCTAGGAATAAGGGAAGATACATTTTACCTTGCCGTGGAGGGAAGCAAAATGCAGACAAGGGAAACTTCAAATCAGGAGAACACTCCCTGCTGCTCTAGGACTGCCCTCTAGTTGGTGGAAAGCCTTCATCTCTCAGGCATTCAACTCTGGCGACTTTCTACAGAATGGGAGGGTGATCCATGATCCAAGCTTACTTGGGCACTGTTGCCTTGGACCCAAATTCCAGGTACAGCACCAGGGGATCTGTTTCTCTTGGTAATCATAAATATTTATACCACTACAAGTTTTCCTCATTTTAAAGCTTCCTTAATGGCTTTATTTGATGGGGTTAAGGGAACACTTTCTCTTGGGGTTGAGGAACAGAAGAATAGCTGTTGGTTTTGACAGTTTACTCCTCATTCTCTGTGGATTGCATGTTTATGACATGGAAGCCTGGCCTGAATAAATGGAATCATGGAAACAGAACTTTAGAACTAAAAAGTTGGTACTTTCTTTTTAAAATTTCCCTATTTGCCTTCTTCCTCAAACATTTTGATTGCTTACTTTGTGTGTTTCAAGCGGGGCATGCAAAAATGAAGAACAGCCTCTTTCCTTCAGTTGTTCACAGAATGGTGGAGATGAAGAGAAATATTCAGTCAATTACAACTTACAAGGATAAATTCTAAGAAGAAACTGCAAGGTGCTGTGGTTAGCAAACCTGATTCAGATAAGGTTATCGTTAGTGAATTTTCAGAGGAGATAATTCTTAAATTGGGTCTTGAAGGGTGAGCATAGGGTATTTAGGAAAAGATCTGGTAGGAAGGAGGTGGTATAAGTCACACCAATCAAGGGCTTTATATGCACGCTAAAGAGTCTGGATTTTATTCCAGTTGGTAACAGAGAACTCTGAAGGAAGTTTATCAAGGAATGATATGACTAGATTTGCATTTTGGAATGATTACCTTGGCAGCAATTTGGAGAATAGATTGAAAGCAGAAAAGCTGGAGACATAGAGGTCAATGAAGACATTGTTACTGTGACCTTAGCAGGAGATTGATGAGGCTCCGCCTAATATCATTAGCATACGGACAAAAGAAGTGCCTGGAGAACAGCAGGGAAATCAATAGTATTGGTGAAAGATGGGGAAAAGTGGGAGCGAGCATGGATGCAAAAGTGACTCTCAGGTTTGTGGTTGGGCAACTGGGTAGATGTGCTGTTATAAAACAAGATCTGGAGAAAGAAACTTTGGTAACAGTTGAGATTAATTCAAGTCTTCACATGCTATGACTTAATTATCTCTGGATCATCTATGTAGACATGATATCTGGATTTGGACCTATAGAGATGGGAACTCTATTCAGCCTTTCATTGCTAGATCAGCATTTATTCCAATTTTCCATTTCTTTCTGTGGCCCCTTTTGAAGTCATGCTGCAGTGATGGACAGAATACTGCAAAGCATTTTGGGCTCTCTACTTCACTGAGCACATCTTTCTCATCTGAATGCTCATACACCTAATGTTAGTTCTTTCATGTAAATCTTTGCTTTATATTGAATGTGACTTGAAATTATTGTAAGGTTCACATCTTTATTTGAAAATCATTTAGTTCAATGGTTCTATATCATGAAAATGTTTTTCATACATCTGCTTTTCTCTCTGTTGGAAGTGGTTTGATTTTTTGGCAAATGTGCATAGCATTCTCAGAACTCTATTCAGTTTGAACTCTATTCAATCTGTTATACCTGGAAATTGTAGATTCATATGATGACAAAAAAATAGTTACTCAATCTTTGTTACTACTTGCTGTTTGCAGAATTTGGTTTCTACATTATTTTTATTCAGCATGAATTATTTAAGAATAGGACATATCAATGAAAGCATTTTACACACTTACAAAAAGAAATGATTGTTGCTTTTCATTTCAAATTCACCCTTTGCTTCATGCTATACAATTAACCTTTTAACAATTGTACCTTAATGTTACTGGTAACTTAGGGTCTACTTCATCCTTTGTATTATGCTGATTAGTGAGTACAGATTTATTATTTTCATCTTTTTGCAAACAGAGTGACTCTATATAGACATAGAAAAAGGATTTATTTCCATCAGAGTAATGAAACTTGATGCCTCAGTTTTTATTTTGAATCATATAAAACGTAAGTCACAGTACATAGAAAGGACTGACAAGGATTATTAAATTACCTCCATTTACATAACAAAGATTTAGGAAATTTAAGCCTCTTCCTCAAGACCCCAGGATTAACTGTTTTATCGTACCTTATTTTATCATCTAATTTGGGTAAAATACCTCCTTTCTATCTGTTTCTGTGCCTTTTTGCAAATCACACTAAGTACAGATCAAGTGGCCAATACATATGATGCCCAATTCTCACAAAGCACCAACCATTAATACCTTTTATATTTGCCTTGGGCATAAATCTAGAACCATCTTCCCTCCTATTTCTCCCAAGTTTTAAAAAGCTTGAAAAGCTCCATTTATTTTCTGAAGGTTGGAAAATACTTGTTCTACACAGTTAAACAAGTCTTCTCTAAGACAGGATTTTCTCATCTGGATATATGAAACATCTCTCCATTTATTTAGTTTTTTATGTTTTAAATTTTTCTTCATCTAGGTCCTACACTTCTAGCTGTGTTTTCCCTAGGTTATTTATAATTATTATTGGAATAATTTGGGGGTCACATTTCCAAGTGGTTTTGCTAATATATGAGAAAACAACTGAGTTTTGTATTTTTTTTAATTTCTTTTTATTTTTTATTTTTTATTATACTTTAAGTTCTAGGGTACATGTGCATAACGTGCAGGTTTGTTACATATGTATGCTTGTGCCATGTTGGTGTGCTGCACCCATCAACTCGTCAGCACCCATCAATTCGTCATTTATATCAGGTATAACTCCCAATGCATTCCCTCCCCCCTCCCCCCCGATGATAGGCCCGGATGTGTGATGTTCCCCTTCCCGAGTCCAAGTGATCTCATTGTTCAGTTCCCACCTATGAGTGAGAACATGTGGTGTTTGGTTTTCTGTTCTTGTGATAGTTTGCTAAGAAAGATGGTTTCCAGCTGCATCCATGTCCCTACAAAGGACACAAACTCATCCTTTTTTTTTTTTTTTTTTTTATGGCTGCATAGTATTCCATGGTGTATATGTGCCACATTTTCTTAATCCAGTCTGTCACAGATGGACATTTTGGTTGATTCCAAGTCTTTGCTATTGTGAATAGTGCTGCAATAAACATACGTGTGCATGTGTCTTTATAGCAGCATGATTTATAATCCTTTGGGTATATACCCAGTAGTGGGATGGCTGGGTCATATGGTACCTCTAGATCTAGATCCTTGAGGAATCGCCATACTGTTTTCCATAATGGTTGAACTAGTTTACAATCCCACCAACAGTGTAAAAGTGTTCCTATTTCTCTACATCCTCTCTAGCACCTGTTGTTTCCTGACTTTTTAATGATTGCCATTCTAACT